>NW_009649630.1:238323-253486 GCF_000708025.1 Charadrius vociferus
AACAGCCTAGGATGTTCAGCTCTCTGAGGGCATGAAGGGTAAAATTGATGCTGTGCAGAAGATCAGGCAAGGCTCATCTTCAGCTTCTCATATCTGAATGCACATGTGGGAAGTGGTGCAGGAGTTTTGTCCTGGACCTTTCCACAGAGGTGCAGAAAAAGATGAGAAGAATTTACATTACTTCTTGTTGAGTCCTTATTTAAAAAACACTGAGAGCAAAAGCTCTGGCAGATTTTACTGTAGTGCTTAGAGGTCCTGACAAAAGCTGTGTCCTCCATCACCCAGGGCAAGACCTAAGAATGTATCATGAGCCCAATACCTAAGCCGAAGTTTTTAGAAACTGGACAGTGTCTAGTTACTGTTCCAGTCCCTGGCCTGACTCAGTCCAGCTCGTCTTCAGTTCCTCACCTTGCAAGCTTGAGCTGCAATAGCCCCGCCAGGCTGGTGAGGGACCTAAGTGGGGAAAGAAGAGCAATAGCAACGCTGCTCAGCCAGACCTGGTGGGCAGAGGCTGGGCACCGGTGGCAGGCTGGGGTGAAGGGCTCAGTGCAAGCACCAGATCTGCCCAAGTCTGGCAAACCGTGCTTGAGATAGTGTGACCCGGGAAAGATGAACGCGTCGGGAAGAACTGCCATCCCTACCGGGTCAGCGAGGGGTCCCTGCCTGCCCTGGGCAGGCAGGGTGTTGCTGGTGTGTCAGATGCTGGAGCTCACTTTATCTGGCTGAAACTTGCCTGGGGACGGGCTCTCTGGCAGGCATGTACCTGTGCTGGCCATTTGCAGGGCTGCCCCTCATCCACGCTTTCTCTGCAATATCAGGTTGGTGCAAAGTGCATCTTTCTAGTTCACTCACTTAAGGCAGCAATACCCAGTGTGCAGCTTCTGCTTTTTTAGGTGATAAACAAAATCATGTCTATGCTGTCTTCTCCTTTCAAACTGTCATGGCTTCAGCTGAAGACTTTGCTGTTGTGATGAACAGGTTCTCACTCTCTGCATTCTCTGGAATGACATACACAGTATCAGTAAATGCCAAACATAAAGGCCTGATTAGGTTCTCCAAATTCTGTAGGTGTGTTTTGTTGCCTGCAATTTACTGTGGGTGTAAACACAGCTGCAAAAGTCAAGGCAGAATGAGAGCTTATTAATAAGCTTAAGGTTAAATGGCTAGGTAATAAATACTAATAGGAAAGCCTGGTATTGAAGAACTTTAACGTTTCAGTCTTGATTCTTTTGACACTGAGCCAACCACTTTGGACAAGATAGGCCAAATTGCTTCAACTTGGGACAGCTTAGTTCAGTCGCCTAAATCATCAACAGCAGCCGTTACATGACACCTGCATTTTTTAGGGACAGGTATCCAAACATTTTCTCTTAATCTCTCCATCTCTTGTTTTGTCAATTGTGAAAAGAGGTGTAGGAGTATGTTCGTAACTCTCAGGATAGTTGAAAGGGGAAGAAAAAGCCCAGTCTGTACTGACCCCCATGCCGGGATGCCATCCCTCTGTGGCATTTTCCCTTGGATCACAGGAGGGCTAGTGAGGTCAGGGAAAGCCCAGAGCAGGGGCAGCCTCGCTGCAAGAGCAGAGCTTGGACACTGATTAGAAATGAATGGCAGAGTCTCTACGGGCTGTGGAACAGTATACTTATCTCCAATAGGATAAATACAAATCTTACAAAAGTCAAAACAATGTTAAATTTGCCAGCACATATACCCTGCTGGTGTAACATGGTGCAGTGTCACTGCTTTCAGCAAAGCTACCTTGATCTGCTTCAAGGGTGGATTTTATCTTGTCTCATGTTGGCTGTCCAAGCATTGGGTGTCTACCCTGGGCTAGTTACAGCAGCTCCCATATATTCAAGGAAGAGGCGTGGATGTGATTGCAGGGCAAGTCATCCCATCTACCACAAGCAGCTGCCTTAGGATGAGCTGAACCATCTGCTGGAAATGCCTGTCTTGTGCTCTTCACTCCATTTTTAGATGGATGGAAGTTGGGTTAGCTGAACTCTACCTCAGCTGCACTCTGACCTGTTCATTTAAAAGCCTAAAACTGTGATCAATATACATCTTTGCTTTATATAAATATATGTGCATAAACATCAATATATAATCAATCTGTATATATATATATAGTATATACAGCATAAAACGGATGGATTTTATGTATACATCTCTGTGTGTGTGTTTATGTGCGTATATATGTAAAAGTACTCAGACTCTGCCGCATGTTCTGCATTATATTCCCATAGTGCTCATGCAGCATTAATGTACAGCCGAACATTGTTCCACTGTAGGCACAGAGGCTCAGTTTGTAAAAATCTCAAAAAGGAAAAACGAAGTGCTGGTTTTTAATTTATGCATTGACAATTGAAATATGGGAACCGAATACTGTAGAGCTGTTATCTGATACCCATCTCGAAGCGGGTATTTTAAGTCAATGTATGCCAGTGATTTTAAGGCTAGTGTTAGGGACATAGGACCTTTTACCCTTGCTCCCATCAGAGGACAAATAAAAAGAAAAATATTTGTTATTATGACCCTTTTTCCTTTCTCTTCCCCCCCGCCCCTACTCCAGTTACCTAGAAGATAGTGTCTGTTGGGACTCACTGTGTGGGTTTCCTTAGAGCCGGGGCATGAAACACCACCTTAATTTGGGAGGGGAGAGCACAGATTAGATTGCCCCTGGAAGCCACTTAGGAAGTTGCCTTATGGTGGCATCCGCTTGGGAGGTGGAACAGAGCAGGGATTATGTGTTGATGGCATATGGAAAGATAAGACTGGGGACTAAAGGAGAGATGGTAACAAAAATGAGGATGAAAGGAACCCCCCAACATTTTTTGCAGCAGTACTTTTTGCATAAATTGTTATTGGGTATAGTAGATCCTGTTATTACACAACCCAGCTGTGAGGAGCATCAGGAAGAAGATGCCATTAGGCAGAAACATTAACATTAGAGTTAGAAAAACTATAGCAAGACTTGTCGTTTGTTCTGCAATAATATTACAATGCATAGAAAAAGTAACAGTATATTACTGTGGACTCCAGGTGGTGCCATATCTAACATGTATGCTATGTTGATTGCACGTTTCAAGATGTTCCCAGAAGTTAAAGAAAAAGGAATGGCAGCTATTCCCAGACTGGTTGCCTTCACATCAGAACATGTATGTGTTTCTGTTTTTTTCCTATCTGTTACATCTGCTTGTATGAATTTATGATGAAGAAAATAGCTGATTGGGAATTTGTAGCCGACTGTCTTCGTTTCTGTTATTCCTTCACTGGGAATAAAAAAATGGGAAGGGGCTGGCTTTTTGATATATAGAGGGATGAGCTGTGCAGTTATCTGTGGCTGAAACCCAGGGAGAACAGGCTCTACAAACCACTGCTGGTTTTTTCTCTCACTTGTTTGTGTGTAAATGTCAATGTGAATGGAGAGGACCACATGAAACAATGAGAGCTCGTCACTGGGCTTCAGCACTTTCTGCCAGGAATGTCTTTTGTTCAGGTCACTCTGGGGGAACGGCAAATCACTTGGAGTCAAAGTGTTCCTATCTGAAACCACTCCTGCTGTTACTTAATGAGAGGGTGATAACATACAGTTGTATGGAAATGCTCTGTGTGTACAGCAGAGCAGTTTCGGTATACGGTGGGGAACTGGGCTTTCCTGTGGGTTTCTGTCTGTGAGCAAAAGCTTCAGCACACCAGGGATCCTCACAGCCACCGATGGGATCTGGAGTGCAAGAGGTGAGGGGAGGTGGACACAGGAGAAAGCAGAGTGGTCTTCGTGGGAGAAGCACAAAGCTTCTTGCTCTTTGGACAACCATTCAGAAGTCATATTTCTGTCTATATTGGGGGGATTATTTCGGCTTTATGGCCATTTAAAACGCCTTGCAGCTTGTAGTGGAGAATGCGTGTGCAGGGGGAAGGGGAAGAGGAAAGGTTATATCCAGGAGGGGCTGTGAGCTCTCCTTGGGCTTCATGGTCCCCTTCTAAATTTCTCTCCAGCTGTGTGGGCTCAGCCAGAAAGGACTCTTTCATGGCTGAGGCTCGGCAGGATACTGTCCATGTTAGGTAACAATATGCTCCTGGCTGCCTTTTTTGACTTATCAGAGAACGTGTTTCCATTCTGTGCAAGTGTGAAGAGCAAAGCATCCTAAAACCCAACCAGAAGTCTCTGGGAGGAAATCCCTCTGAGGATGCATTTCATGGCAATAGGATGAGATGCAATACATAACTGCGGGCTCTACGTTGCAGAGTAATTGTCCCCAAAGCAAAGATAAGGATTTTCTACAAATGAGTAGCAACTCTCCAAAGTTGGCTGTACAGCTAGAGATGCATTATTCATATGGAAGTTACAGACCTGACCTAATAAGTCTTGCAAATAAGATTCAGCATGATTATTTAAAATAACAAATCCTATTAATCATTGGAGAATTTCATTGTATTCATAGTGATGGAATGTTAAACAACAAACCAAATTGTGCTATCAGTCTCAAAATAATGAAATGAGCTTTAATAATTGTGTTTTCATGCCAAGGAAGAAGCAGTTCCCTTAGCAAATTAAACATTCCAAAGTCAAAATATACTAGAGAATTCATAGAACAGCATCTGAAATCCGTTATGTTTTAAAAGTATCTTGAAATTATAGTTTTGTCCCTTCCTCAGTCGAGTTTTAAAAGAGTATGTAATGGTGCATCTTCTAGGGAAGTTAAGAAACCACTCTACGTGAAGACAGGACCCTTTAACCCTTAATTTCCCAAAGGTTATGGGATCACGGTTTGACCCTCAAAATAGCAGAGGCTGTTACAGGAATTGCAGAGGCCCAGAAGTACAATCCCGTTGTGGATAGGAAATGTCATGCAGAACCCGAATAGACACTAAGATATGAGAATGTAATTTGTCTCATTTATTCCATCATGCTGATCTTCTACTTACTTCTCGACTCCCCAGCCTGATTCTGGTTTCTTTCTGCCACAGTTGAATGCTCTTGTAAGACGACGGCCATGGAACAAGCAGACGATAAGTGGGATACTATCATTTCCCCATGCTCTGCATGTGTGGCGTGATAGTAAACAAAGTTTAAAGTTATTGTATGTGTTTAAAAACTTAGAGATTTTTGTCTCGGAATTTTCAGTCAGAAGCAAAGATGCCAATATCAGCAGTTCTAAGACAAAAATTTCAGGATCGCAGACCAGGCTCTATTTTCATTTCTACCAGTCTAGAGCTTCCATTACTATAAATAAATGAAGTTACGCCACTATTGCGGCCAGTATTACTGTAATCAGAATCTGACCTCAGTCTGATGCTGTGATAGCTTCAGCTGCCAGTGGGGGAGAAGGGAAGGGAGGAGTAATTCACAGCTCCCAAATAATTCACTTTCTAATTTAGGAGTGCATCATGTTCCTAAATTAGGAGCCTCACTCTCTGCACAACCAGTGAAGAGAGGCACCTCTGGAGAGAAACTCGGGAGCAACCAAATTAGGAACCCAAACATTCCTTAATTTAGGTGTTCTAAATCACCTTTGGGAGGGATTCACCTACTTCTGTGCATTGACCGTACAGAGAGATCGGCCTCCTGACATTCACAACCTACATTAGGTGCCTAAATAGGTTACGTGACTATTCTAACTGTTCTCACCGGTGCTGTTCAGTAGGACGATGACTTATCTCTCACTCTGCTTCTTTTTATTTCTGTTTCACCAGTGATGGTGAAGTACACTGTAACTGCTTGGGTTGGTCTCAGCCCAGGTATGATTTTCCTGAGACGCACTTGCACTCAGGACTTAATTCAATCCTCTGTATTCACCAGTCCATCATCTGTGGTTCTTTCATCCTCACTGGTGCAGGAGCAGAGTGATGTCCTTCAGAGCATCTGTGGTGGACTGCACATGACACAAGAAACTTTGATTCAGAGGGGTGAAAGTGATGGATGCCAGTTGTAAAATGCTATTTTAGTCTATCGTTTCAAACACAATGAAAAATCTAAGATGAAAGCCTCCTCCTATGTTCCAGTGCATCAGCTTTAGGCTGCTGTGAGTGTTCAGCTGAGCACATCCCTATTTCAGTGTGGAGAAAGCAGCTGAAAGGGAGAACTGCCTTCCCAGAATATTTTACTTGATCCATTTGTCTACAAGGCAAGTCCTGTTGAATTTTAACCCATTCCCTGTTGTGATTTTGACCTGGCCAACTAGCACTTCCTTAAACAGCATCCAACAGTAGCTGGGAATAGCATGGAGCAGGAATCACCCCTAGCAGGCAAAAAGGACACAGTCATCTTACCCTGAGCAGGAAACAGGTGCAGAAGGGAAAAGTTTAGCTATAGAGAACTAGTTGGGTTCAGGTTATAAAACAGCCTTTGGCCTTTTTATTGATAGTATAAAAGTAGCTTAAGAGACTTGCAGCTTTTCCGTGGACTTGATGTTTCATTAGGGGCTGTATGGACTCAATCCACAGTTCAGAGGATGAAAAAAAAAGCTGGGCATAATTGGAAAGACATAGAGATTTCTTCATCTTCTCTGTTCTCCAACCCAGCAAGACTGTGCTCATGTAGTCCACAGCAGCTTTCCTCGTTTCCCACCCCTCTAGCAGCCCCTTAAGGAGGAACATCTTGTCAGGTGCTCACCAAGGAAGCAGCAATACAACTCCTGTCATAGTTTTGGAAAAGAAAATGCAGAGTAAGAAGCGGCAGATGATAGAGTCTGATCTGACAGTAAGGGACCTCTTCACCCAGTTAGAGACCCGAGTGGACCCAGAGGCTCTCTTTGCCTCTGGCATCCCCCATCTGCACTGCTCTCGGGGTGAAGTAGCTCCTGCCCGAGGCTTCGCTGGGAGTGCAGCTCCATCATGCACTGATTGTGAAGGGAGGGTGTGTTGGCTGCTCAGGTATAGGAGGTCAGGACTGTAGACAGCTGGACATACTTGGAGGGACCTCATCCTCTGGGGGAGCAGTGGGAGTGCCTGTGAGGTGGCTTGTTTGCGGTGGTAGGGGAGCACCCTCACAGCAATAGCATGTGCAGCATCCGCACAGCAACTACATCGGAGGCAGTTTGCAATAAGTCACCGCTTCAGCTTCTTGCACACTGATTTCCCCTTGTGGACAAGCCCCGTTACTTGCAGGGAATACAGCTGACTACATCAACAGCTGTGTGAGAAGAGTGGCTTTGGCAAAGTTTTTTGTCTGAACAGTTTCTGAAACCTAATATGGAGGTTCTTGGTGCTGAGGCAGAAGGAAATTAAAAAGCGACTTCTATCTCAACGCAGACAGCACGATAGCCCTCCATTTCACACAGCCTATGGAAGATTTTGGTTTGGTTTCTGTGTAGAATGAAAAGCTGACCTCTAGTCCCACCACATCCATAGCACATAGCGTTGCCCTCTGGCCAGGCAACTTCGGAGACGGTTTGCAGGACTGCCACCTGCAAGAAGCAGTCCAAGGGGTGACCTGTGTGGTGGGGCTTCCAGGAAAAGATTTGAGGAGCCTGAAGATGATGTTTTCCATTTGGTAGCATAAATTGAGAAGCTTTAAGTTATACTTCTGAGCAAGTAGGGAGTAGTTTTGTTTCCATCTAAAGAAATTAAAAATCAGACTAATGGAGTCACACATTCTTTCTTTGCATTACCTAATACATAGTAACTAGAAAAGTATTTTTGGTGGTACTTGAAGCCAGGGAGAAACAGTGAAAATTTGGTCTTACTTGAGGAGGAACTTAATTCAAGTAACACCATTCAAATCAAAGTAAAACCATTTTCCAGAAAAATAGTGCTCTAGGACAGCCTATTGCAAAGGAGACATTCGTCATTTGGGTCTAATCCTTCATCTGGTCAACATCTCGTGACTTTTACACTGCCATAGGATACTCCTGAACTCAGTGCAACATTTCTTATCCACAGATAACGCTGTAAAACTGTCCACACTGGAAAAAACAAGTGAGTCTTGCTGGTTTAGAAAAGTAGTATGAAGTTATAGTTTTCAAAAATGCAAAAGATGGAAATATTAGTATGTTGTGCAGAAACATTAATATGTTAATTTCTCTCCTGATATTAACAAATAACGTTAAAAACTGAATAGCAGCAGCTAAAGGAAACAATAGCGAACATATATATCATTATAGTGTATTTAAAAATGTGATAGAACACAGTATATTCTCTTTGTAGATAATTGAAGGAAAAGCTATAGTTTACAATTAGATGTTAAAGATGGGATTCATGTCACTTAACTTTAATCACCTAACGTGTAAACATTTAATCTGAGTTAGTCTATACACTTTTTATAGCCAATAAAAAGAGCAAGATCTGCACAAGACAAGTCATTCTAATCTAAAGCTTTGGGGATGAGGTGCCTTCTGGAGGTATAGTTTCTTCCCTGCTGTTGAGGGGGCCCAAACAGCAAGCCTAGACCAGCCACACATTTTCAGATGGTTAAAATGAAGAGAGAAGTAGCCCAGCATACACATCCAAGGATGCCACATTGTTTAAAGCCCAGGAGAGGTGGAGAGGAAAGCGTGTTCACCTCATTCGCTGGCATGTGGCTGATGGGGTGAAGCTGGGGATCCACGTCTGCCAGGCGCCAGGCTGCCAGCAACCAAACCTGCAGACCTCGGAGCGGTTTTGGCTGCTGGATGGCTCAGCTTGCTCAGCATTTGGGAACTTGCTGCTGATGAGCTCCTTCCACAAAGCTTGTGCCACTCTGGATTTATGTGAGCAGGGAGCAACTGCAATCTGAAAAACCAGACGTGGCCTTTGGGGCTCCCGGCAGGAGGATGGTTCTGACAGTTTCAGCCATGCCAGGTTATGAGCAATTAATTTAGCAAGCTATAAAAATAGAAGCATCTGTATACTGAAGCACTGTTCATTTAAGATAACAATGCCATATTTTTCAGCATCATAACATTTTTAATTATCTAATTCTTCCTTTTTTGAAAAGACCTGTTCATTATTGCACCCGTAATAAATTTACAGTGTGTTTTTACTTTAACAAAGCTAACTACGAAAATATGGCTATCAGGCAAACTAACTTACTCCTAACAGCATTTGAAATTTTAGACAAAGGGAAGATTCCCCTGGCTCAAAATCATCGTTTTTTTTCCTGACCAATAATGCACTTTTGTCACTAATATTGAGTAATAATCTATGCCTTCTGCTTCACCACTGAATTTTAACCACATTTATTTTCAGAGGCAAATAGAGGTTCACCTCTATTGAGGATGTATTTGTACTCTTCCATGCACCCTTTTGCAGTGCAGCACTGCAGGAAGGGAGGGAGGGAGAAAGCCGCAGTGACAACCCACTCCCACCTGTGTGTCCTCCTGTCTCTGGCAAGCAGAGGACGGTGGTGAATCTTTGGACCTGCCAGCTTCTCCTAGCCTGGTTTTCCCTGCAGGACTGGCATCAGGCAGTCTGCCCTGTCCTCCGTTTTTGACCCTGGTTCACCCACCGTAAGATTTCACGTCTGCACAACTCCTACGTGGCTGTGTGGTGAAAGATGGTGTTCAAGCTCATTACCCTGTGTGGCCAAACAGTTTGTAGCCCCCATATTCCCAAAGGGGTCACAGTTCCTTCTTCCCCATTAGCCCAGATGAATATGTCAATAGTTCTGTCTAACCAGTCTTGTTTCTGCAACAATTCCGTCTCTTTGATCTTTATATTTTTCTGTGTTTATCTTTATATTTCACAGGCAAACAAATTTTCAGCACTATTCCTGGAGTGTTGAAGCAAAGTTTGGTGTTCATCCTCATTAGGAAAATTTTCTTTGCTCTTAAAACTATATTTTTTCCATTTTCACTTTCATCCTGGCTCTTACAGAGCTCAGGCAGTTGGAGTAATTCCTCTGATGTTACCCTGAGATACAAAAACATAACAGCAGTCATAGATCTGTGACTATATACACAGATTGAGCAATTTAATATTCAAAGTTTGTTTAGAAATTGTAATTGCATTTGCCCTCTGTGCACGGAATTCTATATTTCTTCCCAATTTATCCCTAAATCTGTTCTGGTTCCTGACTGCTGAATTCCCTTCAGTCTGTAAAAAGCCTTCAGGCAACTGAGCTATCAGCACTACATTCATTTTTTTCCCCCCAATGCTGTTTTAGCAGCGCCGTGAGACTTCTCAGTGAGGCAGCCGAGTTTGGCCATATTCCAATGGATGCCTTTGAGCACATGGGCTTAATTTGCTTCCTCATAGTAAACCATTCGAATCTGTATTTTCTTTTTTAAGGCACTTTGAATAGTTCCATTTTCTATTTTCTAGAAAACCAAAATTCAATAGTAAATCTATTTTAACTAGTACGGAATAAGGATCAAAATTAATCAGTGTAATATCGTTGACTCAAAACCCAGTGAAATATATCTGTGACTCTTCACTCCTACATCTCTACCTGTATTTATATATTACACTACCCAGTATGTGCACATCAGTTTGTGTCATACATGGGTACATGAACAGATCAATTTTTTTTAAGTGTATACATTCAATTCCAGCTTCACATAGCACATCAATGAACTGTCATTATGCTGGCAATATTCTAGCTGTGTTTCAGTTTTTGCAAAGTTCAGAGATATCTTCCTGAACTTGGGAATTTTTGTAAGCCTCCTGATGCTGGTAGCCTCCTCATGGCCTCTTCTCCTCCCTGTTTTCATAAAGTTGCGTTGCTGCACCATGGGGCTCAGGGGAACCCCAAAGCCTGGGAAAAGACTTCAGTGTCTTCCATGTATAGAGGTGGATTGGTCACCAGCCTTAATCTACAATGCTTTTGTACTTGGGAAGAGTCCACTGACTAAGCTGATGAAGGTCCTGGAAATGTATTTGTTCAAAAATTCAGTTTCATGAAATAAAGAACGTGCCATGAAGAATATCAGTGTGATGCTGAGCAGGCCTGTGATGTTCAGTGTGTAAATACTTCGTAGTACCTTGTGAACCCAACTAGAAAAACAGCAGGGCAAACTCTCTGTCTAATCTGAGCATACCACTAACCCGTGGTTTTAATAGGCTAGACAATAACAGGGTGTTAAAATCCAACTTCTACCAGTTTCGAGAGTGATAATGTCTGCAGATGCTGTACACTCTCCACTCTCGCAGACAGCAGATATCACAGGGCTTGGTCTGCAGGGAAGGGATGGAAATCTCCTTACCTGATGTCATTCGGCACCCACTCCAAACCAGCAACCCTCATGCTGGATGAATCCTTCCGTGGAGGTGCCTGTTCCCTCCAGAATGCGGAGGGAGTTTACTTGATGACTTAAGCCTGATTAGACTAGCTGCAGTGAACCCAAAACACTTTAAGCACAGGCACAAATTCCTTGTTGCTCATCTAAACACATGGGTATATGTTGCGTTTGATCATCAGCTTGTGCAAAAGTCAGTCTGACATGCGTATGTTTACATTTCAGAATGTGCTTAGTTCAGGGGCTTAGGATGGTTTGCTGTATTAGGTCCTTAAGAGCTGATTTTAAGTCTGAGCAACATGGTCAATGGCTGCTCAATACATATTGTTGGTATACTGCAGCCATGCCCCATGGGGGAAAGCTATACCAACCCACTGCATTAAAAAAAAATAAAAATCAATGTAGTATAAAAAATACCATTTACCTGAAGAAGTGTTTTCAAATGGTCCGTGTGTCATCAGTGAATCATGGCTCAAGAGCAATCTGGACTTCTTCCAAAAGCCTGAATATTGAAAAAGTCCATGGACATCATGAAAACTTGAAGCATTTCAGCCAAAATGGTGAGATACAGGCATATGACAAAAGGAGTTTGGAGTGGAAACTCTTATGTGACCTTAACCGTCGCAGTCGGGACTCAATGCAAACTACCCCCTGAGCAATTTTTACAACACAGGGTTTTTTTTACTTGTTAAGTTGAACGTACATGTTGCAGTTCTACTCTTCTTCCTCTCTTTCATAAAGTTGGTTTAGAATGGATTTTCATTTCTCAAAGTGTTCATTATGTACAGAGCCCTTTAGTGTGCAGCGAAATCCCACTGACTTCATGGCCTTTAAGTGAAGCAGATGTGTAACTGTCGTGTCCATCTCTGTCCCTACAGCTCTCTGCTGCTTGCATTACCATTGAAGCCAAACACTCCCTTGACAAAGCAATAGTGATTATTTCTCTGCTTTGTGGTCTTCTGCAGACTATATGTCTGTCTTCTTTAACGTCATGGACACCTAAAGAGCCCTGTTAGATTTGTATGTCCTTGATCTTTTTTATAGCATTACATCCTAAGCTAATGGTGCTGTAGTATATGTAAAGAATTTCCATTTTTTTTAAAGTTTAATAATCTGTAGTTAAAATTACTTTGGACGATACTGTTACAGCTGGTTTTGAATGAATACAAAATCAGATTCTTGGTGGTATAATTTGATATAAAACTATTTCATTATCATAATCGCCAGGATTTAAATTACAATTATAAACCAACACTGACTCAGTCCTGTGAGCTAGAGAAAATTAGGCTGACTTGCGCTCCAATATATAACTTCCACATTTTATTCTTTACATACAGATTAACTAATAGTCTTACTAATAGCCCAGTTCTGATTTTAAACTGCAGTAGCTCTGTTTATTAATGGGAGTTATTACTAGCTTTCACTGGCATGAGATCACAATTAGGCTTCCTATCTTAATTTCTCTCAGTATATTATTTGGCCAGAAGTAACATAGGAGAAGCACATCACTCTGGATGCCACAAACTAAATGAATTCTCTAGGGGAGAAATTTTTGTTTCGGTAAATCAAGTTCATAGCTGAATCCATACAAGCAATAGAAGCTGCAGGTATGCATCAAGGACAGAATTTGGGTCCATCATCAGCCACAGTTCTGTATTTAATGTTCCAGGAGTAAATCCAGACTAGAGTGATTGCCATTTCTCTAATTGACTGTAGTGACCTTAAATACAAAGCCTCAAATTACAGTGATCAGTTTCCAAAAAGTCTGTGAATAGAATTAGTGCCTGTACGGGACTCCTTGCTGAAGGGCTTGCAAGAGTGTAGTGTTTTATATTACACTGGATAAGAAATAAAAATAATAAATAATAACAAATGTATTTTTTCAGAGTCACTTTTCTGTGAAGAAAGGAGCTGCAGCCTTGGGTATTGGTACAGATAGTGTGATTCTGATAAGATGTGATGAAAGGTAAGTGAAGATGCCAAATACAGCTCTTTTTAATGGTACATAGAAGAGGATCATGAGGCGCTCAGCTCACAGAGAGCATGTGGGATGCAGTGAACAGTTGGTGTAATTCATTGTAGTGCTATCATCTCCAGCAACCTTACACTAATTTATGCCACTTGAGGAACTGGCTCCGTCAGTAGCTTCTTTACAAGTCAGTTTTTGGAGCTCATAAAAAATCTTAAAGTTCCCTTCCTCAGGGTTTTCTGATACTTCTTTTTCTTTGATCCTGAAGTGAAACAAAGTATTGAACTAACAATCATTCTTTACACATTCTGCTAAGAAATGAGGGAGAAGCTTGTTTTGGTCAAAATGGAATATTTGGATACTCTCACAGTTTAATCCATTAAAATGAGCTGAAGTGGGCCATTTAAAGGAATAAAATATGGAGGCGCATTTGCTAATGTAGTTCTATAACTTCATGACCCCACCATCTTTCTCATCCTGGCTACATTCCCGCAGTGCCCTTGATGGGGACACCCTTGCAATGGGATGTGGAGAGAATAGTCTTGGCAGTGTTATAGGGGGCATACGCCAAGGAGGGAGGTGGCCCATAGAAAGGAGGAACACCGCAGGCACCTAACCTACAGGTCCCATAGGTGCTACAAAACTGCTGGTAGATAACTTCTTGTTTAACTCACCCAACTAAAAGATTTTGATTCTCCATGGAAAAACAAAGGTATATTAACAAAATCAACATGTTTTGATGAAGATTTTCAATTTTAGGGAAAATAAACTTTCTATGGGACAAAAACTAATAGAACAGTCCTTATTCATTCTGCAGAGCATCTTTTCAATAGAAAATGCTCTTACTATAAGTCCCAAATATCAGATTGTGATAAGGTATTGAATTATTTATGGCTCTAGCATAAGTGGAAGGTTTTACTGCTATCAGAATACTCTGCTCCCACATTAAAAGAAGAGCACCGACTAAGCAATTTATCATGCTAATCACAGCGTCTGCATATAGACTTATGGACTTATTATCTCTTTATTAACAAAAGACTGAGTACTACTTGAGGAGGAATTAATGACAACATCAACACAACCAGCACACATCAAAATAAACCTCCAATTGTTTCTATCCACTAAAGACAGATGTGGATCAATGAAGTCGTGTCTTCCTTTTCTTCTTGAGCAAATTCAGTGTGATGATTTTCTGTGAAGACCACAATGCTTAGCCTACCCACACTGAAGCAAACAGCAGGATTACTGCATGTCTCACCAAATCCCAGCAGATGCCACTAGGACAAAGCGGGCTGTTTGCACAGGATGTGGGCTGCTGTGGTGGAGAGGACCGTCAGTGAAGACGTGGACCTGTGGGAGGGTGAGGGAGTGCCACAAAATCTTTTTGATGTTTCCAGCATGGCCGAGCACACTTCTTGGTGGCTCATCTCTTCCCCATCCTGACCCACACCTGCTAAGTTTTCCTGGTTTTGCTGTATCATGGGACAATGTGAATGTGTGGTGAATTTCAAACATGTAGAAAATCACGTTCTTGGTTGTGTCTCAGACTGGACGACCATACATTTTCATTGCCTCTTTTACTACCACACAGACATATTGGTAGCAGTAGTGTATTATCTGCAGGTTTGGGGTCGTAACACTTCAGTCTGGTGTGGCAGCAGTGAAGATTGTGTACAGGTGTGGGTAATAGGAGAAGATTTTGACACTAACACTTGTTCTATCTTCAACGTCCTTTTGCTGCTGAGTGTCTTCTGCCTCCCCCCAGTAGCCCTCCAGCCTCTGATGCAGCCTAGCCCATCTCATGTAAGGCCCTGCCACATTGCCTGGGTGAGATGTGTCTAAGGAGCAGCCTGTTGTTTTGCAATGCATTTTAAGGTCCTCTGAGATGAGAACCCATGAAAATCTGTGCAAGTAAGCAATGCTGTTGACTAGTTTGCTATATTTGGAGTGGGGGGTTTTGTACTGCAACATGTGTTCGCACACATGGAGAGGGACTTTTTACAAAGGCACTTAGCGATAGGATGAGGGGTAATGGCTT
>NW_009649630.1:253869-299518 GCF_000708025.1 Charadrius vociferus
GTATCTGCCCAGCTTTGTGGATTTTTCTTCTGTGCACAAGCTCAATAAATTAGAAACCATTGAAGACCAACATCTAAACTATGTTTGGAGGAAGAACTTATTGCCTTCCTTTGGCATGTTTTTTCTTGTCTTTGTTCCTCCAGTGGTCCTAGAAACAGTTTTTGAAGAAAAGGCAACTACTGCTTTTCTCTGAACATGTACGTGTAACTGGGGGAAGTCTCAATGAGTTGAATACTCTTTAGACCTTGAACTTCTGCAAGAAAAATCATGGCTAATTTTTAGGCTTCATAGAGCTTTTTGTTTTCAGTTCCTTTAGTGTTTTGAATAAGTAAAACACAGGACAGGTTTTGCAAAAAACTCAGCGGCACAAACCCATTTCTGCTGAAATAATGACTGCCTTATTGTGAGCTGTGTAAGGATGAAAGCTTGAAAAACCTGGCAGTATCTTGTTACAATAAATTAGTACATTTTTTTATTTACATTCATGTAAATGTCATGAAAAGATGTTTTAAATGCAAAATCAAAACTAAACCTAATTGTTTTGTTTGTTTCCCTGAAACTGCTATTTTGAGCTTTAGTAAAGGTTCTTTTTTTTATAGCAACAGGAAATCAGTGCTTAATGAAAGAAAAAATGTGTCCAACTGTACTGACCACTGAAAAAGTCTTTAAAAAAATTATCTAAATGGACAACATGCGAAGCCAGTGAAGACTTTATTCCTGTAATGTGAGGAGCTGCTGTGCTTGTATTGCTGTTATGCGTACTGTCTCTTCTTAGATAGCCTTGCTTGTGCCTAAAGCAAAGAAAACCTTAACCTCAGTATTCAGTATCAGCATTGTTTTATCTTGCGCCTAATTAATTTACAGGATTTCGTAAATTAGCCTTCAAGCCTTATACCACTGTGTCTGAATCTCAGGTAAATGGTTCATACCAAAGGTGTTGCAAATACAATATACAATACAAAGGGCCTGAGAATGCATTTAAGGAGTCCAGAGTGGTAACTTCTTTTCATATCCCGCTTCAAGCAAACACGAACATGTGATGCACCAAACTGTGAAACAGTCACACTGAAATGAGTTCATCCCTCAGATGGGAACACAGAGACAGCTGCTTACACCAGAGCTGAGTCGCACTGCTGAAGGCCATGCAGCTCAGCTGGTATCTTCTGTGCCTGCTGAAAGGGGACCATGGGGTTTGACACCCAGTGAGCTTCTTAGGTCCCTGGGCTGAACATCCCCCTGGGAGTCTGGCACACATTCCCAGGGCTGTACTGTCGACCAGGAGGCACCATGGAGCAGGATCAGCCTTTAATGGGGGTGGCCACAGAGATAACTTCTCTCAGTTACCATCACCGTTTTGATGCAAACTGGTTAACAAAATACTTAGGGTGAACACTCAGACTAATGGTCAGAGTCTTTCTGTGCTCTTTCATGCTGCATAAGCTTTGGGCAGAAAAGTAACTTTGTTCCTTATTTGGGTTTCCTATTAAGTGAAGAAGTAACAGCAAGAGCTGATTTCAAGATCAAATTTCTCATATAACTCTCTCTTGCTCCAGAGGGAAAATGATCCCATCAGACCTTGAAAGAAGAATTCTTGAAGCCAAGCAAAAAGTAAGTTTACTGGCTTTGCTGCTTCCAAAAAAGAAAAAAAAAAAAACAACCAAGAATGATACAGCTAGTTGGTTTGCTTTCCTTGGTAAAACAACAGAGGTTTGCTCATTAACTTTTGATTTATTTCTCAGAAATGTAGCATGGCAATTAGTGAGGCAAGAGTTGCTGTGAAAATAGGTTTCGAGCTACTTTATAATCTCGATGAGATATTTGCCTTTTTTTTCATATGTTCTGCATAACATCCTCCTTTTTTGTATTATCAGCCTATGATGCAGGACAAAAACAGAGTAATCATTTGGGGAATTTGTATATATTTTAATGCACTGAAAATATTCTTCATAGACTCGCCAAATCAATGGAAGATAAACTAAAATCTCTACATCTCTAAAAATGCACGGCTTTTGTATGTGTTCATTAACAGAAGCTAGAATTAAAACATCAGATTAAAGTGTGGAATGAACTCAGCCCTGTGCCTTCAACAACGTTTATGTAAATAGTCATTAGACATACAGCATTCAGAGCTCATTAAAAACACGAATCTTCATTAAAAGCTCACTTTTTCTAAGAAAAGGAGATAAAAATAAGGCAGAATGATAAGAGTGCCACTCAAACCTACTGACCGTTGCAGAAGGAAGTTTAGACCTTGTTGATAGTTTAAACCCCAGTTGTGCAAAAAATGTAGCTGCTCTTTGCCTTTGTCACTCTGAGTACTGCTTAAGAAATCAACGGAAGTACAAATGAGTTTGAAATGAAACACTGGTATAAATTATGGCAGACCCAAGACCTCATAGTGCAAAATCCATGTGATGGACAGTGAGTGCTCCTCTGTGTGGCACGGCATTTGGCAGGGGGAATCCAAGAGGTGGTTCCCTGGCCTCCATGGAGATCGCTGTCTCCCTGCTCTGCAGGAGGGATGGGGCTGGAGGTGAGCTCCACACCTCCCCTGTGCGATGCCCCCAGGAGACACCCCCAGACAAGATGCTGTCACTGACAGGACTGGGCCACCAGTTCAGACACTCACTGGGATAGTAATAATACAGCCCAGGGCACAGCGCACCAGCGGTGTTTCATGCACTGTGGTACCTGAGTGACCATTGTTTTACATGACACCATGAAGAGCAGAGCCTTTTGTTTGAGGCAGGTGGTGTGGAGCAGAATTGTTCTTTTGAGCCCTTACCTGTCTCATGCGTCCTAATAAATGGAGGATGCTGTTTTGGAAGTTTGCTGCCACCTTAAGGTAGAAACTATAATACCACTAGCATCTAGGCGAAGAGAAAACCGGTGTAATGTAGCAGGGATGTCCTCTAGGAGACACTTCTGGGCTCACTGTGGAGGGACCACAAGAGGAGTTGGGGCTGCGGAGGCTGCAGCCCTCAGACCTTGCCAAATGCCTCTGTGCTTTCTTGCAGGGATTTGTTCCTTTTCTGGTGAGTGCCACAGCTGGGACAACAGTGTACGGGGCATTTGATCCTCTCATAGCTATTGCAGATATCTGCAAGAAGTACAAAATCTGGATGCACGTGGATGTAAGTACCATCTAATTGGGGGGGGGGGCTGGATTACAAGGTGTATTAGCATTAATTTATTCATTTTGGAGTCATCTTTCACAAAAACCATTGTATTTTCTCCCTGTAATTAAGTCTGACATCCAAGCACTGACTTCCCACTCTACTGAAAGGCTCAGGTCAGGGTGTCATTTTAGGAGCTGTGGCTGTGCGGTACTTCGAGCAACTGGGACTCTTAAGATGACCTAGTTTGAGTGCTTTTGGCCTTCAGCTTTATCTCTGAATGCCATTAGTACAAGAAATACATACGAACCATGCTGAGCACTGGCTCAGCTTCTGCAGCAGCTGCAAAATAAATACATAAGGAGAAGGCTACATTTGTCTGGAATAAAGTACCACAAATTGCTGAACAGGTTAATGCAAATGCTAGAGAAATTTATCAGATTGGCTACTTAGCTTTATCTGGGCTCTTGCCAATAGATCTTTCTGAAGGATCATCTTTCAGCCCTAGAATGGCTTTTGTGTCATTTTTGCAAATGCTTTCTCCAAAAAGCCTTGGTAATTGAATTTCCGTAGGTCTGGGTGTCTTGCTTTTGGATTACTGTGGCAGCCAAAATCAGGCCAATTCAAAGAAAGAATTGGTATTTACCTTAAACTACTTCTCAGTCAGATGAAACACCTGCTTGTCCCAGAGTCCTGTGAGCGAAAGCAAATGAGTAGGGGGCAAGCAGTAGTGGTGTGGAATATGGTCAAAACTCACCAGAGCAGCTGAGATCCCAGTCTGGTTTGTTATCATCACTTAGACACTAAAAGAGTAAAAGCAGCTTACCCAGGAGCAGCTCTGCAAGTCATTAATTACAGCGTGGGGCAGCCCAGTGAGTCAGTCTCTGAGGCGGTGGTGGGGAGGGGTTCGCAGACGATAAGGGTGGGCACTCAGATCCTGGGCTGTAAACCGCTGCTTCCAGATAACTGGAAGAAAATTGTTAGCACAGATAATGCCTCAAGGCCCCATCTGCCCGGTCATTTTGGAACATGCCACATCAGCAAGAAAAAAGAAAGGCCCCCAAACTGATGTGAGAGCACAGATGTCATCGCGGAGAGACGCAGAGCTCTCTGATAAAGATAATGTGTCTTGCCTTCTAGGGAGCGTGGGGTGGTGGGCTCCTGATGTCAAGAAAACACAAATGGAAGTTAAATGGTGTTGAAAGGTATGATTTATTAACGTTAAACACATTTATTAAATGCATTTTAATACACTTGTGATTACTATAGCAATGTCTGTAAATACAAATAAAAATCATTGTTGTCCCCAAGATACAGTATGAAGAAATCATGTCCTTCCGGTTGAAACAGTATTGCTAAGGGCCTTTGTTGAATGCTGCAGTACTGTGACACTTTGTTTTGCAGTACAAGCAGCAGACATTTCCTGTCTGCATTTTCATTCCTTCCAGCATACATTTGCATCTCCAAAGTGGTTTTTGCAGCATCATCTGATACAGTGTCCAACATGGATTTGCAATTGCATTTCTTTATGAAATTAATCTTGGAGGTCTTGGATGCTGAAGTCTAAGTAAGGATGCATGAGCACTTTGGACTGGTGTCCTGGCAGTCAGTGACCACTGCTCTGTCACTTCTGGAGAGAACATCCTCCAGGCTGTGTTAGTGACTTCTCAGTAAATCTGTGCCTGGATGTACACAGTTGTAGTCATGAGCTCATGAACATTGCACATTCACACAGATGAATGTAAGTGATGCCAGTTCAGAGTCTGGAAAGACTGAATGTAAGCTTACAAATAGCTCCTTATTCAGAAACTTTTAGTTAAGCTGTGGCACTCCTTGCCATGGGGTGTTAAGATTTACCTGTGTTCGAGGGAGGGAAGACAGACTAAAACCATTCGGGACTTCTGTGAGCCACAAATGACGGGGGCTCAGAGGATATTGGGAGGAATGCTATATATGCTTGCCTTGTTTTGTATTCTTCTCAGGCACCTATTTCGGCCACTTGCTAGAGACAGTATACTGGGCTAGATGGAGTCACTCTCATATTTGTGTGTTTTCTAAAGCTCATGCTGTTGGAGAGTAAACTATTACTCCCTTCTGCCTTTTTTATCTCTAAATCAAATTGGTGTTCCTTGCCAATTAAAATTACAAACAACTTCCTCATCCTGTTCCTGAAGATTAGGATGATACCTTGATGATTCAGTTCCTTTCTCATACATCTCACTTGCAAAATTTGGAAAGCAGCCAATAGTTCTATGAGTTCAATTCAGTTAAGACTGCCTCCAGCACTCCAGGCTTTCATATTGTACATTAGAAGAACATATATCCAAATATCCAGCAAGTTAGAAAAATCTACCCAGTTACCTGTGAGGACAGAGTATGAAGAAAAGAGTTTACTTCCCAAATTGCTGTCCAAATTCTGCTGGAATTAGAAGTTCAGGTTGAATCTCTATTGGAGAATTTTCCAAATAATGTGCTTTCGATCCAGAACTCCACTGGATTTTATCTAGTGCTTTGATAAGCACCATCTCCATATGTTTGGCAATGAAGTAATGAAATTTTTCATTTCCAATGCTGTTCCACTGCTTGATGGACACAGTGGCTCATTACAGTTTGTCCATATGTCAAATATGAGACCTTTAGAGTAGACTTACTAGACCCAACTTTTATGGACATTCCTGTTTTATGATAGATACTCGAGTACAACTCAGTCATTACAGGTCTGGATAGAAGAGAACCGCAGCTGGTACTCATGTTTGATAGGGGAGGAAGATACAGGGAGGGAGCATTAAATGGAGCACTCCGTGCTCTGAGTACTTCCATCCTTCTGGTAACAGGCAGTCCAGCAAAAATAGTCCTGTCAAAGGCAGGAGGAGTTGCAGGACCATCTTTATCGCACCCTCCAGTCCCCACCTGTCAGATTTCAAGCTGCTCCAAGGCACCCTGAAGGAAGCACGTCCCCTGGTGTCTAGGGCAGATAGGTCTGTCCACCATCAGGAGTTTCAGTCTGGTGTCCCTCTCCCAGAGGCTCAGGTGGAGGGTGACGGCTATGTGGAAAAGCATGTTTGCAGCTGAGTGAGCACACCCATACAGGGTCTGGGCATCCTTCCCAGAGCTGCCACTTGTCAGTGAGTGCACCTCTGTGTTTTTTTAATGATGGCTGAGAACCAGATTCTGCCAGTCTTGAGTCTCTCCTGTCATCCATTTGAAATCTCTGAAAGAAACCTTTTCCTCTTTTTTTTCGTTCTGTCTGTGACTCACAGCCAAAAAAATCAGAGGTGCTTCGTGCTCAGTTACTTGGGCAAATGTGAGATGCTTTAAAAAACCATCTGTGGATTCATGTAGCATTTTTCCTTCACTGTTTGTCTCAGCAATTTCTTCAAGCACATACTGATGGCTGAAGCCCAGAATAACTGATAACAAATGAAAAATGGTGGATAATTATTTTACATAATTAATTTTTTTCTGTGTGCAATTGGGATGTAATTGGGGAAATAAAATGACCTTAGTGTAAATTAAATGTTTTCGGTAGATAATTAACATCTGGCTGTTGTCAGTAAATAATCCTTTTGCTTGAGAAAACCCATACCATGACTATTACCTGGAAGTCTTTTAAGGAATTTCTGCCTGATTCTGTGTAAGCACAGATAAAAATTAAAAAGTATCATATCAAAGGAAATTCATAGACCTGAATGCATGTTCAGAATCATTAGCTTTGGTGTTGTAATCAGATGACTGACTTTGAGCTGATTAAAAGCTGCCAAATACTCAAAAAACCAAGCCAAGTGGCCAGATGTTGCCTGTGGAAGACTGTTCCGTACAGATTTTGCATCAGGTACTTGCGCAGTCCCGTTTAAATAGCAAAGAAGAAAGCACAGAAGTGCTACACTGTGTCCACGTGAAGTTTGGAGTTGCTTACTTTGAAGGAGTGGGAGCAATTTGGCAGGAAGTGATAAGGACATGCATAAACCTGTAGTGCTGTCTCCAAATCCTACAAAGGAAAATACTGCCAAATTCCAACATGCTCATCTCGGTTACCAGAAATGTTACCTGAAAGTGTGTCCTTGGTCATTTTTACATGCCCCAGTTGACTGATTTGTACCGATTTATACTGTCAAAACTCAAATCATTGCACTACATGAAATCCTGCGCACTATGCATCCTTAACAGCCTGCCAAATAGGATGCAAATGCATACATTTATCAGCTAATCATCATATGTAATAATAGCAATTAACAAATAGTCAGTCAAGCATAATACAAAATTAAAATAATAAACAACTGGACAGTCTTCCACTCAGCCCTTGCTACAGTCGCAAATGTCTCATCTCTGGGCTGTAGTGTGACAGCACCCTGTTTTTTCCCCAAGATTTGGGCTGACAGCTATTATTGCAGTGAATGTGTCCTGAAGGGAGGCATGATGAGACTCTTTTGTGAAAGGGGGAATCAGTTCTATGTTTATTACTGTGGTAATTTTGAAGTGAGTCCTCCAGTTGTGTGAGTTGTCATAGCCAAGCTACACTTAAGGAGCTATGAAAATTTACCATCAGCAGAGCCATGAGAAAAATTACTTTGAGCCAGGATTTCCAAGTTACTCAGAGACTTAGAGGTACCCAGAAATTTTTACCTAGGAATTTTCAAACATGCTTATGTGAGCTACTTACTAAAATTGTACTGAAACTGAAATCAAGGGGAGGGAATAAGCTAGTTTGCCAGCTTCCCATCTGCAACTTTTATCATCTGTGTGCCTTTAGAAATTTCATCAGTTAGATGGGTGCTTTTAGGAAGTTTGCCCTGTGTTTATGAAGTATGGATGAGTCCCCAGAAAGTTTAATACTGATTAAGTTCAGTGGATAGAGCAATTATCCTGTGGTAAGTTGCCAGAATAGTCATCCAAAAACCAACTAGAGTGGATTAGGTCCCCTGTGAAGGCATTGCTTTCCTAATATCAGCCGTGATTATTTTCAGGTTTGCTTGCTCAGAAAAAGGTGTGCATTGCTACGTGTTCATGTCTGAGTTTTATGTCGTTTGCTGTCCCAGGGCCAATTCGGTGACCTGGAACCCTCACAAGATGATGGGCGTCCCACTGCAGTGTTCAGCCCTGCTAGTAAGAGAAGAGGTATGTCCCAGTGTACTCACTTCTCTGATGCTTTCTGACATTTTGCTTCTGAAAATCCTGGATGTTTTCTTCATAACTGGGTTATAGCTAATATTCGCTGATGTGATGAGGATTAGAAAAGAAACTGAGAAATAGACCTCTAGTCACGTGCTGAGGCTGTGACTGCAAAAGGAATTAAAGTAGCTGTATAGCAGAAAGCATAGATCCAATTAATGGCAATGTCTTTACAGAGTTTTATGTCCATAGTTAAGGTGAGGGTGCATAACTGTAACCCAACTAGTTTCTGTGCAACATAAAATGTAACTGTAGGCAAACTCTAGTCCTTTTAGGATGAATGGTATGGTATATATGCAACATGACATTTGGTCCAGAATCTAAGCATCATTACATTTTCTAGACTTTTATGATACTTCAGCCCAGCTCTGATCCATATGTCCGCTTTGGGGCACATGGATATAAAAGGGGAAGACTAAGTTCACTTGGAATAAAAAGTAGACATTTTGTTTAGCAGTAGAATTTGAATTACCCTTCAAGCCTGCAATTTTCATATAACCATCAGTTACTGGGACAGCTGCTATGCAACCACCACTTCCTAGACCAGCTATCAAAAAGCTGGTTGCTGTTTTGCTAACAGCTGTACAACAGATTGTATACAAAGTGATTGCACTTAGGAGGAGAGAAGCTAGCTTTTATTTGCCCTCTGGGTCAGTTCGCCGAGACAAATCCTGCCTGGTTGAAGTCAGTACCATCCTTGACCTCTAGTGAGAACAGATGGCTCAGATTAGCAGAAAGCCAATTTTTTTCCCCTCTCATTTTACTATCTCAGTTTTGAGTTACACATAAAGATTAGACTTGATGATAAACAGCCAAGTTTTGATTCTTCTTGGACTGGAAATTGCGGTTTTAGGCAACAGCCCTAAGGTATACCTTAAACTTGGTTTAGGACTTAACTAGAGCCAGAACATGACTCTCTGCACTTCACTTAAAAAGTTAAAAAGGAAACCTCATGCTTTCATGATCCAGGTTTCTTCACCTCGTCGGCTTCTGGCCCTCCCACAAAGCTGCCTCTCAAAATGGTATCTTGCAACCCAGAAATAGCTCTAGCTGGCTGTTTAAAGGCCTTATGCCCTTCTGTCTGCTCAAGGCTTTTGGTACCACTTAAGCATCCAATCTGCAGCTGAGGGCTTTGCAGAAAAGAATTGTGCCTACAAACAAAGCAAGCAATGAAAATCAGAATTTGAGAGGCCAAAGCAATTAGAAAAGTGGTGTGATACTATTTAGATTACTCACCAAATTGCCTTGGTCTGACTCAACCAGAAAAAAGCCTTGCAAGGAAAGAAGGAAAAGGAACCAGAACAAGGAATAAAAAGCAAGATCCAGAAATGAACTTGGGCATAGTGATTCTAGGAAGCATAATGCCCAGCTTTTTTTAAAAAAATGCCTTGGCTCTGGGAGTGGATTACACATTGCTGGGTCAGGTACCAAGGCGTCCAGGGCACTGAATGGGATATGAAAAACTAAGTCTGGTTTTGTCCTTTTTTTTTTGGTCTTCCTTTTGCACTTAGACACATATGCCACTGCATTTTGGTATTGGTAATTTCTCGCCCAAAGCAACCTTCAAAACAGCAGTCACATCTGTGCCAACATCACTTTTTTGTGTCTTTGTTTCTGTAAGGGATTGATGCAGAGCTGCAATCAAATGCATGCTTCCTACCTCTTTCAACAAGACAAGCACTACGACCTGTCTTATGACACAGGAGACAAGGCTTTGCAATGTGGACGGCATGTTGATGTCTTCAAGCTATGGCTGATGTGGAGGGCAAAGGTAGGACTGCCTGCAATATGTTTGTTTGTATTAAAATAATGCATACCAGACACCGGGTTTTTTTTCTGTAATCATCATTTTAGAGAATATTGGACCTGAATTTCCCATATATAACATGAAAGAAACAACATTATTATTTTTTCTGGTTTTTTATACGCTTCAACAATTTATCTTCAAAGCAGCACACATGATTTTGAAACCTAAACTTCATGGCTTTGCACAGCATTTGCTTTGTGTAGTGGTAGGAGTCTTAACAGCATAAATCATATATCTAAGAATGTTGCTACAAAGATTTCTGGAAATAAAAAGATGTTTTAATGACATTCAGAAACAAAACATGGCAAATCAAGACTGGAATACCTCGTTTCATTGCATGCAGTAGATACGAAGTCATCTTTTGAAGGAGTAGAGGAAAACTCATCAAAATCTGTTCTCTGGGAAATCTGAAAACACCAGCTCTAATGGTTAATTCATCTGTATTTGTTGAATGTTGCTAAATAAGTTCTTCCATATATTTATCCAATCTATTCTGTCAAGTTGCCTCAGGTTTGTTCAGAAGAGATGACATCACTGTTTTCATTTCCAGAAATCCTGAAAGATCCTCATGTGCTTCATTGAAACTCTGAAAACAACTCTGAGACAGACATCAAATGTAGCTGGAGATATGGGAGTCTGTAAAGGAGGATGCAAGTTTCTGTGGTTGCAATAGCTGTTGTGCTAACTGGGGTCTCCAGAGTGGCAGGCAGTTTTAGCCACATGTCTCTCTTTAATTCCAAGCCTTTCTCCTGGGGCTGTGCTAGCCCTACCCGGTTTTGAAATCTCTATACACAGAGGGATAATGACATGGGCTTTTAAGTCAGTTCTGCACTGCCAGAACAGATTTAGCAAGGACATGCATCCATTACTCAGAGACATTTCTTCTTCAAATCCCATTTTTTCAATATGCCTTGTACTGCTTTTTCTCTTCTCACACTCCACTTGTAATATTAACATTACAAAATAGGATGTGTGTTTCTTAAACAGTTTATCTATTCCAGCTGTTTATTCCCCTTCCTCCCTCATAAAGCTGGATCTTTTGTTTGTGGCATCACAGCTGGTGATTGCAGGAACAATTATGATGTCACAGAGAGAGGATTATGACTTCTGCCAGAGAAGAAAAAGCAGGATTTGCTGCAGCTCTTAAAAACACAGCTTCTGAGTTTATATGGTGTCAATTAGAAAAGAAGAAAGAAAAACACTACAGAGGCAGGGCAGCATCTAAACAAAATGCGCATTTTCACAGGCATCAGGCCAGGCTCTAAAAGTGTATCTGCCCATTCTGTGTTTAACTAAAAAATAAAAATTATTCTTGGCAAAGCCCCCAGCACATCACCTCTGGAAGATTAAAATCCTCTATTCTGAAAATAGCAGGAGAATCCCCATGTCTGGAACTCAACACCTAGAGACCTTCCTCTATGCCAGACCAGGCTGCCTGAAACTGTGCTCAGCCTCTCTGTAAAATCTGCCGATGAGGGCACCCTTCAGTGGAGGTGTTAGCGATATTTTGCTGAGAACCAAGCTAGTACCCGGTGCTTATTTTGCAGAGGTGGCTGTAGGGGAGTCAGTGGCAAGAGCTAAAGACAAATGAGCAAAGTGTCTTTCATCTCATCGAATGAGATCCTTAATCTGTCCCACAGAGAATTCTGAGAGGTGACTTGTGCTGGTGCTTTGGCAAGTGCTGTACGGTCCTTTCGCTGTTTCAGTTCACAGAACAGATAGTCACGTAACTTTTTTTATCCTTCTGTCTCTAAAGGGAACAACAGGATTTGAAGCACAAATTGATAAGTGCTTGGAACTTGCAGAATACCTATACAATAAAATAAAGAACAGAGAAGGGTATGAAATGGTGTTCGATGGAAAGGTATGTATTGCAGCTTCTTCTTCCCAGTCGGTCAACAGCACTTATTGGGATGCTACCAACAGGTCAAACCAACAGCACATTACAGAAAGCAGTTGTTGTGTCAATATCTCTCTTCCTCGTGGGATCCAGGCAGAAGGGAGATGAGGCAGCTGTGCATAAGATTTCAGATTGCACAGTTTCACCCCGCTGAAACTAAACACTGGTATCTCAGGCTAACACAGCACACACACAATTAGAACCAGCTCTTAAGTAATAAAAACAAGTTGTGGTTTCCTAATAGGAGGGTCTGTTACGAGTGGGTGGTTACAGTACCCCATGCAACTCTGAATGGATGGTTGTGCAAAACGGTTTTATCAGCATCCTCAAGTGGGCAGTCACAGGGGACCTGGGCTGACCTGGGGAAGCTGTTGGCACTGCAGTCCCTGCAGCGCTGGAGTGCAGTACAGTGAGGCAGGGGTTGATAGAATCATAGAATCGTCTAAGTTGGAAGGGACCTTTGAGATCATCGATTCCAACCATCAACCTAACACTGCCAAAACCACCACTAAACCAGGTCCCTAAGCACTACGTCTACACGTTTCAGTGAAGAATATTTTCCTAATATCCAACCTAAACCTCCCCTGGTGCAGCTTGAGGCCATTTCCTCTTGTCCTATTGCTTGTTACTTGGGAGAAAAGACCAAGCCCCACCTGGCTACAGCCTCCTCTCAGGTAGTTGTAGAGAGCAATAAGGTTTCCCCTCAGCCTCCTTTTCTCCAGGCTGAACAACCCCAGTTCCCTCAGCTGCTCCTTGTAAGACTTGTGCTCTAGACCCTTCACCAACTTCGTTGCCCTTCTCTGGACACGCTCCAGCACCTCAATGTCTTTCTTGTAGTGAGGGGCCCAAAACTGTACACAGTATTCCAGGTGTGGCCTCACCAGTGCCGAGTACAGGGGGACAATCGCACCCCTAGTCCTGCTGGCCACACTATTTCTGGTACAAGCCAGGCTGCTGTTGGCCTTCTTGGCCACCTGGGCACACTGCTGGCTCATATTCAGCTGGCTGTCGACCAACACCCCCAGGTCCTTTTCCACCAGGCAGCTTTCCAGTCGCTCTTCCCCACACCTGTTGCGCTGCATGGGGTTGTTGTGGCTCAAGTGCCGGACCCGGCACTTGGCCTTGTTGAAGCTTATGCTACTGGCCTCGGCCCATCGATCCAGCCTGTCCAGGTCCCTCTGTAGAGCCTTCCTACCCTCAGGCAGATCAACGCTCCTGCCCAACTTGGTATTGCCTGCAAACTTACTGAGGGTGCACTCAATCCCCTCATCTGGATTGTTGATAAAGATATTGCACAGAACCGGCCCCAATACTGAGCCCTGGGGAACACCACTTGTGAGCGGCCACCAACTGGATTTACCTCCATTCACCACCACTCTTTGGGCCCGGCCTTCCAGCCAGTTTTTTACACAGCAAAGAATGTTGCTCGGGAGCCCAGCTGGCTCACGTGACAGAGGCTACACCACCATGTGGGGTGCAGATATCTCTGGGCATGTTGTTTCTGTTGGGAGTCCAGCTGGGATGGGACCCCGGGGTGCCAGGTGCTCAGCTGGAGCACAGTGCCCAGGGCAAGGTAGTGCAGCCTCTGAACTGCACCATGCTGCCCTGTATTCAGCCATCTCTTTTTGGCAGCCCTCTCCAGCTGTGACAGCTGGGGACAGGCCTGGTAGAGACCTTTGTTACAGAGTTAACTGGTGTTTTGCCTGTAAAAAAGTGAAAAACAGTAATGTTTTAGCTTTTTTCCACCTACTTGTGATGGTTTTTGCTGTCTGTACTTGCCTTGGAAGGTTTTGTCTCTCAGAACATTGCTCCCTGGTAGCGATCACTTAGTGCGTTCCTAAGTGCTCTGCAGCACACAAGGATAAATGTCACTGTGTTTCTTGAAACAAAGATCACGGGCTCATACCCACATGCCACTATGTGATTTATTTCCTACATCTCACGCATCATCACTGAATTTCATCCACTGGGTCTGATGATGAGTAAAGGAACCAGCAGCAGCAGGAGTTGCCGTAACTCACACATTTAGCATCCAGCAAAGAGGCAACTGCTGGGCGACTGCAAAAATACACAAAATGTCAACTGGTTCTTCCTTTTGCTTTTCTATATGTTAAACTGGCTAAGATGCTGGTGCTCCCATATAAGTTAAATTAGCTAAGATGCTGTGGTGTATGCATATTAATACGGCAGCTAGCTGAATCCCACTGAGAAGTGATAAATTTCATTAAAGTAAGAAAATCTTAGAGTGTCTTATGTGCCATCTGTGACTCTTGTTTACAGAATCAGATTTTGTATTACTCTGTCATGTAATAAAAGTAAACGACACGGTCCTCACCTCTAAATTATCTGTAATAAACTCTTGTCTTAGCCACACAGTCCCTTCAGCCTCTGGAGGGGACAGCACATACAAAATCTACAAGCCTCTCAGTAGGGGATAAATGTATTCGCACAGCTGGATGATGTGTTTCTGCATCTGACGCCCTGGGAATAAATTGCCTGAAATTATCTTTTTTGCATTAATGATGATGATGACTCTCAGTGGACCACAATAATGAAAACCCTTGACTGCTGTCACAATATGATGTATGAGAGGGGGGAAAGGCATGAACTTCATTGCAACTGAGATATTATGAGCATTTCTTACAGTGTAAACCATTATTATTCTCTGTTTAGCCTCAGCACACAAATGTCTGCTTCTGGTATATACCTCCCAGCTTGCGCAGTATGGAAGACAATGAAGAAAGAACAAGCCGCCTTATGAAGGTAAGCAGCGTGCTCCAGGACATCGTGTAGTGAACTGTGAAATCCTTGCAGGCAGGCAGTCCTCAAAATGATCTCCAAGGGCACAGGGCAAGGTCACCTCGCGATATTCAAGCAAACGACACCTCTGTGGTTGTTTTACTGCAGGTTAGGCTGGCACCACCTTACTCTGGTCTCCAAGTTTGGTGCTCCCTGGGTTTGCCTGATCTCTAGAGTATTTACTTGAACTCTGTGTATATTTACTGAAGTTATTGTAGACTGTAGTTGCTAAACCCAGCAAGTGCAACAATGGCTAGATGATACCATGGCACTCTGGTACACAAAAAGAAGATGGAAAACAATTGTAACAATATGTTTTGAGCGCTACAAAAAACAGCTACTGTGTGACTGTCAGCAATATTGAGAAAGTAGCAGGGGGGAAATTCCCCAGTGATTTTAAGAGCAGGACAAAGGAACAGGATAAACCCAATGTCTTTTCAATGAGCCATTTATTCCTTAATGGAGGTTAACTTTTTTATCAATATCGGATGTCATTTTATTTGAACTGCTTCTTGTAGCTCTTCGTCTTTTTTAAAAAAGAAAGCATACTCTGTGTTTTGTTATAATAATAATAAGGATGATGGTAATAATGAAAGTAATTAAAATAATGATAATAATTATAATAATGATGATAATAATCACCGTCATCATCATGGTCATCATCGCCTGCTTTTTGTTACTTGGCAGGTGGCACCAGTGATAAAAGCCAGGATGATGGAGTATGGAACGACCATGGTGAGCTATCAGCCCCTGGGAGACAAAGTGAACTTCTTCCGGATGGTCATCTCAAACCCCGCAGCAACTCACCAAGACATTGATTTCCTGATTGATGAAATAGAACGCCTGGGACAAGATTTATAATAATCGGGTGTGAAAGTCTGTTCCCGGACCTCTAAGGAGACAATTAAGTTGTCACAAACTGTGCGAATGTATATGTAGTTTGTTCCAAAGTAAATCTATTTCTATATTGTGGCGTTGGAGTAGAGTACAGTTTAAAATCAAGAAACATGGCTCCTTTAAAGTCCTTTCCTGAGTTTTAGAATACCTCCTTAATAATTAGCTGCACAAATAGCTGCATTGAAACAAATAAGGAAGAACAGAAAATACTTAAAATTTTATCCCCTATTTTAACACAGCGACTACTTTAAATTAAAAGCAATCAGACTGAATGATGCCAAATTTGCCCAAAATGATGACAAAATCAAATTGGGGGATGTGGGAGGGGGCGGTGAGAAGCAGAGTCTACAAGCTGTATGTTTAAAAGTGAAAGTATTTTGCCTTTTTCGTAGTATTAGAACAGAATTTCTAATTTACCTATAGCAACATTTCAAATGTATTTAAATACGTATAGTTTTACAAAAGGAAATATATATATATAAAAAAATCCTATTTTGTAAACTATATATTTTTATTTTATATGGGTTATAAAACTGCAAGGACAGAAGCTGAAAATTAACTAGGATTCTATTTCTTTTGATGGAGGTGCCTCAAATATTTATTACTGCTTATTTTAAAATATAAGCCCATATACTACATTTTTAAGAGGTACCAATACCTCATTTCTCCATGTCATATGGATTGTACATCTCCAGGGTTGATTACTGAAAAACCTCAAGAGTACTGCAGCTCTGAAAACCACTTAATAAGATCAATTACAGTACAATAGGATGCTATTATTCCTAATTATGTTTCCCACTTGGCCTACCTAAGCAGACGCACAATCAATATACAGTGCTAACCAAGACTGAAATAAGGTTGTATTTGGATGGTTTCTGTGTTCTGTGGTAAAAAGCCTATCTAAAAAAAGTCACATGTCTGAATAAATACTTACCTCATAACCTTTTCTTCTGTGAGCAGTCCAAAACTACATTGAAAACTAAAATTGACTGAAATTCTCACTAAAAAAATAGCATGAAATCTCACAGCTCCATTAAGAGGGTAAAGACTTTTTACAGATGTACAAGTCTACAAGACAAGGCCTAAATTAAATGTGACTGTAATCTGATTGACAGGGATGGGGTCTAAGTAACAAACTGTTTGGTCAAAGGTTTCTCCCAGTGCTGGACTCCATCCTTGTCTGCAACGGCTTTTGAAATTGCAGAAAAAATTGAGCTAAGGCTACATCTGCCTAAAACAGCCCATGCGACGCCTCACAGCCTGTTCAGAAACCATGGGTACAGCTCTTGCAGAATTCATGTGCTGCATCATTCCTTAATGGTAGAGGTGACTCTGGCATGGAAACTGAAGTTTATCCTCTTTCCACCCAACATCTGGAAGTGTTGGTAAGAGTTCTGCGGTTCAGGCCTGTCTACTTATAACCCTACTGAAGTTTTGGTTTTAACTTTGCCTAAACGACCAACTTTTGTTTGTAAAGCAATATTGTTTTGCTGTCTCTAAAATACTTGAAGAGGAAAAAAAAAGAAGTGCAAAGTGGTTTTAATTTCATCTAAAATAGATAAATGGAGTATTGATTCAATGTAATATCATGAGGACGTGAAGTAAGAGGAAATAAATTGTGTCTGTAATTGTGTTGCCTTTATTATATTGATAGTACTGTTTTGTCACCTCAGATTGAGGCTGTGCACTTTAGATTTAAACTGTATAATGTTGCAAATCAACATGTGTTGCTGTATAAGCTTGTACAATATATTATTGAGACGTCATTATTTGTGTGGTAGTAGTATTGACTCTTGATATTGTAAGAACTGCATTCATGCCGGTCCCTCTACTATATCTTTGCTTGGTATTAACCTCTCCTCGGCGGCTTTCGGGCAGACCTCTCACCTCACTTCAGTGGACTTCCATTGCTACCTGCAATGCATAGTGTTGCAAGTCAAGCTATAGAGGAGATGCCAATTCTGTCAGGAAGGACTTCAATGTGACCTTTGCTAAACGTGTCAAAATCGGCAGACTAATCACTGAAATACTGAGTAGAGCAGCAAATTACATTCTTTTTTCTTGCTGGGAAGAAGGCAAGCAAAGAGCTTGAAAAGTAAAAATAGTACAGGGACAATGATGACGGTGATCAGTAGCCTGGTTACACCTTGCATGTGCAATTCTGTTTAAAGTGCTAAGTGCAAACAACGTATTTATTAGCTGTATGTGCCAATCCAAGATTTACATTCAGTGTTCCAGGAGAACCAGCATATTTTTTTTTCCACGTTACTGTACTTATTGCAGCCAGGAAAGAGCGGCATAGCAATCTGTTCTTGTGTTTGACCAAAGTATCTTATCTGTGGTGTTGATCTAAATCCAAATAAAAGTGTAAAATGTGACTCTGGGTCTTTTCATTAGTAGCACCGATAGGCACTGTGAGCATTTATCACTTGTGCCATTTCAGAGCAAGGCCCCAATAAAGGGAATGTTTAATTGTAACTTTCTGTGTCTCCTGGTTGATTTTTTCATGACAAGATGTATTCTGTTAATTATTGTAGCATTAAAAAACCAATTCCATCACCAGACCCTTTTTGAGGCGATACTCAGCACTGGCATACAAGTGTATATCGGCCATCTGGTATTCCTTTACCTTATCTTTACAAGACGGATTTAGTTGCTTTATTCTCCTCAGACAGGCTCAACATTTTTTTTATGTTTTGTTTTGTCTTTTTATTCCACCAGTACTTATCCCCAAATTAACCATAGACTCTAATCAGTCTCCGGCACAGCAGTGAAAGCAGTCAGGGCACTTTCCAGGATGACACAGACTATATGGCAACAATTTAAAAGGGCCATGAAGTAAAAAAGACACAACCACCAATACAAAAATTAAGCTTTTTAATCCTCATGTCTCCCCTGGCCCAGGGCCTCATTCCTCCAAAATCTGCCACCTGTCTGCTCCATTTTCCTTCCACCCTCTGAAGCGCTGCTGAGCGTGATGCCAGCAGCAGAGAAAAAAAAACAAAGCAATGCCGTGAAAGCAGCAGCGGTTAGAAAGCTTATGCCTGAAAGGAGATTTTCTGTATCATTTCTTTCAGCCTGCAGCAGAATATGAGATGAATGCCTATGCCAAGTACCTGCACAGAGCCCAGCTAGGAGCTCTGTAAGGAAATAGAGGGAGAAGATGTGGGAATAAGTTATTAGCCTTACCCCGATGAAGCTTTCCATTTGCCACTGGGAGAGGGAGCACTGGTTTAGTATTTTTGAGTACTACCCCCACAGGAGTGCATGAAGCTTGGGCTTTTCTGTAAACCTGTTGTACCCAGAGCTGCATGGAGTGTCCCTGAGACACTGGGAGACTGGAACGGATTTGCCCAACCGAGTTGAGCAGGGAGTCCTGGCTGTGCTCAAGGAAGGCTAAAAAAAAATTGTCAAGCAAAAAGGAATTCACACGGCAGCGTGAGTGCCTGCACTTTACAAAGGCTGGTCCCTTTGGCATTCTCCTAGGAGAACAAAAGCTCTGATTTGCTATTTCTCTGCTCCTTAGGACAAACCCCCCAAAAGAACACCCTGCACAGGGAGAATCATGGATCTGGAAGAGAAGATGACCTAATTTGTTGCAGCAGCACACCAGCATGGCAATCTCATGTCAGCAACTGGTGTGTTTCCATGCTGCTGTACAGTCGCACAAAGCTCCCAGGAGCTGTTACCCCCATGGGACACTCCACCTTCCCCCCACCGTCCCTGTGTGCTGCTTCTGCCTCTCCACACCGGTCCCCTGCTCCACTTTTTCATGCCTCTCTTCCCTCTTGCCCCTTTCCCACAACATAGAACCATAGAATTTTTTTGTTGGAAAAGACCTTTAAGTATGTGTGTGAACATCTCACCCATCTTCTTAACTTGATGGGACTTATTTTTGTCAAAAGAGATTAAGGTTCCTTTGAAATACAGCCTACAAATTCAATCAAAATCCCACCACAATGAGGCTGGGGTCCTCAATCCAAGAAGTGGCTGTTCTTTCTTTTATCATAGTACAAGCTAACTGCATGAGCACAGTATCAGGGGGTGACCCCATCCTGGAGCTGGTCTGCTGCAAAAGGAGGCAGACCACCAAGGAAGAGCCCAGCAGAGCTCAGGGAGGCCTCAAAACCTGCCTGGAGCCATCCCAATTGAATCACAACCACAGTCCACTGACTGTGTTTAGTGCTCTTGATAAATTGTTTTGTAGTTCACTTCTTAAACCTGGGCTTAATAAAATGTGGTTTCGTAAAGCTTAGATAATCCAGGTTCTGTGAAGCAGAGACTGGCTGAATGAGCAAACCTGATGGTGTCTGTACACGGCCTCATGAAGCTTTGACATACTGGTATGTGGTATCCTCTGGGATTTTAATCTGTGGTGTACAATTTCACCCAGAGACACACTCTTCCCACTAATGAAGATACCCATTCTTGCTTAAATGGACATTGTGCTGGGAAACAGAGTGCAAAACTGTATCATGTCAATAAAATACAGCAGAATATTTTACTGATGGTGCCAATGTGCTATGAGGAACTAGGAACCAAATTCAGCTATTGAAACACCTATTGTAGACACCATCCACTGCTAGCAGATCTGCAGACCAAGAAGCAAGCCGCATCTCAAATTACATAAACCTGTGGGGTTTTTTGTTGTTGTTGTTGATTATTATTTGGGGTGGGAGGGTGCAGAAACACTGGCACACGATTTTGAAGTCCATAGCTATAAAGAACAGCAGGACGATGACTAAAACCCATTTCTTGACATGGTATTTGCCTGAATACTCAGTAATTAATAGGTGCTGGGGGTGTTAATGCAGAAACAACAGTGTAGGTGAGCTGTCCTGCAGCTTTTGCAAGTTCTCAGCCCTGAGGCCATGATGGTCAGAGCATGGGAGTGGCTGAGAGGCAAATGGGAAGCAGGAGACGTTCTCAGCCCAGCTGGCCTGACAACACAAGATGGACCACACAAAGACATGGCTGATGAGGTGGTTGTGTCTCAATGATTTTGGCTACTCACAAATGCTGCTTGCTTTTCTGCAAATGGCCTCCAGGAGGGACCCAGAGAGAAGCCCTCACCTACCCTACATCCCATGGCTCCACAGAAGGCAAGTTTACATATCGTTAGTTGTGTTAAACTCATGCTCCACCATGGTTAAGGAAGGATCAAAACAAGACAGAGCTCAAGGAAATGTGTATCTTTTATCTGACTGAGCCAGGGCTAACTGCCCAGTAGAAAATCATTCTAGGTAGAAAGTAAGACCCCTAGAAAGCCACAGGATACTGTCTTTAATGTACTAATGTCTTAGACTTGCAATGTCTGAACTATCAGCTTTCTACCTGATCAACCTAACTAAAAGGAGTAATTTAGCCATTAAGGGAAAGCCAAGTGCTGCAGCTGGAAGAATTACAGACCTGACTTTGCTCTTCGCTGAGAAGACAGAACGGCTGCAGGTTGTGGCACTGTTCATTACAGCACTGTAGGATGCAGGAGTATAGATTTTACACTGTAATTTGGAGCAAGAAATAGGGTCTGAGATTAGAGTCAGAGAAAAAGGAATACATACCCTTTTTTTTATTATTATTATTAGAATAAAAGCCTACGTGTGTTGCTGCTGAAATTTTTGCATTACAAAGAAAGATGAAAAAAAATCTGTTCTATAAATTCACATTGCATGCACAGAGCAAAGGCTGTTTTCTCAGGGCATAGAAAAGTCGCAAGTCAATTAAGGATGGAAACCTCTAGTTCTCTCACTACTCTGCGTCAGCTGCCCCTGTGCATGTTCTCACTCCAGCTGATGCCCAGTACTGAGTCTTCCAAAGGCATGAGCACCTAACTTCCATGATGTGAACCCAGATTGCTTAATCCCAGTCCTCTAGACTACTCACTTTCAGCCTGTGACCTGTAAACACCTATGGATAATTTTCCAGAGGTCTGTGACCAATAACTGGGAAGAACAAGTTCATGTACCACTCTGCAGTATGTGAAATTTATAAAGGGTCCTCACCTTCCATAGAAAGATTTTAGAGGCTCACAACTCAAAAGACCTTGAAAACCACACAGGTAGCCAGCCTTTCTTTCTAAAACACTTAATTTTGAATTACAAGTAACAGAGTCTAACGTACTACTGGCATCTGACCTGCACTGGGCACTACAGTCACACGAGATTTTCATTATATAGCAGCCGAAAGATATGCTCCGCAAGACAAGCATTAAACTAACATGCAGGACAGGGAGTATAAGAATAGCTATACATAATTTGCCCCATTTTGCTAGGAACTTTTCTAATTTTATATAATCCTGAATCAGTAAGTTTCCATTTTCTCACACTTCCGCACTGCCTGCAGGATGGACTTCTATTTTCCTACCCCTCCTCTCTCCTGGAAATGAAAGCGGTTCTGGAAGAAAGAACAGATGTTTGGGACTTGATGTAAACACACTTTTGTTGCTCTGAGAAACTCAAAGGAAATGGCTTGTGTTAAAATAGTTAGCTGCAGACTGCAGCTTCTTAAAGACAGTCTATAAAGAGTGATGAGGCAGTGTGGTTGAAGGCTGCAGTCACACCGGGACTGCCAGGCAGAGCTCCCCGAGTGCTCCTGTGCTGAGAAGCAATGCCCACCATGGGAAGCGACTCCACAGCAGTCCCTGCCAGTTTACTCTGCTAAAGCTAATCCAGCTATTTTCCCCACTGCTGTGTGTGTTACATTGGCAACCAGCTGAAGCCCAGGCCTTGTAGCAAGAAAAGCTGTAACGCTGTCAGCTCAAGATCTGAAAGCATGGAAGAGACTTGGTGCACAGAGCTTGTCTCAGGACTTAGTCTCACATGATGATTTTTCTCTTTCACCAATATTTCCTTCTGATCAGGAGAGACTGTGTGTCATGGTTTAGGCCAAATCGGCTACTGGGAACCTGGGGGACCCCAGATGGGGCCGACAGATGCTCCCCTCTATGCCTCTTCAAAGAGAGACGCAGAGGAGGGAAAAAGAGACTTATGAGTTTAGAAGGAACTAAACTACTTTAATGAAAAATTAATAATAAAATAAAAGGAAATAATGAAATATATACAAAACCATATCAAGCTCCCAGGATGACAATCATGACACCGGCTGGCACTGGGGCAGTCCCAGGCTGGACTCAGTGATGGACAGGAACTGGATTCCGGATCTGCATTCAGGATCAGGATCAAAGGCAGATGAACAGAGTCCTCCTCAGATGTCAGCCATTGAAGAAAGAGAGACAGCTGACCCTTTGATCCCTTTATACTGAGCATGAGGCAGATGGGATGGAATACCCTCGTTGGTCAGTTTTGGGTCACCTGTTCTGTCCGCTGCTCCCCGCAGGTGGGTCCCCACTGCACTTTTCCTCTTCCGGCCCTCCAACGGGGCAAATAACAAAGTTGGTTGGCCTTGGTTGTTACAGCAGTAAGTATAAGCAAGAACCTCTCTGCATACCATGCCTTGGCATCAACTATAAACATTGGTCTTATCACTCTGAGAGCAAACATTGTCTGCACAGTATGCTGTTAATTTCAGTAGTTAGAAGAGGCCTAGCTAAGAAGCAAAGTTACTGAACAAAATTGGTCCTGTTTTACCTCAAACCAGGACACTGTGGAAATAAAATATGAAGCTTTTAGGCAATTCTCTGTTTGGATTCATCTTTCAACATACTTGACTTTGGGACACAGGGCATTCAGAGCTGCTCCGTTTCCTTTCACCAGTTCCCAGATGCATGACTTCCACCAGCATGTTTGATAAATCCTCCTGGCCGCAGAAAGCTCCAAGAAACCAGGACACCACCTCTGCACAGTGCCTGCAAAGAGGATTCCCAGAGATCAGGCCAATAAAGCTGTCCTTCCTGGGGAGATGAGATAGTGCACCTTCCTCCTGCAGCAGGCACTGAGGTCCCACATGGGATCAGAACACATCTAGATGAGTTATGAATTCCCTGCAACAGATTTATTTCCACATTCCTTCCCTATCCCTTATTCTGTGGCTATGGCTCTTGCACTCACATTTGGGGCTGCTACTCCAGACAAGCCTGTCCATATTAAATTTGGGAGATTGAGGATTAAACTGTATTAATAGTGATACTACTGAGAGTTGGCGAGGACGATATTAATAAAACACAGAGTGCCTCAAGTAAGAACCTACTACTCAGTGAGATTCATGACAGTTCTGAACAGACACTTCAAGAGAAATTTTTAGACTGCAGGATTATCATTGGGGTATTTGCTGTAATAACTTTGGATAAAAATATAATCATTTCCAGTTTGCAGTCTACAGAGCCAATACACTGCCTCAGGAATTAGTATCCAACAGGCAAATAATAAATGGCAGGGTTTTGAAATAGCACAAGTGCCTCCATATCTCACTCCATCCTTTTACCTTCAATATAAATGAGTTGCAATACTGCTTACTACAGAGGTGGTTTCCATGCTTAACCAAACAGAGATCTGTCTATTTACACCTCACATTTACTAACACTTCAGTAGATGTCAGTAGCTGAAAGAAATAATCACATTACAGTGAAATACAAAATATGGACAATTAACGGTAGTGCTAAAAAATGACAGTTGATGTACACACTTTACTTAGTGCCTTGTTTGTGCATAATATGGTTCAATTTGCGTTGATTCATTTCTCCCTTTGCCATTTCTCTTAATTCACAGTGTCATGTTTTTATGAGCTGGTGCTGCAGGAAAATCTACAAGCAAAGCACGTATTGTTGACATGACGCTGGCAACCCAAGAGGTATGCACGGATCATCTCACCACTTTGCCATTGCTTCTGAAACAGTCTGCCTTTTATTTACCACTGTGATAGACTGTCTTCTACAGATGACAATTTGCAATCACTTTTCTCCTTTTCTTCACCTGGTTCAGCTGCAGTCATTATGAAAAAAAAGAGATAAAAATAATCAAACTCAAAAAAACCTTCCAGTGATTGGAGCTGATTGTAGATGCCTCAATTGCAACACAGCTGAAATTACTGATGTATTACAGTTCTTGAAAGCAATTTTCTTGCAGTAACTCTGGTAGGAATCTCGAATAAATTGTAGCTATTGATCACTAGCCTTCATATTTCCCACACAGAAAGTCTGGCTCTTTGTTCACATTGTAGGCAGCCACGCTTGCTCCCAGGCTTGTTTTTAGAGTAAACCAACTAATCCTTTTCTATGGGAAACTGGGCACATTTGACAGGATAGGTCACCACAGAGTCTGATCCAAGCAGACAGCATAGATGCAGACTGCACCGTGTTTGAATTCTGTGTCACAGGGGACATCGCAATTTTAAAAATATTCCTGCTCTCTCTCTGGTACACAAAAAATACCCAAGTGTCACGCATAAAAGACATCATTCTGCAGGCCCTCGCAGAACTCATAGAATCATAGACCCATTTTAGTTGGAAAAGACATTTAAGATCTTGAGTCCAACCATAAAACTAACACTGCCAAGTCCACCACTAAACCATGTCCCTAAGCGACATGTCTACACGTCTTTCAAGAAGTGTTGAAAAAGTAATAGTTACACCTCAGGACTACCCCATGGTACCTGAAAAAGACCTGCTCAAACTGCTATGGAGTGTGGATGTGAGCAACATGCTGGCCTTCAGCAGGGTGGGTACAAATCAGCCCATCCAACCAGCCCAAGGTGTCTTTCAGGTCAGTCCACAGAGAGGTATGACAGACACAGTGACAGGACCAATGTGTTAAATTAATCTGAGCACTCTCCTGCTCCAGACAGACACCTCATAGCAGAGGGTAGGATATGCCAGGATATATTTGTTCTAGTGTATGCAATAAGGCACCACAGTAAGATGGTGAGTGGTTTCATTTTATCTCAGGCTGTCTTGGGACTGATGGGAAGATCCTTGGAAATGGGGAATGACTTATCCTCATGGGTGGCAACAGTCTTTCTGCAGGGCTCTCACTGACAGCACATCTCTTATGAGACTGCTGTGCTGCTGCTCAAGGAGGTCCTCAAGGGTAGCTGGCAAACGGCTGTGCTCTGTTTCCTGGCACATGAACATTTAGAGCAGAGCAGAAGGGACAGCATTCTTGGAGCAATGCCATAGATAACTCTCTTCTCTGTGCTTTCCTGCTTTCTAGCCCAACCAAGATGTTCCCTGCTCCCCTTGTTCTTGGAAGATAGAACTAATGCTACCCAAGCACTCTCACCCTCAGAAAACTCACCCTGTCACAGGACCTTTGCTCATGCATAGTGTGAGCCGGGCTCTGTCCTGCAGCGATTGCAGCACCTCTACTTCTCCACCCAGCAAGGACTCCAGCACTTCATTTCTTGGTTGTCTTTTGCCTCTTCTGTAGGAAGATAAATGTATACAGTCATTGGCTCCAGGATTTAGCTCAGTGCTGTAAAATAATCGAATAGAAACAACTGTGTTCTTGGCTGCCTTATACAATACGTCCCAGTGAGGGGTCAAAGGCCTCCTTATTGCTTTGGCTGATATAACCTTACCTCAAGGTCATTACTGTCCACAGTAGTTGTGTAAGCAAAAATTTAGAAAACTAAGGGTGGATCTTTGTTTCTGGCCACCCATCCTTAGTTTCAATGCCCAGGACCATGCACAAGCTGATGGCTGTTGTCCATCATCCTTTGCTGTATTACTGCATAGTCACCGAATGTGAACTAACTTGAAGTTGATTCCCTTGAAAGATTGCCACAGAAAGAACAACAAACAGAAGACAAAATAAGCTGAAGATCACAAAAGCCTCACAGAGGAGGATGTCTCCCTTGTTCAGTGGATGGGACCTTCAAAAACAACACCATAAGGTCTCGGGTCCAAATTCGAATTTTGTCTAATGAGACCTGAATCTACACCAGCACACTCCAATAAAGTGCTCATTGGTGCTTATAGGAATGCTCTTAATCCCTTCTGCTGACATGTAGTCTGGATGAAGCTGTGACAGGGTTGGTACAAAACTGGTTAATAAGTGTGCCCAGAGAGTTTTTTGTAGGTCATACAGAGAGTGGCTCTGCAGGAGCCTGTCCCAGACCTGATTTTGTTCAGATCTCGCTAATGACCTGGACAGTGAAATACAGACTACGTCTATCAAGTGCATAGATGGTATGGTGCAAGGAGGGGCAGAATTCTGGGAAGAACAGGGGAAGGGCTACAGCTGAATTCAAATCAATCTTGACAACCTGGAAAAATAGTCTGAAAAAATAGGTTAAAGCTTAGTAAAGGCAAATGAAGGGTGTCACTTCAAGCAGGATTAATCACAGTCGTAGGTTGGGGGGTGGGTTATGCAGCAGCCTTTCAAAAAAAGGACTCAATTATTAGTGAACGATGTCCTATCAGAGAGAAAACGGATGTAGTCATTCTGGAATGTGTGAGTGGGCAAACAGCTTGCACCACAGTCTGAGTCATCCCTCTGATCTGGTCACCAGTGATAACTGGTACAGCCTCAATGGGGACAAAATACTCAGTTTTAGGCATCATCACGCTTCCAGGAAGACATTAAGATGACAGCAACAATAATTATTAGTGATCTAAAAACATACAGTCTGCAAGGAAGTACTGAAAGTTGAACTGTCTGCCTAAAAAACATATCAAAAATTATGATGAAAGTCCTCTAATAACTAGAATTTTGCTATAGAGAGGAAGGGATTTTTTTTCTCTGTGGTCATGAAGGCTCAGACAGGAAATAATGTGTTCAGTCTCCAGCAGAAAAGATTCAGTTCAATATTAGAAATAGCTTTCCAGTGATAAAGGTAATAAAGCCTCAAAACAGCTTACCTTCAGAGACTGTGGGTTGCTGGAGGTCTTCAGAACAGGGTGGACAAACGTTAAGCGAGGAACAGCTGATCCTGCTTTGAGCAGAGGGATGGACCAGGGGCCCTCCCTAAGTCCTTCCTGCTGTACTTTTCTGTGACTCAAGGCAGCAGCTCTGGGTTAATCTGTGACTACCTGTAACTCCTTTCAATGACACTTTTCAAGACCATGTCAGTGCTGGGGATCAGTGTGAAGTTAATTTCTAGGAAATCCACTGTAGCAAGACAGCTGTAGAGATCTCAGGCAATCAGTGTCATAACAGATGTAAGGAATTGCACTGATTACCCTCCTTTGGCAAAGGCAGTGACCTTCTGAACTGCCAGCTCCCCAGACTGCTGCTGCCTGACATTAACTATACAGTTAGTTGTCTCCTCCTGAATCATTAACTGTTGAAAAACACAGCAGAAAATTCCTAAAAAACATTCTCAAATCTAAGTCCTGTGAGAGAGGTTAGAACAAGAAATCCAGGTTACACTTGTGACTAAGTTTTGAAGGTAACGAAGTAAAAACAGGAAGAGAGAGAGAGAAGGGGGTGAGTTTGGATTCGCTCCCACCAGGTCTGCTGGAGGAGCAACCTGGGTGCTCATCTTGAGCCCTTAAAACCAGGACTGGGGAAACAAACCCAGTCTTCTGTGCTCATTGCAAATTTGCCAGCTTGTTTTGCCTATGTATTCTCACCTCACTATGCGCTGACACATTAATAATTTGTTTATATACATATTACAAGATTTTAAGTAGATAAAACAGGGCATGGACCTGACAGCCCTCCTACGCTGGGCTGTGCCATCAGGGCACAGGGAGGGAGAGGGGAGGGATGGGTGTAGGAGCAAGGTGGCTGGATGGGGGGGCAGTTTCCCTTGGGGTTGGAGAAGGGGGACAGGTGCTGGTGCTGCACATCTCAGGACAGTCCTGATGTAGTCCCAGATGAAATACAGAAGCCAGATCTGGCTGGTGGTGACTCCTCTTTAATTCATCTTTCCAGCTGGGTAGTCTTGGTTGATCTCTCACCCTGACTCACCTTGAAAATTAACCCAGTGCAGTGGTGAACAGGTGATAAAATATCCCTGTAGCCTCAGTTACTGACAGATATGTGTTGGAGAAAGGTAGTTGTAAATCCCGCTCCTCTACACCCACACAAGCTGAGTTTGATCCAGCCCCTGCCCGACTCCATGGCAAAATTCCCACTGACTGCAAATGGACTTGGACCAAGTTTATGAGCCACATAATTTACAGGATGTCTTGGCTGCCTGAACTAACGGCCATCTGCTCCAAGGCCATTTACGACGCCTTACAAATTGGTTGAGCCGGGGGGCTAGGCAGGGCCTGACAGGCAAACGCCCAATGGAAACCTGGATTGTCACTGCTGCTGCAAGGCAGCTCTTTGGACATGCCATTTCTCAGGGAGCCTTCCCCGGAGCAGCGCTCACGCTCTTGCTCTTCACATCCCAGCTGAGGGGGTACCTGAGCAGGGGGTGCCCTTAGGGTCAGCTGGAGCAGGAGGAAGCATCACTCCACTGGGTCCACATGGCGATGTGGTAGGCGGTAGCTGGTGGCGGGTGTTCATCTGCTTTCTAGACAGGTAAGATGTTGCCAAACCATTGCAAAGGTCTACAGGATGAAAAAAAATGGTTCCTGATCTGCACATATTTTTGGAGGTAAATATTCAGTTTGTATGCATGAGGGAGCTAAAATAGGCACCAGAAACTGAGTAACAGCTACTATACTCTGTCAGTCGAACTAGGAAAGCATATTTACCTTACAAAATGGAGAAGGAAAAATTAAGAAATAAGAATGGAGAGTCTTGGAAGAGGAATAATGGACTTTTCAATTCAATGGTAAGAAAAAGATTTTTCAAAAAATCTATTCAAGTTGACCTGAAATGAATTTTTATTGTGGAAACAAAAACTATATACGTGTCCCTCCACAATTTAATTGCTGGTCAACCAAATAATTAATGTTGTGCTTTCGTGTGACCATGCCGCCTTCCCTCCACTCAGACCACTGGGTACCGGACCCAGCTCTTTGAGGTTGAAAAGAAATGAGAGAAAACTAACCAAATGCTGTTGGTTAACGTCAAAACTTCTTATCAGAAACTGGAAGAGCTCAGAGGTAGAAGTTGAAATGCAGAGTGGAGACGCAAATGCTGGCAGGACACAGGGTGGCTCAGAGGGCAGCAGACGCTCCGATGGATACTGTCGCTTGTAATGTGCTTTTAACTTACTGTAATTTTTTGCTACTAAATGGGGAAAAGGGCAGGTGGGGGGAAGCTGTCTGATTTTCTGCAGGTGTTTTCAAGAGTTTGGCTGAAGGAGTTTAAGGAGAAAAAGCTCATATGGCATAGAAAATGCTGCAATATCATATTATGCTGAGAACACTCATTTACCAAGGAAGAAAAGAGTCCTCCCCTCACAACTGCAGACCACAAACTGTGCCCTGAGAAAAATGATAGCAATTGCCCTGTGAGCGTGCTTGCAGCACTCGTGTGCAATTTCTCTCGGAAATGAAAGGTGTCATTCTGGCCCTTCGGCTCTGGCAAGTTCTCTGTTTTAGAGCTGGCCTGTTTTTCACATTGCACTGGGGCTTGCGATAGTCTATTTAGCTGGCTGAGATGCCTACCATGTGCTATGGAGTCCAGCAGTTGCCTTCTGTGGGGATGTTTTCCCTCTCTCACGGTGCTCGGAAGCACCGAAGGAACCAGTGCGATGCCACCTCTGCTTCTGGGCAGCACAAAAGAGCACGGGGTCATTAATTCAGAGACAGAAGCCCTATCCCAGCTGTACAGGTAATGGTTTCCAAGAGTCTTCTGTCTGCAAGGTAAAACAACTAAGTACCAAACAGCAGTGTGGTTTGACCACTCTGATGTGATAATTCCAGCTTTTTTGAATTTAACTACCTAAATGCCCTAGTTCCTCACATGGAGGAAGGTAGGTGCCTCTTCAAGGCCTCAGAAAAGACCCCCTTGCTTCAGACTGGGGGTCAAGTTAGAGGGGCAGAGAAGAGTTAGGTATATAGAAATTTATTTCATACAAATGCCAATCTTTGGCCCTCCTGCAGCCAAGGGCAACTTACATTTGTACAGGAAGAGTGAAAGTGCAGCCATTACAGTAGGCTGGATATTTTAAACCCATAGTTCAATTGCTGGTCTATGACATGGAAAATGGGTGATTTTTGGCTACAAGAGTTTCAATGTAGAAGGGGGAAAAAGGGGTACCAAGCTAAGATCTGTCTTTCACATAAGAAATCACAACATTCTGAGTTGTGGCACCCTGGCTATGGGAAGGGATTTTGCATTCCAGCTGCTAGATGAAGTCCCAGCCTTGCAGCAGTCAGCAGCAGAATTCCCATCTATTGTAAGGATTGCAGGATTTCCCCAATATCCTTGTGGCATTATGAACTTGACCGAGTTTTCTGAGTGAAAAGGATGATGTTTCCAGAGTAGGTAGTTACTTTCTACATCACACAGTTGCGATCTTGTTGTTCTCACAAGAATCAGCCCTCCAGCGAGTGGCAGGTTTGACTGCTTAATAGAAACCTGAATTTGTCAGGGGAAGGGACAGAAAGCTGCTGTAGACACCAGACATCAATAATGCAGAGCTCCACTGACCTAGAAGAGCGGAAGGATTTACCTGACACACAGGTACCCATGCAAGGAGGCCACTAAATGTGAAAGCAACTGCCATCATTAAGAAGATGGATTTCTTTGTTAGTCTTTCCTGTGATTTCTCTGTACCTCAGTTGTATTCAGGAGACCTTACAGTTTTTCCCCCCAGTGGCTAATTTAACAACCTGATGTGTTTTACTTCGTTCGCACCTTGGATGTCATTATTTTTAAAAAGAGACAAGCTGACTCAGGACTGTGCAATTAAATCGTTACATTTGTAAACAGACTAGTGATACATTGGCAGCCGTTCGGATATGCTTTACCCTTCATTGCTAGCTAGCTGGAGAAAGCTGCTGATACAATTAAACAGCATTTTATATATGATTACAGTGATTCCTAATTTATTTCCTAGTCATATATTTTCATGTAAGCATTTTAATAACCAACATTTATAAATTCATTAGATAAAACTGTTCCTCTCATCTTACTTTCTTATGTTTCTAATGCATGAATCTGTCTCTCCTCAGTACCTGATTTTCTTTTATTTCTTTTTCCTCTCATGTTTACACCTACATCATGCTTTGTCTTCATCCAATTTTTACTGCCATATGTCTATAAAGATAATATTTTTATCAATGAGGCACACATCAGAGATGAATAGCAACGTGGAATTAAACCTACTAAGCTGTGAATAAAAGAAACCTTAGTTGTACTTTGTAGTTAACTTTCTGCCTAGAAATATTTACTTTTCTGTAGAGGTTATTTTACATAATGTAGCTTGAAAAAGAAAAGCTCAAAGCATAGGTACCTGGAATGGTTTGGGGAAGAGTGAGTCAGAAAGATTATAGCAGGGCATGAAGTCAAGCTTTCACATTTCAGGCATTACTTGGCCACTAAGAAGGAATGGCTGAAGCATAGGAGGAGGGTTAATTTTGGTGGGCAATAACAAAGAGCAGAGAGCTTCCTGGTGCTTTTATATCTCAAACTTGCTCCAATACAAATTAAGCCTGTGAAGGTTTTTTAAAAGTCAAGGCAAGCAGATGTGAGGACATGGCACTGGGATGAGGAAATGATGTCTGCTCGCAGTCTTACCACCTCCAGCCAAGTCTTCTGCTGCAAGTATCACTTTGCTGCAGCAAAGCAGGGCTGGGCTGCAGCACCTTTGAGCATCACAGCACACTGCAGAGCTGGCTGTTGGGGTAATGCTTTCCTCTAGATCAAAAGAGTGGATGTCAGAAGATGATGTTAAAAAAAACAATTGGAGGTATAGCAGGTGCCTCAGAGCCAACTCCAGTTCCTACAACCAGGAAATCTGGTTGTAGGAAATCCTGACCATGTTGAAGTCAAAGATAAAAGTGCTGCTGAATCCAAAAGTCCCAGGAGCCCACTGGCCATCTCTGCAGCTTGCTGCCACCAGAGCTGCTTGGGTTTGATGGTCCTTTTTTGCGTGTCTACAAGCTGCATTGACAGAGGGGCTGCATTTTGACCATGGGTAAGGTGGTACCCTCTCCAGACCCTGCACTTCTGAAGAGTCCAAGCTTGCCACAGATGGACAATTTAGCCTTTTTTAAGCTAAACAGCAAAGCCACCCTGGGCATGCACAGAGGATAGAAAGGACTTGAGGCTATAAAATTACCCGTTTCCAACCTGCTGCTTCTAGACAGTGATGAGCAGAAACTCACAGGCTAGCACAGAGGTGGGCAGATTGGGGGTCCATCCTCCAGAGCTAGGGATAAGAGAGGGCTGCCAGTCACCCTCCAGAAAGATGGATGCTGATTTACTCCCCAGGGAAGTCAAAGAGAAAGAAGAATTTAGATCGTATAGGTTTGTCTAGCTCCTGGATGCCATAGTGAGTTGTTGCCCCTTATTCTGGGTGGACTGTGGCATGACAAAACAATTCTTCGCCACAAATTAAGACAGGAGTTTGTGTTTTATCTGATTATGAGTAGAATTCATGCAATGTCTTTAAAATACTTAAAATACTCTTTATTTATGTAGCACTGCTGTAGAAATAAAAAGAAGCTGGAACATTCAAAGGAAAGAGATTCTGCCTGTGTTTTTTGAAGCATCCTACAGACCCCTGTGGCAGGGATTACATTCTCTATTAATTCTGCAGCGTGGTTTATTTCCTGCAAGATTCCATAATGCAAGGATAACAGAAGTGTTTTGAAAATGTATCCTGAATACGTATCAGCTCTGCTCAGTCTCAGGTATGTACACAAAATATATATGGAAATCAAGCATTTGTTGAAAAATGAAAGTAAAGTAACTCTGCCAGGGTCAGTGAGACATTGTCTTTCATTCACTATCCTAAGCTGATGTTTTCTATTAGAAGAGCTTTAGTTGGAATGTGCCTGGGACCTTTTAAGCAGAAGAACAGGGATCAAGACAAGATTAACTAGGATGATGAAAACCTTTAAGTACACAATACCCTATGTTGTGTTAGCTTGTGCCTTTCTGTATACAAAAAAGTGGATTATACATGTATGCCCTATTATTCAACAGGTATTAATGATTGCTAGCATTTACACAAACTCCATTGTCAGCTGCATTTCATGGCTAGTGACTAATCTGCTACTTTTTCTGTGTCTTTCTAGAAATAACTTGAAAAACACTTAAAAGTATGCTATAGATTTCTTCCTCTTTATGATCCGCTAAGACTACAAAAAGTGCTATGTTTTTTAAGCGTGAATTAAGAGACAACAAGGATTTTTTGTCTAATGAAAGAGTTTTACATGCTCTTAGTCTAGCTGCTACTGAGAGTTGTAGTTTAAAAAAAGAAATAAACACAGCTGCATTTATTCATAATGTTTAGTAAGCAAGATGCCTTACTACACAGAGAAACAATGAAAAAAAAAAAAGAACTGTAGCTGAACTGCAGTTTTAACAATCTCCTGGTTCTAAAATTCTGACCAAAACCATGACATGTGGTTCAGTTTTTAAATGGTGGTTTTGAACTCATTATAGTCTTCTGTAAACCTAGTGAATAAAAGGATATTTCTGAAGCGGTCATGAGTTAGTTTTCAGAATTTTAAGAAAATTATAAGGATTTGGCTGCATATGTAGTTGTAAATGGAAACTATTTTGTTAGTCTGATTCTAGTACGGGAAATTATTTTCTCAGACATACGTTTTTTATTTTTCGAAATAGACTTCAGACTGTTTAATCTGCTTTGTAAACTAAACTATTGAGAAATGGTGCATGACAAATATTTATTTTCAGATTCATCCCCTATTTTGCAACAAAAGTCTGCTGTATATTTTTTTCCTCCTTCTTATTTGGATAAAGAGCCAGAAGCAAAATCTGCTTGCAAAACTCAACACTTGAGTAATCATGTGGCCATTAGTGCATTCAGATGGACACTTATTAACCACAATTATCTGATGAGAATAGATACTCTGTGCACATAATTGACACCCACAGAAAATGTGCAGGCACACTATGTGTAGCAATTTGCTCTATAATGCTTAATGTGTTAGGAACGATCACCAGTCCTCATTTTCTATCTATCTGGTGCTTCACAGTGTTTAGGAAGCAGATAAGCTCTGCTTTCCTTAAGGTACAAATGTCCATTTAAATGAAATCAGTAACATATCTCACCTTACAGCAAAACACTGTTGATGCTTCTCCCAGCTTTCCTTTGCCAAGCCCTAAATGACAACATGCTGAACATTAAATTAAATTAAGTGGGATATTTTAATATTCAGCAATAAATTTTTCAGCATTAACTCAGCTCACTTATTGCTTTTGAGTATCCTGGAGGTTCTTCTGGGTACTGCTGCAGTATGACTAGGAGCTGTGGTCCACACTCAGGACCTCCCCTCTTGGCCGGCATGGTCATCAGCACTGTTGCTCTTTTCAGGATACCAATCAGAAAAGCTATTTCTTCTCACAAGTACAGGCTTTCCTCTTGAAACAAATGTTGATAATTTCAAAGCTATCAGGCAGCTACTGAAATCAGTCTGAAAAAAATGTCATGTCAACTAAAACACAGTGTAGTGACAGATGTGGAGCTAAAAATACCAGTTTGACAATTTTTTGAAAAGTCGGGCCCTATTGAGAGATGTATTTCAGACTCAGTCCCTCAAAGTCTGTGCACAGACGTGGACTGGTGAGCAAGAAAAGCAATCTGTGGGAAGAGCCAAGGGCTGGAGCAAGGCGAGACTGGACCATCTCACTGCTCCCTGTAGTACGACCCTGCTGGGGGCTCGAGCAGCATGGGGTCGGAGCAGCTCTGTCAGCCCAGCCGTCCTGCAGCAAGGCATGGTCTCGTTTTATCCTCTGTGCCAAAGGTTTGGGTCCCCATTCCCTGAGGATTCCCTTGTGGAGGAACACATTGCTACTGTCTGCTTAAAAAGCCTCAGGAGATTTAGCACAGAGGCAGACATCTCTACCCTCCATAACTCATACTCGTGCATAAGGTGTGTTTCCGTCATGTGCAATACAATGCCCCTGGCAGACTCCCAAGACCTGATTATTACATCATTTCATTATAAATGTTTACCTAAGAAGCTTGTCTTCTGTTTCTGCCCCTGAAGATACTCCCTTTCATTAAATATCCCTCCCAAGCATTATCTGATCTTCCTTGAAGTTTTACCCCTACTGTGATTCTCACTCCTGTATCTTTTCTACAAATGAATGTGACAAATTGCTGTGAACTGGACATCAGCCTTTTCCACTGCAAAAAAATTGACCCCTTTTTTTAATTTCAATTTTTTACTATTCTGCTTTAAATCAAGGTCAAGCCTCTCCCCTCTACCCAAACCATTTAATCATGCAACATTTTTTACTTTTGTTTCTTTTTTTCCCTAGTATAGTTCCTAACACATTCAGGGAAAAGTGCTGGACCTTGAATTCCCTGGTAGCGCATTCTCAAATTTTCAGTGTCTCCAGAAAGGTGTGATTAAAAATAGATAAAGAAATTGCTTTGCAGACCTCAGCATCTTCTGGCTATTTCCTCCCACTAATTGCTGAAGTTGACCACTAAAGCCAGGTTTACTGCCTGATGGGCCATTTCAGTGTTTGAAAAAACAAGACACTTACTTAGAAAACTGCAGTGGCCAGCTTCACCGAATCATTGTGTCAACCCTATATAAAGTCATCCTACCAATACATTTAATGAGAATGAACTAAATAGCTTTCTATTGATGCAAAAGGCTTATATTTCCAGACAGAGCAAGGGACTTTGTTATACCACACTACTGGCAAGCGTCTGCTTTTTTCTGTCGTTTTCCTTTTCCGGACTCTGGTTTTATTATCATATTGCTGTAATGAAAAGCACAAATCATCTGGACAGCAATGGCAAGGAGCTGTATCTCACTGCTCTGATGTCACCAAACGACTATATTTCAAGGCTTTGTCGTAACATAACTTTCGTAAAAAATACCAACTAGTTTGAGGACTAGCATGCAAATAAACAGGAGCTGGCTACATGGGTCTCCTCTGAGTCACGTCAGACAGATATTTCAGCCCTGCCTTTGCCTGTGCCTTTCACTCCTGGCTGGCTGCGGCAGCTCCCTGTGCATCGGCTCCCTGTGGAGCCTTCTGCGCTCCTCCATGGGGACCAGGGGCCAGGGCTCTGTATTTCCCCGGGGGGAAAGTCAAACATTACAGCACAGCAGGGAAAGTTCTGTTTTCCCCGTAGTTTCACACACTGCGAACAAGTGTTCCATTGCTATTGCTCTGTTCGTAATCTAATTACTACGCGCGTTGATCCCTCCCATCCGACAGCAGGAAATGCTGCTTTCTGATTTGCACACATTTATTGCGACTTGTATGCAAAATTCCCACAGTAGAAATAGCACTGTGATATTGTAGCTTTTTTTCAGGCTCAATTCCCTCTCCTTTAAATTAAGAAGGCACTGGACTGGAGCACTAACTCAGCACTGTTTCAGCTTTCTGTCGATGTTCAAATCCCCTCCCAGCAAACTAAGCCCACTCATGTGCTAAGAAACAGCTGTGAGCAAATCTTATTTGGGTCTTTGTGTAAAAAGCCACAGGATGGAGATTGAATCCGGAGAAACTGAGTGACCTTGCTTTAAAAGGCAGCTAAACTTTAATGTCTTGAGATGAAACATTCTAGAAAGAGCTGGTGATTGAGATATGTAATGTGATATCTGGAAAACTGACCCCAATTTCTGGTTACTGACCCTCATCTTACCTGCTATTGCTGCAGAAAGCTCAAGTAGCTGTGCAAAGGAAAGTGTGAACACACTCAGGCTCTGCCAAAGGTAATGATACGTTTCTACCAACAAGAAGAATTAGGTGGGGAAAAACTGATGGCTTTTATTTTGCAAAATTTTGAGAGTAATTGCTTCATTAAAACATCCAAAACTATACAAAACCCCAAGGTGATTATTCACTGCAAATCCTTCTTACTTACACCATTATGAAAATGATTTTTTGGACTGAGATTTTTACTCCTGTAAGTTGTTATTGGCACATGCAAGGAGGGCATCGCTGCTTGCATTCCTCTGCTGCATCAACAGCAAGATGAAGTCAGAGGGGCACCAAGAAATCCTCACCGGTGAAAAGAATGTAGGGTAAGAAAAGGTTATGAGAAAGAGCAGTATAAAACCCCCTATGTTCTCACCAGAAGCTGAATTAAGCTACCCTTATTCAAATGGCTCTCCAGGGACTCTATGTGTCCACAAGGTAGTCACAATACTGCCAGCAACAGCTGCTTGACGAGTCTTTCCTCCAAGAAGGCATCCTGGTTTATTACTGCAGAACCATATTGTTCTTCCTATTTATAAAGCAAAACCTCTCATACCCAGATATTTATGGCATGATATTAACTCTAAGCAGTGTTTTTTGTGAAAAAGTGACAGTGATGTTTGTACACTTAATGGCTGTAACAACAATTAGCATTTGAAATCCATGTATCTCAAAACACCAGTATGATCCCTAACCTGTAGATGGGTTAGCAGAAATACTTGTGGCCAATGCAGCACTGCAAACTAGAGGTTTATTTTGGACTGAAACATGGGACAAAACCAGCTAGATCCAATCACCAATAAAGCCTCAAAGTCTGCAGCCCCACCTTGAAACATAAGAAATTTTGAGGCACACATGTCCTCACTACAGTCAGTCTGTAGGAGCATACTGGGTGGTGGTCTGGGCACACCCTGAAGGACCTGAAGCTGTTGGTGTAGCTAATCAGGTGAGTGTTAACTCAATATAGTCCTTTCTGGACTACAAACTGAATTTCTTAGCATCTCATTCCATAGACTCATTATGCAGATTTCCCTCGTGTACAAAAACCAGACAGGGTTCAGCACATACCCATGCGTTGCTCTGTCCTTTGCTCAGGCATCCATGGTCAGAGATGGGGCAGAGATGACATTTCATTCTCTCCTCTGCTTCAATGGATTTAATCTCATACCTCAAGGAAAAGTACCTTGCACTATACATACTTTTAGGTGCTTATTGTTGGATCCTTCTTCCCCTCCGATCCTGGAAAAAATATGAGTTTTTTAAGTAAAAGATGGTAAGTGAATCTCACTCCGGAAAAGTGTACTTATCCTAGGGGGACGTACACTTTCTTCTAGCTCAGAGTATGACTGTGCACATTTCCTAAAAACAATTAGCACATGCTTATAAAACTAAGGTTTTGTTTTTTCATTCACATGCTATTTTAATGTATATATATATACACCACATGTGATATGTGTACACACACCTGCACATACAGCTTGCACTGTATTGACTATATAAATGTATTGACAGCCTTCTCAAATTTGCTTATCCACGTCACCCTTTGGGATACAACAAATAGAAATAGAAATAGTATCAATTATACAGCAGTACCACATGCTTGAGTCTAAACAATATAAGCATTTCATATTGTGAACAGTGTTACATGAGAAGCAACTGCTACACTGTGCTATCAGCAGTGTTCCTGCCACATTCCAGAGCTGTTCCAGGGTAGGTGTGCTCCAAGGGGAGGCCAAAATGTTGCGTTAAATGCAGATTGTTAATATTTAAAATTCCATTGAATAATGATATTTAAATCATCATTTAAAAAAAAAAAAAACCACAACACACCTTTAAGAAAATACAATTAAAATCTGATTCTATTTTGAGCAGAACAAATGACATGTAAATTTTTTCTTGTTGGTTCTTAATCAAGTACAAGGAGTATTGAATTTCTAAGTTCCTAAATGTTGTACAGCTATTCGAGCATCTATTTGTGCTTTCATTATATTATCTGCAAAACTTCTTGCCTTTAGAAGACACAAGATCAAGTACCCAAAGGCAGATTCTGTGCCAGTGGGGTCGGTAGGGACTTCGCCATTGATTTTGTTGAAAGCAGAATTAAGCTTTTATGATGTGTTGCACTATCTTCTTTGTGAATTACTAAATTACCAATTTATTTTAGCACCTCTTTCAAAGCCAATGAAAATCTTTTTGCATAAAACCAGAACTTCATCATGATATTCTAAAAGTCTATATAACTATCACCATCTTGAATATCACCACTATTTCACAAAGATACCCTGAGGTAGCTTTAGGAAGCAGAAAATGCAAGTGCAAGGAGAATCGTGGGCAAACATACAGCTGTGTCTCTGAGTCATGTGTATCTTCTGGAGGTTTGACTGAAAAGGACCGGTCAGAAGCAAAGACAGACTGAAACTCAGGACTGATCCACAGTACAAGTCTTCAAACTCAGAGATTTCAATAATTTGTTTATGTATCTTCTGTGCCCTAATGTAGTTGTTCTCTGGATGAGTGGATACGGTTGCCTCTATCTTGAGTCAAGAAGAATTAGATTGCAGAGGGTAAGTTCAAACCCATAAAACCAAGAAAATGCAACTTCTGTGATAAAAGAAAACAGAAGAGTTAAAAGTATATGCTGTTTTCTGTGCATTCTTATAATGCCACAGAATCTGAACATCTTCTAGTGGTGCATCAAGTGGTGCAGCTAATATTTGTTACGTGTTTTACTTTCTCTCTTGTTGCCACTAAAGACCTCAGTGTGCGCCTGTGAAATGTCATGTCCTGTATTGCTAGGGACTCCACCTGACTGGGCATTTAGCCTCCTTATTGCCCTATGTCAATTTTAGACAAGTGAATTGAAGGAACATCCTAACAGAAATTCTTCATGACTGTGTATTTTTAGACTTGTCCCCAGGAAAGCTCAGCCTTTATTTTTAAACTACAAAATGAAGATTTACACACACACCCATCAAGTTTTCAGGGTACCCCTTCAGAGACACTTTCAAACAGTGCAAATACTATGGATATTTTTGGCTTTTGGCTTTGGTGAAGCATAAAGCATCATTTAGATGTTAAATACACACAGACGCTGCAACTCTCCCCAAGAAAGCTCCTGTTACGCTTAATTTGTTTCAAACAAAATTTCAGTGTCCTCTCTTCTGATGCCTGATGGTCACAGCCCAAAAAAATACAAGGTCTGTTTTTAATCTCCTTAAGGCAGAAAAGCACTGTCCTTTAGTGAAAGCAGATGGGAAAGCCTGGGATTCCAGGCAATTATACACACGTGGTGATCCAGGAATAGTGCAGCTGATGATGTTCAACTCTTTCAGCCTGCTGGAATGGATAAGTCCTCTTTAAGGATAGATTCAAAGGAGTAATATTTTTCAGATTGATGGATTATAACCCTTGACAGTCGCTTAAAAATAATAGGAACTTAAGAAAAACATAGCCTGAAGGCAATACCTCTTAGTAGATTATTACATTTCCATTCTCAATGTGCCTGCAATGACCCAACATTGTAACTAGGCACACTCAGAGAGAGTGACCTAAACAGCCCACACCTTGACTCCATCGTACCCACTGAAATCTCTGTGAGACGTGAAGAGTCTGGCAGCCCCATCAGCAGCAAAGGACTTGTGTTACACTGCGATCTATTAAAAGTAAGTATAATTGTTAACCACCAAGCACAGCAGGCAACAAAAGGGGAAAATACAGTGAAGCACTACAGACATACGAGATTTAAGTCACCTCTGCACCCTTCTAACTCTAAGCTGTCAGGGATTGTGTAGTTCGTTTAAATTCAAGCAGACAAAGAGTCCTCTGAGGTGTAGAACGTTGCGGACTGCTAGTGAGCAACAGAGTCCCACATTCTTGGTATCAAGCAGCCCATTCTGGTCCAGGGTAATGTCAGTACCCAGAGATTGTAGGTTATGTCTGATGGCATACCCCCACTGGGTTTGTAATAAGTGGTTCCTGTTCTGAAGGATGATAGAGATTTTTTACTTCTGTGCTCCTCCAGATCTGCTTGTAGGGGCGGGAACTCAAGTGAGAGTGTCCCAGAGCTCCTTTCAGTGTACATTTCTAGGAACTTGGCAGAGTTGCCTGCAAAAACAGAGGTCTGCACCCTGTGACTACATTCCTTAATCCTACAGAAGCATCTGAGGTCCACCAACAAGAAGGTTTCTATTCCAGATTATTATTTAGAAGATGCTGAAATCATAGGTCAGAAGTACAAGTCAATGTATTAAAAATAACTGCTGGATTTGCAAGAAGGCAGTTTGGTGAAAGAAGAATCATTGATCTCCATACAAGAGGGATTTTACATCTGTTTTTAAGCCCCTCCTCCTCCAAATAGTTGCCAAAGTCTATCAGCAGAAGGGTATGGATGAGCTGGGATGAAATGAAACACCTTTTTATATGCAAGGGCATTTTAAGGCTGCTGGTTCTTCTTAATTTCAAATAAATTGAAATAAGCCATTTTAATTAAATGGAACCATTTCATTCAGGGATAGACAAAAAAGAGCATCCTGTGGATAACCACATAGGGGGTTTTCCACAAACAGTTCTAAAAGCCAAGATGGAATTGTGAAATAACTGCAGGTTTCTAACAAATCTGTAGCTGGCAATAATGTGGTGTGATCAGATTTGCTGTAAATAACTAAACCGAGCTCTGGATGCTGTTCCATCTTCTCTTTGCAGCTGTGGCCAGTAGCTGTTTATCATATAGCTGGAAGGCACAGGTGAGCTTCATTCTTCATTCTTCATTCTTCATTCTTCATTCTTAATTTCTTTCATGGATTTCCATGTTTCTTTCATGGACTTGCACTCAGCTATGACATTTATTGTGCAGTTGTGCAGTGCTGGCTGTGATGACAAAGTTGGCTTCAGAAGAATCTGCCCCGGAGCCTCTGGTGACTACTTTAAACATATCAGTGACCTGGTTTATAGCATGGCCTCAAAACCAGCCATAACTTCACAACTTAGAGACGGTAAACTTCAACATAGCATTGCAACTCTTGTTCCTGGCTGTTGTGAAGAAAGGAAGGAGCTTCTTAAACCAGCTTTCGCACTGGAGCCAGCACACAGGCTTGACTTGATTCCCTACAGAAATGCAGTCTATTAGACACTGCATGGTGGAGAGTCCTGGGCTTCTTATTGACTGGAGGCAATCTAGAAGTCCAATCAGTGTGAAACGTGGTGCACAGCTACAGCAAAATATAATACAAAGGGGCGTGCTTCCCTGCTTCTCACAGTTATGCCATGACCCAAATATAATGGGCTAATTGGTTTGTATTGAATTTAAGACTCTGTTTCTTGTTAGAGGCAAGTCCACATTTGCTTCATTAATCCCTTGCAGAAGTGCCTACCGAATCCTGAAGTTTATTTTCACTGAGGTCTCTGTCACACTTGAGTCTTTTTCCCAGTACAGGGAGTTGCTGTGTTTCCCCATATGGCTCCCATACTGCTGGAGTGTATTTTTGTCTGTAGATATTTATATATGTTCTCCTACCCTGCCCTTCATTAAAGTAAACATGTGTACCATAAGATCCCTTTGTCACATAGCCAATGCTTTCTTGGTACCTACGTCAAATGCAAAGAATATTTTGCCATTCTCTGTACGTGTCCCGTAGAGCAGCTCTGCTGCTGTGTCCATGCTCAGCTGTTTAAAACACCTGCTAGGCATGAAAATGATCAAGTCCCTTCATAATTTTCAGAGAAAATGAACATCCCTAACAAAAGCCAGTATGCCTGGAGATCAGGGATTTGCATGAAACAGTCAGTAAGAGACAGGGAAAAGAGAAGTCCCATCTCTTCGAGGAATTTTAACTCCTACATGAAAGCTGTAGAAAGTGACTATTTTCAGTTTGGATTAGCAGCCCTGAGCCCTTTCCTGAAATTAGACATCTGTGTCAGTGCTTTCTCACAAACACACATGAGGACATTTGCCATTTTTCCCAACAACCTAATTAGGATGTTTTAGAAGATTTGGTTTCAGTGGGGTACTATACCTAAAGAGAATTTCAACCCACATCTGCACAAAAAAGCTAAATCCCCGTTGTTTTTTCTCGCTACTTCATGTGTAGATACTGTATGTGTGTGTGTTTACATTTATGTAAAAACAAAGGCACTTAATTAACTTGCACAAAACACACAGAGGGGAGATCTTATTAGAATCAAGGAAAATTATATTTTGTAAGGTATTGGTAGGGTGTAAATTTGGAACCAATTTATGTTAACATTAAAGTACGTTCACTTAATTAGCAGCTATTTTAAAACGGAAAATGGTATCCCAGAATACTGTAAAGCAATTCCTTATGTCTTAATTTGCAACAAATACTACTCCAAGTAAGGATCAACATATTTTAGGGAAAAGGAGATTTATAAACTTGAAAGAGGTAGAGCATGCGCTGTAAGAAGGAACTGTTAGGATAATCTTCCTAGATCTCACAAATAAAAGTCTCCTTGACCTGCCTTCAGTGCTGCCAAAAATAAGCAAGGTTCTCCTTTCTTTTGCATCTATTCACATTCCAGCTTTTAGATAATGGATGGAGGACTCACTTGCACTAAAGATATAATTGTGGTAATATCATGCTCACATGAGCACTGAATGAATGGGCAGATTTACAGGACAGATTTTGTGGCCCTCATTCTCTGCTTCCTCTTCCTTTGAATCATAAAATGTTTATTAACCAGAAATTGATTTTCATATTCAGTTTTGCAACACCTTAACCCTTTTGTTTGGCACTGTTTCTTGGGACACATCACCCAGAGCAAATGCACAGAGTTGCGAACCTGTTAATGAACAGAGGTGCAAGCAAGTGAAGTACCAGTCAGTGCTATGAACCCCCGGGGAACAGAGCTGCAGAGACATAGGTGCTGGGAACAGGCAGAGCATCAGGATTTGAATGCAGGTGCCTTTCCACCACTTTGTTGCCTATATTCCCCTTATATCTTTACATGGTAATCAGGCTAGAATGACAGTGAGCAGAACTGACCTCTTGAAACCTGAAGTTTTTATTTTGAAATTTGGGACAACTATTTAAACTCGACATATTTGCTTTTCTCCACATGTAGGATTGGATCTTTGGCAGCCATGAATCATCTTAACACATGGGAGTTCAAAGGAGGACAAAGATACTGACTGCATTAGGAGGAGGATGCTGCACTAAGTTTACACACTATGGTGAGCACTTTCTTACGTGAGCAGTCCTTGGGCTACAAACTCTCAACTGTGTAAACAGTGACCGTGTTCCACTCAGAACTGCAGAAGATCTCTTTGATATTTGTTTTATGTAAAGGCATTCATACAACCACGAAACATGTCAAGATAAAACTGTTAGTTAATATCACATATCTCTACATTGCTAAAAGGAAAAGATCTATGGATAACATAAGTGAAATACACACAGCTCTTCCCAAGGAAGCAAACACAACGTTCTCATGTATACACGCTGACAGTAACAGATGGCAGCACTAATTGTTGTTCAGATAGTTCATGTTGTTTTAATTTTCTCAAGGGCAATGCATGAACATGGACATGATGTGTTTCTATATTACCACATTTGTGCACTGCTTAGAGAAGCACTGCTGCTTCCCACCTTTGGGGGGGTGACCCCGAGTCTTCTGCTGTAGGCAGAGAAGGGGGCTAAGCTGAGCCCCCTCTCCGTGGCGCCCCTCTCTCCTACCTCTCCTCGCTCCTGCTTGGCCCCTGCTATCCCTCCACCACCAAATGCCGCTCTGACCCCTCTGACAGGCAGCTCAGCAGAAAACTATTCCTTTGTTAGTTTGCTAGCTGTCAACTGAACCAAATCGGCCTTCTGAAGGGGTGAGCCCACATCCTGACGGTAGAGAAAAAGGGGGGACTGCACGCCTGGGGAGGAAAAGAGGCAGGAACAGGGAGGAACAGGCCTTGCACCATTCAGAGCAGCACACTGTCAATGCAACATAATTTTTTTAATAGCAGCACATGAATGGAGCAAAATGTGAGCAAGCTTCAGTAATGATGCTTGATGTTTCCACGTACGGTGGAGAGCAGCTACAGTGGTACAGATGCAGAGGGGTTGTCAAGGAAACAGACATGTTTTGCTTCAGATGTGCAGTGAAGCACATACTCCAGACATCCATATAGCCTCATTACCACTGCATCTGAATACCTCACAGTCATTAATAATGAGTTTTACCCTCAGAACGCTCCTGTAGTATAGTGGCACTTTATCCCATTTTTAAAGGAGCGAAAGCAAATAGATTGAGCCACCTGCCCAGTCATACCAGCACTCTGTGGGCAGACCCCTGGAATCCGAACAAGAACACAGCAGTTGCACCCGTCATCCAGCCAGGGGCATGACTTTGATAT
>NW_009649630.1:299580-315774 GCF_000708025.1 Charadrius vociferus
ACCAGACCACTGCCAGGGAATAGTGCCAGGTTCATTTCCAAGGATATGTGGCACTTTCTTCCCTGAATGTAGGAGGGAAACATGGATGTGGTCTTGGGGCACTGTGATTCAGAATCAAATAAAGCTATAGGAAAAATCTCTTACCATAAGCATACTGGTAATTTTATTAAAAATTCAATAGAAAGACAAGAGATAAGGAAATAAACAGACATTACCCATCAAAATCCAATTTTTTATGATGCTCCATTCACTTCTGCCTTCAAACCAGCACAACTCCCTGTAAGGTTGGAAGAGAAGAAAGGGTGGGAGGTCTTCTCTGCTTAGGGAAGATGAAGGAATGGCCCAATGATAGGCAAATAGACATCTGATATGCTTACCTAACGGTCAGACTGTATCTTCCTTGCCCTTTATTATAATTTTCTTTTCTAGTCTATCACATGCCCAGCAAACTTTGTTCCTATTAGAACAAAGAAACAATTAGAACAATCATTATTTCTCATTATTCTTATAGTAGAAAATGCTACGCTGAGACATGCACTTTTTACATTCCTAGTGAAGAAGAAACAGTGCGAGGCTCTCGGGGTAAGCTGTGGATAACAGGCAATACGCTGAAAACACAGGCCCTGGTAACAGGCTTTCGGTCGCTTTCAAAAAACCTGGAGATAAGTAGGAAAAGTGCCAGAAAAAGCTAAATAATGGTCCACAGTGAACAGAGTAGTCCATAATGATTTCAGGATGTACGATGGATTCAGAGTCACTGTTACCAGCTCTGTGTGTCAGAGCTTGTCCTGAAAACCTGTTTCAAAAGCTTGGCAACATCTTTTCTTCAAAAGAGGGGAACTCTCTAAGCTGTGGCTCAATCACACAACGCCAGCTATGGAAAGGAGGAATGGCATGTCCTGTTCAGCCAGCCTTCAGTTAGTTTGTCAAAGGTACTGTTTCCTTTTAGACTGTCCGGTCTGGACAAATAGGTAACTAAGCATTAATTCACTTAGATGGTTGAAGATGACACATTTGTCATTATTAATACAGACCTGACTTCAATAGTCCTCAAAAAGGGAAAACACCTGTGTCCTGAAACCATCTTTGAAGATGTCTACTGTCTACTTTTGTTTAAGGAACTTCTTCATCTGCCATGAGATTTTTCTCAAATTTAAAATACGAACAAACTGCAAAAAGATAAGCAAAAATAAATAAGTGTCAAGAGTACAGAATCCCATCTAATTTGCCTTTAGAAACACTCTTCAACACTTCTGCCATGAAAGCTTAATCCCCAAAATATTTTCAAGGCCTGTGATGTAGAAATTCCCAGATTTCCTCCCACACACATGCTTTTTCTTTCTCATAAAACAGACCAACACATCCCGTTGTATCAAATGAGGTTAAGGGGTCAGCTGGAATCCACAGAAACTGAGGGAACAGAGTGACTGTGGCCTCCTCTGTTTTCATTCTTACATCCTCTGTGTCTGAGTATTTTCTTATATCAGATTAATTCAGTCTTTGAAGACTTCACTGTTGACTTCAGGGCACCTAAGGCAAGTCAGTATGGATGCTCATATTGAGAAATAGACTCAAGCCCAAAAGAAAAGCTACCTGAAACATAACATCTATTTTTACAATTATTTGATCATTCAGAAATATGAGAGGAGAAATATAACAAAATCTGTATTGCTCAAAATGTTGTACAAGGCAAACTGCAGACTATGAATTCCTTTCCTTTTGAAAATGAGTGTGCATGGGGATTTAACATTCAATTATCACTCATTTAATTCTGTACAAAAATATCTAACAAATGGTTACAGTGAATATCAGTTGATTCATATTGTGATACACTTAAGGAAACAAAAAAGACAAAAATTTGTAAGAGCAAGGACTACAAAGAAAATCTATCATGAACTGATTGCAAATAAGAAGCCAATGTAACTTGCAACAAAGCAATCTGGGGCAAAGCCTTGTCACAAACACAGCTGTTAAATGTATGGCACCAAAATCAAAAGACATCCTTTTCTTTGTGCCCAAAGAGCTCACTCATCCCTCAATCCCTGGTCTCTGAAGGTCTCTTTAAAAGAAAAATGAGTTAACTATGAAGGCAAAAGATGCCAACGATAGATGAAGAGATTGTTGTAACTACCTCAAGTATGCCTACAGTAATTACTCTGTCATTTACCGGTAGCATTACCAACATTCATCTGATGAGCCCATCTGTCCCCAAGCCAGCAACACCTCCAATCTGGTGAGTGTCCATTTGTCAAAACCTTCCCCAGGCTTAGAGACCTGCCTTTTTACTGCCTTTATCAGCTAACTATTATTGCCACTTTTATGACTGCTAAGCTGAGACAGTGATGAATAAGACCGTCCTCTGTTCAGAGCTTTTCACTGGAGCAAAAAAAAATCCTCTCTAGCAGTCAAACCTGCAGGTTTCATGGGTACAGAAACACCTGTGGGGCAATGAGAATGCAACCAGCACTTAACAGCCCTGAAATCAGAAAACTTCTTTGCTGGCTCTGTTTCTCAATAGGCTGCTGCAACTCCTCCATCCGCAGCCTTCCCTGGACAAGGGGGAACCACACTGGGCTGCGGGCAGCACCTGGCTTGGCTTTCCCCTCCACCTGGCTGGCTGCAAGGATGTGCAACCTGGGGAGATGTTCCTGTGCATGGGCTGGGGCTGCTGCAGTGAGTGTCGTGTGTGTGAGCTTCTGCTATTGAATGGGGACATTTCAGGGTGGGGTTGTTACATTTTGCAAGGTCCCACTCATGTACAGCTACTAGCTCTCCTGGTGTTTTAGTGATAGTCATCCCCCACTGCCCAGCTCCTAAGACACTGTCATTAATAGGGCTATGATGGTACTTTAGTGATCTTTTCGGGTATTTTAGTTTTGAAGTCTGGATTGAGAGATTGGATGTGGATTGAGTAGCTGTCACCTGAAGCAAGCATCCAGACCTCGGTGACGTAGTTTGTCAGTTAGTAACAGCAGTGCTACTGACGTAAGGATTTCCAATCTACCAAAAATACTGCAATTCAAATACCGATTTCAAAGTGGTTATTTATTAGAAGTGAGCAGATCCATGTGGACCTTTTAGATAGCTGGAAAGAAAATAATGATTGCAGAGGAGATTTCGTAAGTTTCACTCCATAAATTTAGATGCACGTGACTAGGAGACCTCAACACTTTGCCATCAGAGTGAAGTCCAGTGAATTTACATCCGTTGTTTTCCTGGGGGGAACTATGGTATGTAGCACATGCTACAGATGTGGAGAACTGCAGCACACACAGAATGAACGATCTTCACTGATTTATGCCAGAACCAGTTTTTATTTATTGATTGAGGACTATACCCGCAAGATTACCCCCAGCCCTAAGGCAGACCTCAGACTGGATACTTGCATAGTTGAGCATAGCACACTGCTTGCCGTGCCCAAGGCATTAGCATGTCCTGACAAAACACTGTACAGAACAGTAAAAAAAGAGATTCAAGGGCACAACCAGGGGGTTGGACAAATCTTCCTTCAGATATGATTTCTCAGGCACCTGAAGCAAGATCACAGGTAAGCAAGATCACAGGTAAGCAAACAAGCACATCACTATGTAAGTGCCTATATAAAAAGTTAGGATGATGCTTATCTCTACTCGTTACCTGTCCACCCCGTCTAGCCTCAGAGGGTGCTTCTATACTGATGAATAAAAGAGAGCCCAAGACCAAATGGTGTGGTTAGATTAATCTTTTCTGTGTTTCATGTGAGCTTTCTCTAGCTGAGCTGGCTGTATTCACACGACACACACAATGACAGACCTGTGGTAGCTGACCTTGTGTACAGTCTGGATGCTGTAGACAGCTACCAACTGAAAGCTGAAGCCACCAGAGCAGCATTTTTACAGTACAAAAATTAAGAGCATATGTTACAGTTCCAGCCTAAGTCTCTACTGTCAAGTGACATGTCCTGTGCCCCTAGTGACTTGTGAAAACTCAACCCACTTCAGGAATATCTCCATGCTACGGTGTCTTTAGTTCCTAGGCATTTTGCTCAGATATTCAAACCAGGTTGGGCTCCTGGAACAAATTTCCCTTAAGTTGAAGTTAGATAGAACACTGAATATGGGCAACCTTCCAAGCCAAGCATTACTTACCCTTAGGAATACAGCGATAGGCAACAAAAATGCTGCAGCAGCAAAATAGCCTCAACACACCCCAGCGGTACCTAAAGCTTAGCATTTCCTGGTGGCTGGTCAGGTCCCACGTACTGCTCCTGCAAGGGCCAGGCTGCAGTGGGACCCTCTGTCATGCCGACTCCTGAGCTTCAGCAAGGCATCCCTCTCTCAGAGCCAGCCTGGCCTGTTTACTCAGTGTTTCCAAGTGCTCTCTGATCTCTTTCTGGTCAAAAAATATTGTGCCCAGCTTGGTCAGAAACAAAACTTCAAAGACTTTTATACCTGAGCTGTGATTTAGCTACTACCTGCAGACCTGGCCAAGTTCATGGTCCTTGTGTCTGTAGGCAAATTTACAGTGCTTTAACGCTTGAAGTGCTTTTTAGCAAATTACAGTGTCAAGCCAACAGATCAAGGGTCACAGACCAGTCATTAAGTAACATATGCCTCCCACATTTGCCTTATGTAAATAAAATAAAATATTGGTATTTACAACTTCAGTCCCCCAGGTCCTATCAGCCACATTTATACCTGAGTATTCCCGTTACTTCTAGGACTTACACTTTTACACTTGCACACACCAAGACCTTTGATACAAACAAACTCCTTGCAGAATGTCTGCATTTATTACTTTCTTCATCACAAAAATTTCACTTGAAGCAACTTTGATAAGAGCATATTTCATGTGAAATAACTGTCCAACCACTGTTAGCAGGTATCAAGGATTGTTCCATTTATTTTGCCCACTGGAAATCTTACTGTTTATAAATCCAACTCAGAACCTGATAATGCTGCCAGATTTATACCAGATGATCTGTGTGGAGCAGAGCAGGTTGGTAGAAAGAAAATTTTAATCCCACTGTGCACTTTGATGGCCCTAAGAGCAACCAGAAATAAAATGGCTTCTGGCATAACTTCAAAAAAGCCATAAACTGTTCTACATGTTGTAGATGCCATAATCCCAGAGACCATATCTAAATAAGTGGGGTTGGGAGAAAAGGCATCTTTAATGATAGTCTTTGCCAAAATAGCTTTTTAAAAATGTATTTCTGACTAACCCCATGAGGTTCAACAATGCCAAGTGCAAGGTCAAGTGCAAGGTCCTGCACATGGGTCAGGGCAACCCCAGTATCAATAAAGGCTGTGGGATAAAAGGATTGAAAGCAGCCCTACCGAGAAGGACTTGCAGGTATTGGTGGATGAAAAGCTGGACATGAGCCAACAATGTACACTTGCAGCGCAGAAAGACAACTGTACCCTGGGCTGCATCAAGAGAAGCATGGGCAGCAGGTTGAGGGAGGTCATTCTGCCCCTCCATTCTGCTCTGGTGAGACCCCGCCTGGAGTACTGTGTCCAGCTCTGGAGCCCTCAGCACAGGAAAGACATGGACCGGTTCAAGCAGGTCCAGAGGAGGGCCACAAAAATGATCAGAGGGCTGGAGCACCTCTCCTATGTGGACAGGCTGAGAGCCTTGGGATTGTTCAGCCTGGAGAAGAGAAGGCTCTGGGGAGACCTTATAGCGGCCTTCCAGTACTTAAAGGGGGCCTACAGGAAAGATGGGGACGGACTTTTTAGCAGGACCTGTTGCGATAGGACAAGGGGGAACGACTTCAAAGTAAAAGAGGGTAGATTTAGACTAGATATAAGGAAGAAATTTTTTACAGTGAGGATAACGAAACACTGGAACAGGTTGCCCAGAGAGATGGTAGATGCCCCATCCCTGGAAACATTCAAGGTCAGGTTGGACGGGGCTCTGAGCAACCTGATCTAGTTGAAGGGACATCTTCAACTTCATCTTCAACTTCAGGGACATCTGCTCATTGCAGGGGAGGTTGGACTAGATGAGCTTTAAAGGTCCATTCCAACTCTAACTATTCTATCATTCTATGATTCTAATTTGTGACATAAGCTAAAACACCCATTTCCGCAACCATGTATTGCAAATCTTGAAGACCTTGTATTTCTTATTAGTAAGAATATTAACATTAGTATTTTGACATTTGGAGTATTCACCTTACAGTCATAATTAAACCAGCTGAAGTATTTGATGATTTGGATTACCTTGAAATTAAAGATTATCAGTTCTCAAACAGATTTTAACAGTAGCACATCAATAATATTGTAGGTATTTATCAGCATCTTATATGCAGAACACAAAATACACTTTTTGTTTTGGCCTCTGAAAATCAAGTGCCAGGAAGACTGCATGAAAGCAGATCTTTTCTATATAGTTGACTTTGGGGGCAATTGAAAAGGTAAGAAAAGAGAGGTATTCCCTTTTCTCCCAGGATACAAGTGAATTCTCAAGTGCATGTGCACACACATGGACCTGAAAGGAGTTTTCATCAATGCTTCAACAGCCTTACTTAGAGCAGGGGATGGTACCAAGAGGTGTAAATCGCTGCGAGAGCAGTGTTACAGAAACAGCTCATCTCTAGGTATGAAAAGCAGAACTATGGGAATCTGCTAGTGAATTTATATACTTCCAGAAGTAGGAACTGAGAAAATGAAAACCTCTGCAGAGAACAAGGCCTGTGGGTGAATGATGCACCGAGGTCCACTCTGAATCTTAACCCAAGCCATGGAATAGATGAGAAATGACTGCGTGCTTTGTCATGGTAGCAAGCACATGGTAGGCTCTGGATTGACCTTTATGGCTTACTTTACCAAATGTTATTTCCATAAAAAGTTACTGTTCTTAGGAACAGTGTTGTATGATGTTGATGGATAACCTAAAATTGTGCACTTGATTTTTCTCCATTTTACTGTGGGCTCTGACTTACTTATTCCGGCTATGAAGTGGTTCTTCAAGGCTTACAACAGGCTAGCAGGATCAGGCATGTCAAAATGTTCTTAAAGCTTGCAGCATGAAGCACAGTGACACTGTACAAAAGGAAAGTACGCTGCTGCCGCCTTTGCTTGAGATACACAAATAACAGGGAGAAAGGCTGGGCAGAGAAAAATACATATTTGTTCTCAGCATTCTAAGAAGTTTTACCACCACTTCTAACCAAAGAAGGGAACTCCTGAGAACAGTCAAAACACAGAATATCAAAATGTGGTCTTTACCAGAAGAGGTGTTTTGCATGCTTTAACTATTTTGTGCTCTTCACAAATGCTGCTGTTATGACTCACACCATTCCTGCAGAATGCTACTACCCTGGTCTCCCAAGGGTGTAGGCAGGTCCAAATGGGACAAAACATCTGTGGTTATGCACGTGTCTAAGCCTCTCAGATGTATGTAGTGCTTAAGCGTATGTGGGGCTTCCCAGGTGAGTAGGAGAGGAAGGCCTACATCCAACAAAACAATGATTCAAACCACAGTCGCACACCAAAACATGACAGAGCAGAAGTAAAGGTGCACATCAGGGGTGGACATGTGGGAACGGTGGATTTTCAGCCCTATGGCTAACCATGAAAGGAGGATGGAAGGCAGAATGGCTGAAATCAGAGGGAAAAAAAAAAACATTCATGGCTGATCCACAACAAATATTTGCAGCTTCCCAGGCAAGACAACTGTCACTGCACCCCTCTAGCAATGCCAAAAGGTGGGGGAAAGCTTGACCACCTTCAGGAGGCTGAAGCAGCTGAGGATAAAAACTGTTGCCTCAGCCAGAATCATGGAGTTCACACCTCTCGGGAGACTTTACAGTATTGGACACTATTTTCTAAGGATTGATCAGATGTGTTTGAAATGTGTTGTGCTTGTCTGGCATATGGAGGGAAAAATATCCTCAAAGAGGTTTTAGCATGAATCAAGCCTGTATTAAGTCATTGATATGGCAGTAGTTTGAATAAAAGGTTTAAATAAATCTAGGTACGTGTTCAAGAAAAAGTGAAGTACAGAGCATTTTCAGGCATAAAGGCATCTTAAGCAATTTGTCTTATCTACTTGGCATAAAGCACACGTTTTCATTCTCCTCTCCTAATAAAACCAACAAATGTACTTCTCCTTCCACAAACAGCCTATTTTACAGTATATACTAAATCTTTTTACTTTTTTGACCTTCTGAGTAGAGTACAAGGCTTTTATTTGAGTTTGATGCAAAGCATCTCCAGCCCTTTACTCAAGACACCTGCATTTAATCTATGAATATTCTCAGAAGTTTTTTATACTCTGCAAGAGAAGGCTGCAATCCTGCAACTCAGATGTGATTACCAGTCTAAATCACTCACCAGGTCACATTTGCTTTGAAAGCCCGTATCTGTCATATGGACTCCTGAACTGATTTCAACTTAGGATTTAAAACAATGAAACAAGTCAGGAAAAACTAACTGTGACAAGAACACTCTGCTGACATCCCACAAGTACAGAGGTCCTGAAGACACTTAGTACATGTCTACATTATTGACTGCAGTATAATAGAAAAATACCCAAAGGAGACTTAAATGAGCCACGTTAGGTACCATTAGCAGCCAAGCGACAGTAACGTGGAGCTCAGAGAAGGCTCATTTATCTAATGAGAAGCAGTTACCAATACAAACATAGTTAAGAGGTAATGAGGAAAACTGAGGCTTGCATGCCAAAACCCACAAGTATATCCAGAGGTTTCCCAATATATGTTGGCACTTAATTAACCCAGTTACCCAACTTAATGTTCCAGCTCAGCAAAATACTTAAGTATATTCAGAATACTCCAATGTTACTGAAGTTTACACAAGTTGGTGGGTGGGAAGTGCTTTGATGAAAAGAGACAAAAATGAAGCCAAATGTGATAGAATTCATTTTCAGTTGAACACATTTTCAACTACAGCTGGTTGAGAAAACAAGAATTTTTCTCAGAAAGTTCTGAAGAAAGCTAGTTTAAATTCTTGTACATTAAATTACTTAAACACTGGAGATCGCTTTTTCCTTCTCCTGCTTTTCTCCCCTTCTATCTCCATTCCTCCCACTTTAACTTTCTTATTTTCCTTTTTTTCCTCTATGTTTCCAGTGGAAAAAAAGGCAAAGAGGAAACTTGGAGAAACTGTTTTCATAAGAAGATGTAGAAACTTTTGAAAATCGTTTTTCCACAGTTCTCCTTTTAGAGAAAATGCTATATAACCCAAGGCTATAGTTGTATTTTAACATGACAGGCTTTTACTCCAAGCTTCTGCTAAAGCCAGGCATTAACAACCTTCTAGCAAGGAAATTGCGTCCAGCCTTTTAAGGCTACTTCAAGAGATGCTATTTAACAGGATTGCACTAGACTGTCGGGGGAGCAGTTAGTTTCTCTTCTGAAGAGCCTATAAACAAAAGATGCAATCCTGCAGGTCCCAACATGCCTGCAGAGCTCCGAGGAACAACTGCAGAAAGCTATACAAACTGCAGCTGGCCAAGAAACTCTGGTTTAGCAATAACGATTCAATTATTTAATGCAAACAAGAGTTTCTTCGATTCCCCAAGAGCAGTCATTTGGCTTTCAGGCATCAAGAGCCAGATCATGAGACATGTAGACGTGTATAGATATAGAGGTGCTGAGGTGCAGCAAATTGGCGACATAGCTGTTTTGAGGCCCACTCACCGCCTGTTTTTTTGGGCAGCACTACCACAGCAGCACAGGCACTGCCACTACCACAGTTCGTATCTTCTGAGCCTTATTTTAAGGCAAACCCTCCAAGCAGAGGCAGGGACACCATGCTTGGTCCCATAGCCTGCTTCTACACACATATGTATGTTGTACAAGTGAAGGTCAGACTCCTGAAGAGAAACATGGGATGAATCTGAGACAGCCATTGTACGTAGCCATCAAACGTGGTTTGGGCTGCTATGGAAAGGGCATAAACCATATCAGCTGCTGAAGGTCATAAGGGGCAGCTTTGGATGCAGCCTGGAATTGGTTCTCTTTTCACCAGTATTTCACAAATACTTCTTTTCTCCTTCCTCTGAATTTCATCCTTGGCTAATTTAGGCTACGTTAGTGACATCTGTAGTCCCCTTCTTATAGTAATTATTTCTTTGAGCCCATCAAATCAGTACAAATGCAGTAGGTGAAAAATGCATCATGCAAAATTCCTCTTTTTTGCTTTGAGTGGAAAAGGCTAAAAGAAATACTAACTGGTCTCAAATTGGTTTTTTGGAGGAATCTGTTTAAAAATGATTCCTAAACAGAGGTCATTTGGTAGCACCTCTCTTTCACTCAGCTCTAATAAAAAATAACACATCCAAAAAAGAATAAACAGTTGTATAATTTAAAATAATCATAAAGATTCTCATCATAAAGCCGACACATGAGCTTTAACTTGCACAGACCCTGACAAAAAAAGCTGTGCTACTACAAGGGTCTGACCAGGATCACCCCCCACACCACTGTCAAAGCTTCCACGTATAACAGAGAGCCCTTGAAGCACCTTTCTTCTTTAAAAAAAAGTATTCTAGTTTTTCTTCGCTGCATTACTATGGTGACCATAGCAATGACCGAGATAAACTGTAGTGCTTTTCTGACACAAGTATTTATTAGTGCAGTAGCATCAAATGCAATTTTCATCTTCTCAGATCAACAGCTATGACAGTGGGAATAGGTAGACTAGATGATCTCTAGAAATGTGTACTATTACTGTCCTTGTTTTATGCCACTTCAGCAAACACAGGTAACTAATTCAGATAACATCTGTGAAATAAATCCTGGCCCCAAAAGAGTCAGTGGTAAAAATCGCAATAGCTGCAATTAGCTTTCCTCAGAACAGAACATAAACACCAATGAAGCCTTATTATTTATTTCAGTAAAGTTCTCTTAAAACATATTACAATATAATATTAACAGAGGCAAGTGTCTAAACAGTATTTTTAAAACAAGGTAATATTTCAAAGTAGGAAATTTCATTAAAAAAGCACCACTTAGAAACTAGTGTAGTTTTCACAGTGTACTGCAATCTGCAGAGACTACAGAACAGAGGAAGCAACCACAATATTGAAATAGACTTAACATATTCTGCCCAGTTTTGACTTCATAGAAAGCATAAAAAATTTGTATAGGTAATAAAATATATTCAGGTAAAATCTCCAAATTTGCAAAATGTTTCACAACACAAAATGATGCAGGTTTTTGTAAGTCAAATCCTTTTTCCTCTTGTATGAACAGCACTATACAACCTAAATTATTTTCCTCCTGTAACAGTCATGTATTCTGTAACAACCTTGTTGCCCACTATCTGCATAACATCAATGAAATAACCACCTGCCTTCCTGGATGTATTAACTTCAACTCTTTCTGTACAGCTAGGTTCTGCCAGCCTCATACTTACTCTATTACCTTATGAATACTGGAAATGCTCTCTGGCAGAAAGGATCGGGGAGACCATCTCCAGCTATTTTAACCATATTCATGAATGTGGTATCAAAAGATGCAGAAGGAAAGTTTTTAAATTAATTCTGTACTTCACAGTATTATATTGTGCTACTAACAGAAAGAAACCATATGAAAAAAATGAATTTAAAAAGTTCAAAGCTTTTAAATATAATTAATAAGATATACCTGTCAATAAAACATGCAATTTATTACAGCAAATTGGATAAGTGCCATAAAATTATCATTCATTGTATAACATCTGATGCCACTTTAACTTAATCTTATTTATGATCATAGTGCACCACTTAACATTGCATGGTATGAGGCAATATATATCATTTTCATAGATGCAAAGGCTATATATATACTGTGCCATTAATTAGACTATCATAAATCCACACTGATTCCAACACACTTATTCTAAATTCATGTTACTATAACCAAGGTCAGTGAGTGGCCTGAACTATGGATTCAGGCTTTTTTTTCCCCCGAAAAGGAGAGATGCAAAAGAGGCTCAAATGATCAGCCTTTTCCTGTTGGAAATAAGGCTAAGCTTGCCGTACCTTGCAATTAGTACTACATATTTAATAAGACTTTCTTTTTTAATCATGTGAGTACCTTATCATAGATGACATTAGCCAAACAGTATTAGATGCATTATTGCACCAGACAGGTGCAAAATACTGCATTTCTGTCATTGTACATCTGAAAATCTACTCTGAATTTAAGGGCAATTATGGGCACTCCCCCCAGAATCCTCAGAGAAGATTTACTACACTGAAGAATTCATACTCTGCAATCTGTCTTAGCTGTAACAATGTGCACTTGTACCTCCCTGGTAGTTTCTGCATTCTTTAACAACAGTGCATTTAAATGCAAGTACCACCAACATTTGCATAACATAGGATTTGAGCCATCAGTCTCTCCCATATTCAAGCAATTCCACTGATATCACAATCTCACCCAAATAAAGCATACTCATACAAATCATGCCATTGGATTTGCTATATGCTATATATAGGCAAGTGCTTATTATATTCAAGTAAAATCTGCACTTTGCTAAAGATGTATCAGATTAGGTCTAACATCAGATTCTGAGACCTGCTACACAGGTTTAAATCTAGAATGGCTCTTAAGTTGTCACTATACTTGGGAGCAGCAGCCTTTAACAGAACTGCACAGAGCAAAACTGCAAAGAAAAATAAGGGGGTTTGTCTGTGAGAAAGTGACTTTCTTAACTTCCTCTAAAACAAAACCATAAGCATATAATTTCAGTTGTCTCCCCCTGAAGTCTTACCTTAGAAATATCCAGGTCTGCTCTCTGCAGAGCTCTTCTTTATGTCACGTGCATCCTTGTACAGAAATGAGCTACCTGCTTCTGTAAGGAAGAAGCCCTTTGAGCCCCTCCTTGCAAAACCACCTCTTTGTAGAGAGCACTTGGTTTGAGAAGATATGATGGCCTTGATATCACCTAGGGATCATTTCACTAGTTTGCCTTACTAAGCAGATGGATATATCAGAGAAGTTTAACTCCTGTGCCATTTCATCTTTGTTCAATCTCAGTAGACTTCCAGAGTGAAGTACCCAGAAAAACTGCTCTGCTCCTAGGTAATGCAGCTCTTCTGTATATAACAGATACATGTGTTCTCATTCCAGAAGTCTTCCTCTCCCACTACAAAACATCCTCTGTAACAACAACAGTATTTCGCAGATGTTGAACACATTTAATATCAGCTTTACTCTATCCTTCCTTACGTCCTTGCAAGAACGAATGAGCCTGGCTACACAAAGGCACCGAGACCTCTGTCACAGAGTTCAGGGACACCAGGACTGAATTTACTGTGGTTTGCACACGTATGCCAGCTTCAGGAAAGAGAACCACAAGTGTTAAGGATGCAGTTATAAAGTTACAAATAAAAATAGAACCAACAGATACAAGTCTTGCATTATAGGAGGAAACTAAACAGCAAAAGCAGTGTGACAAACTCCAAAACAGGTAAAGAGCACAGGAAAGTGCACATATTTTAGATATACATACTCAGGCAGACACCTACACGAAAGTTATATTGTGCATAGTATTCCTTCTTTGAGTAAGGTTGGTGCAAGGCAGCCTCTCAGTGCTTTATTAATTTCCCTCTTCTGTAATTACATATGTGACACATATACATCTGTTCTTTTGTAGGGATGGTGAAAGAAGGCTGGGAAGAGTTGAGCTATGTGGCAGGGCATGCCATTTACTCCTAACAAAAGAAATGAGAAAGGAGAGTGAAGCAGCATTTGTGGAGGAGAAAGGAGAAAATGAGAGAAAACACTCTACATAGATTAGAAAAAGAAAGAATAGTTTGATGGACGACTTGGAGGAAGACAAAAATCAGTGTCACTGAATACCAAATTTCCGTTTAGAATTAACTGAGTGATTTAAGAAAAAAAAACTTTTAAAATTAAGTACCCATTCAGCAAAATAAGTATGCTTGTGAATGGTGTTCCTTTTTGGTCAGAAAAATATTTTGTTATTTATAAGAAACTGAATAAAAATTTGCTTAGTTTACAAAAGCCTTATTTTCAAGACATTACTTTAATATGTTTCTTTACTCCTGTATACTCTTACTTTTTAGCATAGAATTCCTTCCTTATCATGCTGCAACTTTTCAGTGGCAAAAACTAAAAATGTGAAAGAGCCTTCCCAAATTACTTAAATGCAGATTATTTCCAAATGAAATTATAAGTCATTATTTCTAATGCTTTTGCTGACAGCAACTATTATATTTTGCAAAAACAATGTTCCATTTTTGACCCATGTCCATTTCTATAATACTAAGCATGTATACTCCAGTGTCACCACAATATAACCTCTAGTTTGAGGCATGTTCTCTCCATTTATAGAAAGCACAACATTTCATAAGATGTAGACAAATTAGCCTCAAAGTGCATTTAGTCTTGCTATTAGCCTGCTGCAGTGAAAAAACTGAAAGCACATTTCCATTATTTGGCTGTGCTGCTTTCAGTTGCAGTACTGAAAGGTATGTAATTACCCTCACCTGCAATTTCTTGTGGTCCGGAAATAACGCATTTTAAGAGACTGCTTTAGTAAAAATAAGAGAGTTTGACCTGAATTCAAAGTTCCCCTGCCTGAAGATGTTAAAAGATGTAAAATCTTGGAACACAGAAAGCTCTCTTTTCTTTAAATATTGATCATTCAATTAAGATTATATTTAAATATTCCTAAAATGGAGAGCATTTTAGTGGGACAACCTGCTCATGTCAACACAGTGTAAGATGTCAAGTATGTATAGAATCAGAGTAGAATTCAAATGCAATCTAAACCCCAGTTCTGTGCTGCCTTCACTGTACATAAATTAAGATGAAATCCATAAAATAGATATACTGGTTCCATGTTCATGAGTGATCTGATTGATCCTTCCACGCACACAGTCAAGAGAAACTGATATCAGTGTTCCATTACGTACTTCAAAAGATGCACGAAGCGACACACTGGTCCATATGCTCCCCTCTGGCATCTGACCTCCAATCTGCTGAGCAATTGCTGTGGGTTGCATGTGATCCATGGTCAACTGATTGAGAGTCATTTTGAGCACATTGCACGAGTGGATTAGCTTTAAGTTAAATGCAAGGCTGGCAACTCCCTTTTCAGTAAACATGAAATACTTCTGAGCAAGCTGTCCAGAAGAAACCAGCTGTATCTGTTTCTCATTGGATGAGACCTGGGTGAAATCCAGTAATTTGTTTCTCACAGCTCCAGTAGGCAGACCTGTAACAGAAACTGTGGCTGATATGGCACTAGAAACTGCTGAAGGGATCCACATGAGGCTAAACATACTAATTCCAGAACTATCTCCGAAATACCGAACATTACACTGTGCAGGAGAAAGTATCTCAAAGCTAATCAGATCTCCAGCACCAACTTTTGTGGCCCCAGAAGCCGATATTGATGTGTCTCTGTAATTTACCCCAGATTTAAATACATTCATTAATTCTCTGTTGGTACCATTCCTATTGATATAAGAAATCAAGGAGAAGCCCTCCCGGACACACGTATGACCCATGGAATACAATGCTTGGTGGAACACAAATTTGACAACACCAGTTTCAGTGAACTTTATAGCTCTGCCATCATGAGATAAACTTAGCATGTAAGGGTCGGAAACAGATATTATTTTAAAGGTAGGTCGATAGTTGGTTTGGTAATGTATTGCTGTTGACATCTGTGCACTGAGTGCCACAGCACCCGTGTCATGGGACAACCAAAACAAACTGAGGGGGGTGCTAAGATCATAAATATTTAAGTCTTTACTTTGATTGCAGAATTGATTGGGGCTCCTCAAATACACAGAAAGAGTTTGGCTGGGCTCCACTTCAGCAGCACTGCTTAAACTAGTGCTCTGGAAATACTTTCCTTCTGGCTGTTCAATGCGAACACCGCTTAGTTCATAGCCTTCCTCACTGCCATTTAGCTTTAAGGAAAGCTGCAAAAAATTCCTGCAGTTGTGCTTTACTGCAAAATTTAGGTCAGTCCACAGCAGGCCATGTTGCCTGAACACCAGGCTGTTATCTTCAACGGACAGGATTTCACAGGGAAGCTTTCCCTTTATCTTCAAGTTCAAGCCAGAGTAGACCTGAGAGATGCCAGACTTTACAGGGGGTAGAATGATGTTTGCAGCCCAAGATTCTGAGAGCTTGTTTCCACTGGTTGCTGAACAAACTGTATCACTGACAGTGGAACAAGGCACGGCCACCATTCCATCTTCACATTTTAAACACGC
>NW_009649630.1:315796-332800 GCF_000708025.1 Charadrius vociferus
TACTCCTCTCCACACAGTCCCAAAGCTGCATCTTTCTCAGCAATTCCAAGGCATCGGAAACCACCTGTTCACAGGAAATGGACAACTTTTAGTGTCATACTTTTAAAACAATCAATCTAAGAACTCTACAGCTCTTCAATAACACATCTAATCGTAAGAGAGAAAACAGAAGACAATTATGATTTCAAATCACTTCGTGCTATTAAAGGATCCTTGATAGCAAGCAGAGGAAATACTAGGGGTAACTCACCCCGTCCAAGTAGAATCCACGGTTTAGAGTGGGAAAGGAGCAAGACAGGGGCTGCATAGGGGCAATTCTAGTCAAAGCCTGTAATCATAGAATCATAGAATCATAGAATGGTTTAGGTTGGAAAGGACCTTAAAGATCATCGAGTTCCACCCTCCCTGCCATGGGCAGGGACCCCTCCCACTAGACCAGGTTGCCCAAGGCCACGTCCAGCCTGGCTTGAACTCCTCCAGGGATGGGGCCTCAACAACCTCTCTGGGCAACCTGTTCCAGTGCCTTACCAACCTCAAAGTGAAAAACTTCTTCCTAATGTTTAATCTAAACCTGCCCTCTTCCAGTTTATATCCATTCCCCCTCGTCCTGTCACTACATGCCCTAGTAAAAAGTCCTTCTCCAGCTCTCCTGTAGGGCCCCTTTAGGTACTGGAAGGCCACAATAAGATCTCCCTGGAGCCTTCTCTTCTCCAGGCTGAACAGCCCCAGCTCTCTCAGCCTCTCCTCATAGGAGAGGTGCTCCAGCCCTCAGATCATCCTCGTGGCTCTCCTCTGGACCTGCTCCAGCAGGTCCATGTCTTTCTTATGTTGAGGACTCCAGAGCTGGACGGGGTACTCCAGGCGGGGTCTCACAAAAGTGGAGTAGAGGGGCAGGATCACCTCCCTTGACCTGCTGACCACACTTCTTTTGATGCAGCCCAGGATACGGTGGGCCTTCTGGGCTGCGATTGCACATTGCTGACTCATGTTGAGCTTCTCATCAATCAGCACCCCCTGGTCCTTCTCCTCAGGGCTGCTCTCGATCCATTCTCCGCCCAACCTGTATTTGTGCTTGGGATTGCCCTGACTCGGATGTAGGACCTTGCACTTGGCCTTGTTGAACTGCATGAGGTTGGCTTGGGCCCACCTCTCGAGCCTGTCCAGGTCTCTCTGGATGGCATCCCTCCCCTCCAGCATGTCTACCTCACCAAACAGCTTGGTATCATCGGCAAACTTGCTGAGGGTGCACTCAACCCCACTGTAATGTATCAGATACAATGATATTGCTGGATGGGCACTCTCTCCCTTACCCTGGGTGAAAGACACGGTGACTAACTGGTGCACTAAGCAGCAAAGATATTTTCAACTAATGAACAGTTCCCCTATAGAAGGAGAAATGTGCGCTGCCTGCCCAGCTGTGTTATGGCATAGCACTGCTGTAGCTGTGATTGCTAAAGCAATGCTTTTCAACCCAAGGGACACGGATGCCGGGCATTCTGTGTACAGTTTTTTAAAAAACATGCAAGAGACAAATAGGAAAAACAAAATTGTAAACAGCAGGCTTAAAATCGTTATGTAGAAGTCCACATTCATTTAAAAGGTGGAAAACCACCGCCCTAAGACACAGGACAGCTGTGGTTGTGACATCTGAAGTTAAAATAAAACACTGCTGGAAACAGTAAAGAGAATATCTAGAGATGCCATTTGAAATTACTTTATTTGACATAAAGCAACTTCGTGCTGTTAAATGGTACACCATGACCTCAGTGGATCAAAAAACGTACACCCAAAGAGCAGGCTTTAAAAACAGCCTATAATTTTCTATGGCAGTTTTCCAAGAGCACCGCCAGCTGCCAATGCCTCCAGTTGTAGCGACCAATACCTCTGTGCACAAAGCCTCCAGGATCTAAATCAACACACAAGACTTGAGGCACCCTAAAGAATCACCATTTGTAGTTTGGGCCTCAAAACTTAATTGCTAGTGCACTTGCTTCTGCTTTTTTACCACCATAATCAAAACTCAATAATCATCATTCTTATAGCTCTTCTTAAATATCTTTTACTATCTAAATACTGCGTTGTACATTTGATTTATTCCTCAGCTGGCAAGTTGCTATATCTGGGCTGGAATCTGCTCTGAGACTGGGATTATAGGCATTTGACATGGACCCCAACAAGCCATTTTTCTCCATTGCTAACCCCAAGGTGGAGTTGGCTATGCAGACTGCTGATGCAGGCAGAAAAGCACACCACATGTACTGCAAACTGCAAGACAGAGCAGTATACACGCACCTGGCCCACAAGGGAGGTCAGAATATTGGCTAAAATTCACTTCTGATACTACATTATTCAGCAGAGAACACCAGGCACTGTGTTAATTTATAAAGGCTTCATATATTCACCCTTGTATCTCTTTGTCTGTTTACGTTTCATTCACTTAAGCGATGATTCTCCACTAACACTGATATGTAGGACTATACAATTTATAATGCGAGAACATTCTTCTGAGACCAGGTATCATTTTCACAAAAGAGCTCAGTGCAGAACAGTAAGACCTTTTCCATTTGTAAAAAGTTTAGAGAAACTTTGTTCCCCCTTAAAGTGTCTGGCTTTTTTTATGAGAAACAAAAGATAAATAGATAAGATCACATTTTTTCAACTAAGAACATTCTAGAGAGAATACAGACAAAAATCCCAGATAAATTTCCCTTTTGAAATGAGTTTTAACCATGATGTAATTGCTTACATGACACTTCTTAACCAGTTCTACCTCTCATATCCATGGCTCCCCCATCACTGAGAAATGCTATTGAGTACACAAATACAGCTGACTCACATAGCAGAGAAGACCTGCAGTAATGCCTAAAAAAACTTTTTATGCTATTTGCTTCTTCAAAATATTTTATTGTATATTTAAGGACTTTTGTACATATCGGGTCTTACAAATGCATGTGGTGACTACTCTCACCAACTTGCTGTCTAGTCTTTTCTTGGTTAGATCTGCAGCATCTGTTTCCCCTGCATGCACTTCAAATAGGTGACTTCAAAGCAGCATACAGACCGCTTTATTCTGGGGACAGAGTGGCAAGAGCAGCATCCTACCCTTTGCCCAGAAGAGGTCAAGCAGCAAATGATAGCTGAACATCAGAAAGCCAGCACAGCAGCATGCTGTGACTGCTTCCTACTTCTCTCTACTGCCTGACAACCTGTTCCACTTCTTCCTGGCTCCTGCTCTGGGCACTGCTGCACCTGGTTTAACAGTGACCTGGTTTAACAGTGACCAGCCCAGCTGTACTCAAGCTGCTGTTATGAAACTGAGTATCTCTGCAGCACATTCACCTGCCCTGGCCACTCATGGAGGCCAGGCAATTGCAAGGCAATTAGAGTAAGCCATGCATATATTTTTCTGCTGTTACTACTTGTAACTGCCTGGTGTAAAGTTGACATTCAAAGAGACTAATTATGGGAATCCATCTCTTTTTAAACTCTCTATGCCAAATTTGGATCATGACAAATCAACACAGGTAATTACAAATCTGGGCTATCTGTCAAGGTTCTCGTCCCTCTTCCCCCTGCATCCCACAGTAAGTTGTACAGTAAGTCATCTTCAGCTTGTATGGCATTCTGACGAGAATGCCTTTGGTTGACTCCACTTGGTGGGTTCACATCAAAGATAACAGTCCAACCCCTATCCTTTGATTGTCTAAGAAGGAAATGATGCACTGGACTCCATTTTCGCTGATTGGGTACCTCCAGCTGTCATTGCTCCTTGATGACTAGCCTTTAATCAAACAACCTAACAACTCTCATCCCAGATAAAAGTAAGAAAAAGCAGCAGGGGAAGAAGGTATGATGTAGAGGAAAGTGGAAGGGTGAAGGAAGAGAGGCTCCTAGTTGCATATTTCATCACTGTTATTTGTTCTGTCTCCCTTCACACTGTACAGTGAACACGAGTTGCTACAGATGCAACAACCTTTGCGTGCAGCTCAAGAAACCACATACCACATCTGGAACTCATATGTCAGATCACATCCCTATTGCTCCTACATTACCCAAAACAGACATTCAGATTTAGCCTCCCTTTTGACAAGCTAATTGCACTTGTATAAGATAATGAGCTATCAAGTACAGACAGGCAAAAAGTAGCAGTCCTCTCTAATAAAAAATAAAAAGAACGCTCTCTCTTCCATGGCAGATGGGGACAACACTGACAGGATATTGATTCCTGATCCAGGTGATGGAAAATAGTTTGCTTTCACATCTTTACAAGCCACCATTAAAACTGGGAGAGGAGGAAACAAGGGAAGAATCACAGAATCACAAAATGGTAGGGGTTGGAAGGGATCTTTGGAGATCATCTAGTCCAAAGCCCCTGCCAAAGCAGGTTCACCTAGAGCAGGTTGGACAGGAATGTATCCAGGCAACTTTTGAATATCTCCAGAGGAGACTCCACAGCCTCTCTGGGCAGCCTGTTCCAGTGCTTCGTCACCCTCAAAGTACAGTTTTTCCTCATGTTAAGATGGAATTTCCTGTGTTCCAGCTTGTGCCTGTTGCCCCTTGTCCTGTCGCTGAGCACCACTGAAAAGAGTCTGTCCCCATCCTCTTGTCACCCACCCTTTAGATACTTATAAGCATTGATGAGATCCCCTCTCAGTCTTCTCTTCTCCAGGCTAAACAGACCCAGGTCTCTCAGCCTTTCCTCATAAGAGAGGTGCTCCATTCCCTTGATCATCTTTGTAGCCCTCCGCTGGACTCTCTCCAGTAGTTCCCTGTCCTTCTTGAACTGGGGGGCCCAGAACTGGACACAGAGTTCTTCCCTTCAAATACATTGCTACTACCATTCTGTGGTCTGACACACCACCACTATCCATTTGTTTCTTGGCAGCATTTTGCCCTCACTTACTTTCCTCCAGCAGTTGTATAGACCCACTCTTGGTCTGGGTCCCCTCACCACAGAGCCCACTGGATAAATTCCTCACAGCCTTCCGTCTTCCAAGCCACAGACTAGAGCAACACCAAATGACTACCACATTGGTGGTTCTCCTATCCTAGGGCTGGGGCCTTGTGGGCTTCCTTCCACAAAACCACCAACTCAACCAAACTCAGTCTCTTACTAAAGAAGAGACAAAGCCTTACACCTTTCCAATGCTCTGTCTCAAATTTTGTGTTGTAAGCTGTCTTGCCTCTAACTGCCCACCACTAAGGCTGTCTAAAAGTGTCTTGCCTCTTTTGTAATACTGATGGTACCTCCTCTGCAGCTTTTGCCACATAAGGCAACACTAAGTGCTCTCTTCCTCTAGTCATTTCCAGTTTGCTGTGGTGTTTGTACTGATACCACCCAACCACCACAGTTCCTGCCCAGAGGAAGTAAGGGGAATGTAAGTGAGGCCATGTCCTCTTTAAACCCTTTTCTAGGATCAATTCCCTCCCACTTTTTTCTCCACCAGTGGCAGGGCAGGAAGAGTACAAAATCACTCATAATCAGCTGAAAATAGCCCTGGCCACTCAGAGAGGCCAACCTTTTTTTACAAGTAAGAAGCCTAGAGGAGGAAAAACATAAAACCTAATGAAGCCCTCCCTCAGTTATTTGACTAGGAGCCCTCAGATAGAGGTCACAACTGGTGAAATGCTCTATTTGATCACAGAGTTCCCTTCAAGTATTTTTGGCTGAGCAAACATGAGGACAGTAGAAAGAAACCTAGTACCTGGGTATAATTTGCTCAGTATGTCTATTAATTTTGCTCTTTCATGTCTGACTGCCATGAGGAGTAATGAAGGCAAAGTCTGCAGTGCAGAACTCCAGTCAAATCTGTTCTTAAATGTCTGAAAAATTCCCCCAAGCCCCCGCAAATGATAGAAATTGTTGATTGTTCCTCAGTATTCGACAATATTGTTACTAAAGGAGAATAAGATGGATGGAGGAAGGCCTTCATTAGATCAAATCAAATATCTACCCCAGTGCCGCAGAAGGAAAATGACAACGATTTTTCTCCATGAGGAATAATATCTTTGATTTTGACCCCATTTGCACCAGCATAAGTAAGAAGAAAGTCAGGTCATAAATGAAAATTAAAACCAAATCATACCAAACCCCATGAAAATAAGATAAAAGGAACCATCCAATGCTCCTAGTGGATATTATGTCCTAAGTAGCCCATTGTCCACAAGAACTGCTATCAGCTTAGAGCTGAGTGTTTTCCAACCCCTTTGATCCCAGCAAGCTCAGCATGTCATTACTCACAAACATACAGGCTTGAGTCCTTATCCCTTTGGCCTGTTCCTGAAGATCTAATTATCTTCATTCTTTAATTATCAGAGAATATAACTTACCTGGAGTATTCAGGCATTTTATCCTCTCACCACAAATGCTTGGAGATTCAGTGCATTCATCTCTGTCCTGTAAATGACAAGAATCATATTGAAACACTTTAACGCAACAACTAAAATTTGAAACAGGCACTCCTTCAGGCTCTGTGACACCCATACGCCAGTAAAAGGCGTACGTGGGGATGGAGAGGGGACTGATCTCATAAGCATGTGGGAGCAAGGCAACTTGTTTTGGATTTGTCACCTGTTTTAATAAGGTATCCAAAAAGACCACGCAGTGTCCACAGAAAGCTCATAGTGTGCAGATGATGAGCTAAATGGATTGGTTGAACAACTAACGCTTATTATGATGCACAATCTGTAAGACAGTACCACGTCCCTCAGAGCAATGCATCACTCAGTTGGTCTTATGGATGTTGTAACAATCGAGACAATGTTAGGAAAGGCTCTTAAAGACATTTAGTCTGGGAGGAAGGTGCTAACTGAGAAACACACAAGAAAGGTAAATGATAAAGTAGTATTTCCTGTCAACAAGCCCTCCTTTCACCCTACAGCGACAGAGGGGAAAGAATAACATGCTACATTTGCATATAATTGCTAGCATTAAAGAAAACTGAGACTAGCAGAGAGGGAACCGGACAGACTCTTTCAGGTTCTCCTCTCGGTATCTTAGGCTTAGGTCACCAGCCGTTTGGGCTCATGTTAAGCTAAGAATTGGGGGCAACACTTGGCAAACAAGACAGTGCTTTAAATATCAATTTCCCCATATATCTTAGAATCTCTAAACGAGAGAAAGTGACCAAAGAACCATCTTATTTTGCTTACATGTTGCTTTTGTATTGTATAATAAAATGTATTTTATAACAAAATGTATTTAATAATAAAAGCATCTGTGTTCTATATTTTTATATGTTAGTATGTTATGTTTATAGCTGGAACTAGTTTTTACATTTGTTTTAACTGACAACTTTTGTTTCCAAACTTATAAATAAATATCTGACCTCTATTTTTGCTTAGTAAAGCTTTCCTCTGCTTTTTAGAGATGTGTAGAAGTTCCTGTAGAGCGGGCTGGGATTAAATAAATGAATTTAGCTTGCATGACTATACACGTTTTAGGATGTCCTTTCCTACCATCATGAAAAGAATCAAACTCCTGCCACCTGTCAGGTTTGGGAAAGCATCACATCCAACAGGCACAAACTAGTGCCCCATTTAGAGCAGTAAACGGTAAAGAGAAAACCCACAAAAAACATCAGGCAGACTTTGAAGTGCCATAGACGCACTTGGTAAAGCACATGCTTCAAACTGGATCTCTTTTTGGAGAATGTTCCAGAATGTTATCCCAGTATGTCCAACACAATACTTCATAAGCAACAACTGAAAGATACAGAATTATATTTCACCTGGCAAATCCGATCAGAGTTTGCAGAACACTCGGCCATTTGGAAAAAACCAGCAGGACACAATGTGCATTTTTCACATTGTGAAGGTGTCTTTTGGAAATTGCAAAATTCATCACTTTCACAAAGGCCACAGTCCAGCAAAGACTCCCCAATGTTAATCACTTTTGCATCCACTTCTACTTTATGCACAGAGTATGACTTCTGGAGATGATTTCTGACCTGGTTCTGAAGTCCTTGAAGATGACTTTCAAAATAATTTTGAATATCTTCTTGCAAACTCTGAAATGACATTTGTTTCACCGCATCAAAAAGCATGCCATACTGGACTTTGATCAGATCCATTTGCTCATACATTTTTCTTTGCTGTTCAAGAATCTCCCGTTGCTGGCTAACCAATATGTGCTGCTGTTCAGCAAGTTTTTGCTGCAAATCAACAATGATCTGCTGTTGGCTTTTTAGCATTTCAGTAAATTTCTCATGCCCTTTTGCAAGGTGCAGCTGTAGTATCAGGGCATCTTCAGATGGAACTTCATTTTCTCCTGAAATACAAATGGTCAATTATTGTCCAGGAAAAAGAGTTTTCCAGCTTTCTGTATTATCTCTTCAAAGGCATTCAAATTTTAATAAGTTAATGAAAAGTCTCCCTAAATTCAAGTCATGATTATAAGGCCAGTTACTTTACCATCTTTGCAGCCCCTTTATGGGACCACAAGGTCATCCATTTCATAAGCAACAACATTTATAGTTGCAGACATTTAAAAAGTCGTAATCAAGCCCCATGCTTCAGGGTATAAATCACTGGGGTTCAATAACAGATTAATCATTCCTATGTACATGTTCAAATACAGTAAAGAGTAAATGGTCAATTTTCAGTGTAGAGGCGATAAAATAAGGTGATAAAACTTGCTGAGAATACTAAGCGATTAAGGGTAGTAAAAGTAAGGGTCAATTGCAGAGAGCTGCAAAAGGAGTCTATGATACTGAGTAGCAGCAATAAAATGGCAAAAAGAAACTCAAAGGAGGTAAAGGTGAAATAAGGCACCGACTGAAAAAAAGATCTAAGTGTTTTATATCAAATGTTGTACTTGTAGATTATTACTACCACTTGGAAACAATCTTGAGGTAATATATCTAGATACAGATGTTGGGCTACAGAGCCATGTAATCATCAGTTCAGTGCCCAACAGAGGTCAAAAAGGCAAATAAAATGCTAGGACTAATTAGAAGAGGAATACATAACAGAAGAGAATGTATCATTATGACATTATATTAATCAATAGAGCATCTTTAATACAGCACGCAGTCCTGGTTCCTCATCTCAAAAACTTGAAAAATTCACAAAAGGGCAGCAAGGAACATCTATCGTATAATACAGCTACAGTGTGAGAAAGAGGACTTTTCAGGCTCAGAAAAAAAAAAGAAGAAACCAAACAACTGTGCTATATTACAAGTGTCCTAAAGCAAGCGGATATGGGAACACTCTTCGCTCTTTATTTCAATACAAGAGTTAGGGGACATTAAACGAAGGCAGCAGTTTCAATACATGTTAAAAGTTCAACTAGGTCCAGAAAGTTGCTGGCCCAATATATAAAATAAAATCAGTTTGGGTCTATGAGATACACAGACATCAATCAGGTCCAGGAAATCTGAGCAACAAACTGTTGGAGCTGGGAAAATGATCGAGGCAAATATCATGCCATGTTTTCTACAGTATCCGCTGCTGGACACTGCTTGAGGGAGAATCCTGAATCCAATACAGTCACTCATCTGTTCTTATGCAGCACTGAATTTTCTTCTTTTAAGTGCAGAACATCAAGGATGAGACAATGAAAGAAACCACAGCCAGTTCCTGTTTATGGTTCCTAAAATATTTTGCTTTTCAGTTATTTTTACTCACAGCATAAGGCGCACATTAATTTTTGGGTTTCAGTATTCACTTAAATATTAAGGCAGTTTGCAAGGTACTGGATTTGAGAAAGTAAAAACCAGGATCCAGGAAAGGCCACACTCCCCATCCAAGTTGGAAATTCCAGATCTTGAATTATCTAGTAAATTATACCCCCAGATCTCCTTCCGTCTAACACGAACAAGTAGGTCTGTGAAGAGAACCAATGTCATGCAATTCTTTGTGGATTTGTGTCTTCCATTTGACTGGCTAAATAAGTAGCACTACCTTTGCTACCTTTCTTCTTCAGAATACAGAGCAACAACCAAGCTGCTTTTGTCCTACCAGCTGAAAGCATTAACAGCAAGAGGCAAACTTTCAAACGCTCATATTTGACTCTCTCCTCTCTTTAATCACCTCTTACAAAGTTTATACAGCCTTGCCTACCTTTAATACCTCTGCCATTTGTCAAATTTGCCTAAAATCAGCCTATAGGTTTGACAGATACTGGGCAGCAAGACAGTTACAAGCACACTGTGATTGCCTATCAAGATTTTTCATCAACCTACATGGGCTCCATTTGTGATTGAGGCTGGAAAGACATGAACAAATTCCTTTTCAAAAAACTTTTGCTCTCAGACATCTGGCTTACAACCGAGAATACAGGCAGAAGCGCACAGGTCTTTGCCAAGTATTTTAGCTGTACAAGTGACAACACAGTGCAAAAGGACCACACCATACATCAGTAAGAGTTGCGTCTTCAAAGCAGACAGAAAGTCTGTGAGGAAAAGGGTCGCACCCCTACCTGGCCAAATAAAGCATATGCACCGAGAAAAATAGCATATGAAAGCTGACATATTGAAGCTTTGGCTACCATGTTGACTACTGTTACTTAATTGTTTCTTGGTAGATCTCCCTCTGGGTTTTTTGAGAGGGGCTTCATCCTCTTGTACTGCATCAGTATGATTTCTTACATGCTAGGATCACATGTGAGAACAGGGCTCCATGCTAGTACTGTAATACAGTTATTGATAAAAATAATATAAACATAGCACATAATGAGCAGAATATTCTTATAATACCAGAAAACCTAAAATCTAAATGCACAGGGAACTCTACATAGTACTAACAGCCATCGCATTTACTGTCAAATGAGCTGCATACAGGTCTACCTTTATCAACAACTTCAGAAAGAGATGATCTTGACTTTAAGCTTGAAATGTTAGCAAATCCAGGTTTGTAAGGAACGAATAGTAATGAAAGTAACAGCATTAAACTCTAGGCCTTTTGACCCTCTTTCTCAATGAAAAAGGAAAAAAGAAATAACCTTCACAGAGGTGAGGAAAAGTCCAACTGCACCGCTTAAAAGTCAGCCCAGGCAACTGCCTCTGGGGAACTGTGAGAGGGAGTAAATCCTATAGTCAAGGATATATTACCAAACCACCTTTTTCCAAAACCACTTTTCCTCCAGTTCTCAGCGGCTGAGATACAGGGACCAGTAACAGTAACATTCTGAATTATTCCAGCCCTCACAAATTTATAGACAGGGAGAATACAGACTCTTCTAAGACGGGGTTATTGGGCTCTTCCCTTCCTGGGAATCTGGGCTTTTCTCACACACACAAGCAAAAGTATTACAGCAAAGAAAGGTTAACTAAAGCCCTGATTCAATAAAAGACATAAAGTAGAGCTTATTTTCAAACACATACTTAAGCAGCATTGTCTTCAGCCAGTACCTGTCTGACTTTCTGGCAGTAACATCGCCTATAATTTTAAGTACTGACTGCAGTGGAGCTTACTCACATGATGGACCAGCTTTCTATTATCTCTGCTCTAAATGGCCTTACTGAACTTTGTAACAACAGCTACATTCCAGTCAGTCAAGGAGCTTTGTTCCTTTTGGCTGTCTAAAGCTCAGCTGGTGAGAATGTGAGGACTAAAAAATCCTTTGTGACTGTTTTTTTCTCTCATTTTTATAGATTTTGCGGTACTATGACTTAACTTATACTTACTGGTAGAAGAGGCCCTTCACTGCACAGTAGTACAGTCGGTGCTACTGGCAGTTCGCAATGCCAGAACAACAGAGAGCATAACAAAGCTCTTGCACAAGAGGGAAGACTCTATTTTCTACTGAAAATAAACTGCGTTCAATCAAGCAGAAGGTGTATCTTGTTTGCCAAAAGAATTCCAAAGAAGTCTAAAATGGCTCAGATGCAGAGTGCCCTAAATGTGGCCTTGTTTCTCTCCATTAACTATATAAAGGTAAGGCATGGTGAACATGTCAGATGGGGATGTCTCTACTGCGGACATCTAAAATTATAAGAATAATTCCACTGCAAGTGTGTTACACATTAGTAGATGCCAGCAATCCCACTTACATACCATTCCATGTTGCCCAGACAAGCATCAAACAGATACACCCACTAGCAACACTCAGATGTTCCCATGACCACAGATGCAATATTACTTTCCTTGCACATGCACGCCAGACACAGCCATGGCAAGGTCTGTTTTGCAAACAGCTGCTCCATGCTTCCAGGATCAATCCATGGTGCAAACATAATATCACATACAAACCTCTGCTGCATTTCCCTCGTAAGCCTGGAAAGGACACATCCCCCTGAGGGCATGCTGCATGGACAAGGTAGCAATCACACACGATCTGCCACTGCACAAGGGGCAGACGCTAAAAGCAGGCAGCCATCCTACTGTGAGGAAGGGAAGGTGAGATCTTGACTGGGACCAGAGAGCACAGGGCCATATGATGGTGCCAGTCACTACAGGTAACCACAGGAGACAAGAGAGCAGTGGGCTGCAGGCACTGCTCACTGCACAGATAGCACCAGCATGAGAACCTACAACCTTGTTCACCAGGTTTGGCGGGTATGACATATGGCAGCTGCACACTATTTTGCCCAAATGCAGATGTTTGCAGCTGCAGAGAAGTCTGCCCAAAAGAAAACAACAGAACAAAGGGTCTGATAGGGAAAATGAAGGATTTAATGGCAATTAATGAGTGAGGAGAGAAAGACAGAGGAACACAAAATTATACGACAACAAAAACAGGTGTTGTGCATTCCTTCTTTTGGAATGCCAGTCTTTCATCTGAAGGTGTTCTCAGGGTGCTGCTGGGAAATAGCAGTGACAATCTTGCAGAGGAATGGGCTCATCTGATTTGAAAAGGAAGTACACGTCTGCACTCCAGCATCTTCACCTGGCAAACAGAAGTGGTGGTTCAGCTGCAGTTGGCAGGAACTTTCCAGACAGCAGCTGTGGCGCTGGTGGTACTGGCTGAAAAGATGATGATGTTCTTTGTCCCCATAGAAGGGCTGTGCTGGTTCTGGCAGGCAGCTGGTGGAGAGTAACAGTCACCTGCCTCATGCAGATGAACCTGCCAACACAGACGCAGTGCTGGGAATCAGCTAGAGCCCTTGACACTGGCCAGTATCTTGGAGAGCTGATAACAGGCATGGTCTTCAGCAAGCATTCAAGTAGACTGCACCTCACATGAATGGGGCTACTCAACAGGTTGAACAAAAGATTATTCTGCTCACTAAAACATAGCCTTCTCTGACAGGTAAACTGGAGGGGAGGTCTCTCTTCGTGACTGAAGAATCACTGCAAATCTACTCATGCACTGTCACAGAGCTGGTAGTCATAGGCTGGGGTGGGCCACCAGGTCTCCACCTGTGGATGGTAAATTAATACAGGCAGAAAAAAAGGCCTTAGGGTCACCTAGGCAGCATATTCCAGCTCCCCTGCTGTCTGAGGAGATGGCAATGGCAAAGAAACACTCCATCCTTAGAGTGACGTGCTGAAATGGTAACCACACAGAAATGTTCCTCTAAAAACAAGAGAAAGACAGGAACGGTCACTGACCTTTTTCTTCTTGGATAAATGGTTTCTTCTGTTTTCAGCTACAGCACCTTAGATGTGAAACTGAAGGGCCAGACAGCCTTCTGTTTCTTTCTTCCACCAGAAATTAACTATACATGTATACTTGATCTAAAAACACTAGAAATCCCCAAAACTAATTGTCTGCGCATGGCTGCCAGAGAAACCTCCTATTGGGGTGACTAATTGAGGAAGAATTAGGAGGATGGGTGCAGATGTAGAGGCGGCAGATAATCTGTCATAAACTTGTGTTCTTCCCAACTGTGTGACAAGTTCCGGGAGGCTAAAATAAATGTACGAATGCCTGGGCTGGAGGCATACACCTGCACTGTCCATAAAATGTAGACATCATCCTGCAGTCATGCAAAAGATGTACTTTGCACAGGAAAAAAAATACTGCCATATTTTCTTTGCCTCCTGCTCACTTAAGTCACGTGCTGAGCGCACACAGCAGCCTCATCTCACAAGATACTGCAAAGAGGACTGCGAACACACAGCAGCCACCCTGAGTACTAGAGGCAACTCTGTGTACTCTTACTAACCCCAGAGACTCCTAGAGCTCAGCTAAGCCTGTCTGCAGCATACTCAGTGCTGCACTCAAGAGGTTCCTACATTTCCTTCAGAGGGACTCTTGCTGGTCCCCACACGCTACTGACCACCATGGGCAGTTCTGCCTGAATCTGGTCCTGCTCCATGAAGTTACATCTGTACTGCACATCTGTAAGACAGACTCCTGCCATACATTGCATAATGAGATTTATCCACAAATTTTCATGGCAGGGATGCCACCATACAGACTGGGGATAGCTCTTGAGTGAGCTCTCAATCTCCCCTACCAAGGCTCTTTAGAAGACTAGAACTGCAGTATGTTCTTCATGATCCTTACCTGCATTTGCCCTGTTGTGTTCTCTGTGTGCTGTCTGAGCAGCAGCTCTCCCCAGACAACCACAACTGCATTTCCCCTAATCAGATGTCTGATTATCACATTTTGTTGTTCTGTTTGTTCTAGCAGACAAGCCATACCGGAATTGCTATGCAGCACCATGTTCATTTTCAAGACACACCACTCCAGCTGCAAATGGGGATTGAACAAGGCATCCTCTGTGCTAATGCAGGAAACCCACTGACCTGTGTTCAAAAGAAGGTCTCAAGCGAACGCAGAGAATGTTACAGGTTGCAGGCAGAGCAGAATACTGGATGCTTGCCTGTACGCTGACTTGAAGAAAACAAAAACTGTCAACGTGGCTTGCTTTATTTGCTCCTGATGCCAAGAACATGGAATTTCTGCTAGAGGTTGATGAATCCAGTATGCTATTCTCCCACTCGTAGGAGAGAAAGCTGCCTTGTGAAGGCCTGGGTCCAGTCTTTGGAATGGGCAAAACATGTAGACATGTCCTTTGTCCACTCTGGACAGAAGTATGTCTACAGCAGGTCTCATCCACACCAACTGCAGGCCTGGGTGTGGGTTGGTTCCAACCAGTGTCACTCGCTGGCCACAAGGCAAAAACAGGGAGAGGGGAGAACTTCTGAGGGTGCAGTTGTCCTCATCTGAAAACTCTTTCTCACACAAAGAAGCTCATGTGTTTGCCCACTGAGTGCTTCCATGCTGACAATGCCTTCCATGAGATTATGTGGTTTAGTGGGCAGTGCTATACACTGCTTTCCCTCCAACATACAGGATGCTTCTCTCTGCCACAGGAAGCAGATGAATGCACAAATCCATTACTGCGACTGGCCATAAGGTATAATCCATTCTTGATGCATTCAAGGATTTTGTTAAGGCAAACTTCTAACCACACTTCTGTTCCTCCAAGACTTCACCCGGCGCCAGGCCTGTAAAGAGGGTAAAATTGAAAGAGTACAGTGAACTCTGCGTCGAGTCTCCAAAATCCCCAGCATCTTCACACTGACCTTTTGCTTTAATTTCCCTTATTCTGTTTTCTTCTGACCCACGTCAGAGCTGACAGAGGACCTAACCCTAAGGCCTAGGAGATAAGTGGTGCATGTAACTCACCATGTTAGCTGGAAGTGCTGATGGTACTGGAGACTGGGCAGCACAGACTGATATGAGTCCTCTAAAGACAGCCAAAGAATAAGAGGATGTTTGGAAGAAGAGGTCATGCTGAGCTGGATGCTCTTTGTAAGACCTTCACGGAGATAGAGCACGTCTGCTTTCAGCACCATTCAAGGAGTATTAGTCTTTTCTGTCCATGCAGAATGCTGTTATTATTTGCCAGGGCTTGTATAACACACAGATGGATTTTGGTATGGACAAAGAAAATGCAAATATCCTGGGTCCTTTTGCAAAAGGAAGGCATGGCAATTATGATTATAATACAAAGAGTATGCACAGAAGCAGAGAAAATGGAGGCTAACCATACCAACTTCTGTTTTCTGTCCACCTTCAGTCATAGACCATACAGAGGTTCTGTAAGACATCTGGGAGCAATATCAAACAAGATGAAGGTAGGCAGTGTCACTGCACTAAGCACAGCAGGGCTAAATCTCAGCCCTGGGACTGGAAACACTACTAAGTGCTGGAGTCTGCTTTGGAGGAGATGTCACTTCACTAAATAGACGTTGGTAATGAGGCTTGGCACGTGCACTGGTGTCTGAAGCAGCCACAGCCCTCGGATTAGCCACACGGATGTGACAAAGTTTAAATGACCTTCTTCATGCTTCCCATTAGCTTTTAACATCAATGGGGAATAAAATAAATCACCCTTCCTCATACATTTTATATCTTACAGATAAAGCATTAAACCAGAAGCCAAACTGCCTTGTGGTCATTAAAGATCTGCTCGTGCTTTTCATGTGGGTAAACCCACATATCCCAGGCAATTACAGAACACCTTCTGCCGACCTGTGAGTATAACCATGGACATAACTGGCTTCCTACAGGGACACTGAACTGACCAGAGCTGTGCTCTTGTCAACTGACAGACAAGTGCTCTGAACAGCGTGCAGTAAGAAAGGGTCTGCAATTTCTTTTGGGTTTTCTTTTTTGCTGGCTATTACAGCAAGACAATTTGTCAGCAGCAGCAAGTTTCTTACCAATGGCACCAGTCCGTTCACCCTGAGTGTGGAACGTACACACACCCCACTGAAGCCTAGTACGATGTTGCTATAAATTAAAAAAAACGGAAGTACCAGACTGTGAAGAGAAAGATGGTTAGAGGTCTTATGCTTGTTTAAAAATAGTGCTAAAAAGGTTTTGCCATGTTTCACCTGCTGGGGGTCTCCTCCGTGTACATGCATGTGCGGAGGGCAGAAGAGCGGGGAGCCAGGGCAGCAGTTCCCCCACCCATCACGAAGACCAGTGCCAGATTCGCCCCCCGAAACAAGGAGCTCAGGTGTACCCTCTGGACGCCCCTGTGGCCGGGAGCCCAGAGGTGCTCAAGCCCCTCGGCTCAGAGGACTCCCGCCGGGCGTGAGGAGACCCACCAGCCCTGCGACTGCAGCTCACGCCGACCCACCCCGAGCCGCCGCGGCCGG
>NW_009649630.1:333887-337191 GCF_000708025.1 Charadrius vociferus
TCTTCGCCCGAAGTGTTGTCCCAAGGCGCCCGGCGGGGATACGTACACGTCTTAAAAGGTTGGCTTCAATTCCGAGTGGTTTTATTTGGCCTAAATAAAAAATAATCATAATTTAAAAAAAGAAGTAACGAGCCCAAAACAACAGGAATACAGTACACGCGCGACGCAGTCTCCAATAAAGAACATTTCACGCGGCTTGGAAAAAGTTACAGGTAGTTTGGATTTCTTGGTTCTCGCTTTGATCGTCGGGAACCTACATCAAAGATAACCGCGATCGGCAGCGGCCGGTTTCCCCCAGGCTTCCTCACCCCACACCCCACAAAAAAAACTGCCGTTTTCCCCGAGGCTGCCTACCTACAGCCGCAGCAGAAACCGAAGCGGAGGACTGACTTTGACTTTAAATCAGCCATGCGGCTGTGCCGATGTGTATTGCTTTTTGATAAAGCAGCTTTCCTAGACCCTTTCTGGCAGCGCTCGCACCGATGTGTGAGAATCAGCATACCTTTCAAGTGCTCCGAAGCGTGAATAACTCCCCGCAGCAGGAGCCACCTCACTTATCTAATCTCTTCCACATGCTACCGGGGGAAAGCGACACCAACTATGTGTCCACTTCAGCACTAACTGCGATGCCGCGTTTTGTCTTTGGGAAGTTGGCCAGCACACATACAATTGCTACGGACAGAAGAACAATTACAGAAAACACTATTTGTTGATTCATTCTCTTCAGCTTCCTTCCATCCAGGGGCTCACACACATGTAAACCCCCTCAGAGTACCTTTGCAATGCTCTCACACAGTCCCTTTGCTATCACTTAGACAGGACAGAGGAGAAACAGCCCACTGGTCTCTCTTCCCCCCCCCCCCCCCCCCTTCTGTTTGAAACTTCTTGGGAATCTCCATCTTTTTTAAAATCCAGACTGGCTGAGCTACTGTTTCCCTTGCTACAGAAAAAGCATACCAAATACAGCACTTACAACTGGCTGGCCTTTTTTGACTAAGCATTATTTCTTTCGAAACACCAGCTTGTCAAAACTGAAATGCTGTGCAGCAACAGCAGCAAAGGCTCCAGACGCAGAGGGGTGATACCCCCAGCTGAATTCTGTGGGGTGACCTGCCAGGCTGCAGGACTCCTGCCCGCAACAGGGAAACCTGGAAGCCCTGCCAGACCGAGTCCGACATGAAACGCCCAATAGTTCCTAGACTCTCTGCCCTGACCTTCAACTGAAGTAGGACTCCATGGTCAACTATTCCTGAGAGATTCTAGGTTTTCCTACAGTTTCCAATATCTCTACCACAAAAAGACCCAGAATAAATAGGGATAAACCTCCAGGATCTGTCCCTCCAGGGAATCCACAGCCCAGCTGTGGTAGTATGGAGCTCTGCATGAGCTAATTCTTTCTTCTGAATTAATACCTCATTATTTTCCCAGGTTCCTTTGTAAGTTTTGCAGCCAATACATTGCTGTCACAGCCGTATTATTTTGGGGACCCATGCCAGTGCATGTAAAGCTACCTAAGATGCAAACTCATCTTTGGATCATTTTCAAAAATGACACAGAAAAGCTACAGAGTTGGAGATGATTCCCAGCATAGCTACACCTACAGGCTAATAATTAATGAAATTACATGAGACATGATATTTGCAGTCACAGCACAAATCAAGAGCAACTCTACTGAAATTGAGGTGTTTATATACTGCCGGGAAAAATAAGAACATAATTTATCTTCAAACCTGAATCTTAATAACAATACTTTTGCAGAAAAAAAAAAAGTCTTTGGATAGTCAAACATCATATCAGTGATAGTGCAAACGAGAGTACTGATTCATGCAATTTGACTATGGAAGTGCCTATACTGCAGAATGCAGCAGCATGAAATGCTGCCATCGGTTTCACAAGCAGCATAAGCATGCATATGCTGTCCTTTATGATTGAAAAACTGTGCATCAATTAAATAGAGAGGGAGAAAAGAGAAAAAAAAAAAGTTCTGCTGATGTCTAGTATATGGCATAGAAGCTATATGACACTATTTGTAGCTACTCTCTACCACTGCATAGGACACCCAGCAAACCTGCCAAAGATCCAAACTGATGTTAGTGACTTGCATGTCAATACACATAAAGCAGTACCTATCCCACTCTTGCTTTATTTCCCTGCACGGGCTCTCCATAAGCAGGAAGAGTCCATACTTCACGTGTCTGCAAGATGGTTTGAATCGAAGCTTTTTTTTCCTCTTTTCATGGCATTTTTTGGATTGGCTGTGTTCATGAGCACAACAGGAGTGGCTCAGATCAAAGAAGTGGGTAAGGAGGCCCCTATGTCTAAACTATGTGCAGTTTGGGGAGGGTACTTCAGACTTTGGAATGATTAAAATTCATACAGAATTTGTCTGGACCCCTACGTCTCCAATCAGGCGCTGGTGCCCATTTGGTGGTTGTCCAGAAAAGAGCTCATGTGTTAGGTTCCTCCAAAAGGGACCCCGTCTGCAAGCACAAAAAATGAATGCAATAGGTGAGGAAGACTGGGATAATTGCTTCAAAATCGCCGTGCTGCTCTGAACCAGCACACAAACCCAGAAAGAACCCAAAATCAACCTGCTTAACACCATCTTCAAGTAGTCGCAGCAGCTCCAGCATGTCCCTTGCAGCAGGATGTTGGCTGTGCTCGCCTTGAAACCCATCTCACTGAGCCCACAGAGACTGCTGGCTGCTGTCCTGTCCCATCCTATCCCATCCTGTCTCATCCCCATTCCGAGGGAGGAAACCGCTTCCCCCGCACTCCCTTGCCCTTCCCCTCCGATTTTGCTCCCCGTGGCTGGTGGTTTGGGGGTCTCTCAAGGCCATAGCGCGAGGCCCAAACCCTGGGCACCTGAGGGGCACCACTTCCTTAAAGGTCATTTGCTCTGTCAAAATCTGAGCAGCTCATTTTTTCTGCTTGTTTCCTTGTTTCTGATCATTTGAGGCAGCTGGATGCTGTAAAATCTTCTTTTTTGTGTGAGCTCTCTGCATGAGCCAGTATTTTGCAGAAGTCTGGACAACCCGTATTAAGCATGTTTGAAGCTGGATAATATTTTGCAATATGGATAACAAAAAACATCCAAAGCAGTGATACATAAACATGATTGCTCAATATGATTAAATCTTCTTAGATGTTTAGTTTAACCATGCAGCAGTTTTGGAAAAATTCCATGCCAGGTGTCGTCTAAACTCCATTTTGTTTACCTGCCTTTTACAATAGCAATGTACTGCAATTATTTGATCCTACAAGCTTTACAGACATGCTTAACTTAGCAATCTGAAATACTACT
>NW_009649630.1:337237-367251 GCF_000708025.1 Charadrius vociferus
TTAATCAAAACTCAAAGCAGAACAAAATAAATATTTTTGTCTGGTTGTTTTCAATTATTTATTTTTTACAAGTCTTTATTTGTCAGGCTAAAATACTGCATATTACTGTCATTTTTAGTAAATGTTGGTTTCCAAAGAAGATTGATAGTTAAATAAAGAAGTAATTATGGACCGGATGAAAAGCATGGGAATAGTTTTGAGATTTTCCATTAAAGCTGTCGGGATTTTTGCATGATGATTAGTCAAGAAAGAAAGAAAAAGAAAATAAGGAGAAACAAATCCTGCTACAATATATCTAACTTACTATCAGCCAGCATTTGAAACACCTTAATTTTGCTTAATGCCTTATATCCTTCACTGGTTTTCAAAGCATTATCAAATTTAAGTATCAAGATGTTTTCAGTATTTTCAGAACCACTAAGTTTCCTGTTTAGAAATTCTTTTTAATGTCTACTTACCTTCAGTCATTATTTCTTGACTGGCTTTCAAGCAATTTATTCTCTACATTGTAAAATAATTCCTAACCAAAGTATAGATGAGCTGATTAACAGTATGTGCTAAGGGGATTGACAAGTTTCTCCAAAAAGAGCCATTACCTACAGTTGCTGGTACAGAGTGGATAGACGTCAAACTTTTATTCCTTCTTTTCTTGAATGATCTTATGTCATACAAAATGGCATGCAATGACATCCGTGATGACTAATTTGCCTATAACTATACCTTAGAGGACGGAACAACTAGATAAACAGAGGAGAGAGCTGTGTCACTGAAGTAGTACTTCTCTCTGCTATGTCCTCCACAAAGAACTGACATCAAATCTTATGACATCGCCAACCTCCCTTAGATGTCTAGACTGTCATCCTTTTACAGGTAACAGTTTACCATCTAGCTGGTATGGGGAAAGCAATGTAAATGCACAATTGTCCAAATGAAGAAGATGCAGAAACCCCACTGAATAAGGACAATAATAAAACAATAGCCCCACAGAGAAGCTAGGTTTTCATGCAAACAATAAAAAAGGGAAATAACATAGTTCAAAGGATATAATTTACTGTTGCTAAGTTGCATACAAGAAGAAGTCAAGTTGCCTTGGCACATGGGTACTGAGAGGCAGAAAAAAGAAGAATTACTCTGTGTGAGAAAATCAGTCTTATAGATCTGATGACCCATACTGCCAACCCCCACCTTCACAGAAGCAATAGCAACAATTCTGCAGCGTAGCTACAAACAAAAGAGGAATCCCCATTTCTAAGGAACTTTGGGAATGACCTGATTATCCAAGCAATTTTAAGGAATCATCTAAAATATTTTTTGGATACATTGATAGAAAAAGCACGCCAAATTAGGCTGGTAGTACAAGCTTAGTCTTTGTAAGTTATACTTCTATGATTAAAATAGTACAAAGACAGGAAATACAAATGTTTTTCTCCTGTTGCTGAGAGAAAACCAGATACTTTTCACAATGTAGCTCTTAATTGTACTATAGCTGAGCAGGAGAATGCACACACCGCAGCTTGAAAGGTTACTGATACCATTTCACTGTTTCCACAACCCAGCGTAGTTTCTCTGCCCAACGGTGTGCTGTGTCATATTGGTGTGCTAATTTGGTCCGTGCTGGCTCACAGGGCTGCACATAGCTCTGCAGACGTGCTCTGTGTTGCAACTGCTTCCTCCAAGTGAGCCGTATCTGCCCTGTGGATAAGCTCTCAGACTCTGCCCTTTCTGGGATTTTACATACAACGAATACTTAGAAGCTGTTCATGGTTAGAATTGGTCACAGCTCAGAATTTACATTTTCTAAGAAATCTCACCAATTTGAAATCTTAATTTGTCCCAATTTAGAATGAAAACTGTTAAAACATTTCCTAGGAAGTAGACATTCCAGTAACAACTTTATTTGGGAAACAAAGATCCACAGCATTTCCAAAAAGCAACGATTTCTTCTAGAGCAGTGGAGCCCTGAATCCCAGGAGGTCCTTGTATTCCCTGGATCCCTGAGACAAGGAAGAGGCCACCATACAGGAGTAGATCTGACTGAATGGAAAACTGGCAGCTGACACGCCTAGCAGAGAACTATCAAAAGTTATCTGTATTCCATTATAAGGCTCGCTGAGATAAACTTTCATGAAATGTTTCACTCTCAATGAACCAGGAACTTTTGACAGAAAACATTCCAGCAGAATGGTGTTTCCAAAGAGATGCATTCATAGCTGGATGACACAATGATAGAAACATCTCAGTCTTGGCTAGACTAGCTGATCAGCACTAGTTCAGTACTAAATGTCTCAGCCTCCTGAAGTAACAATCTTTGGGTCACCTTCTGGTCTCCTAATTGCTGATTGCACTCTTTCAGTAATGCCACATGTAAGCACCAGTAGCACAGCACAGAATCCTTGTTAATGTATTCATGCTTGGGTAGAATCACTTGGACAGAGATTTTTGCATTCTACTTTGAAGGCTTATAGTTAAATACAGATTACCAGGCTGCCCAGAAATTCTCCTGATCAAACCGCCTTAACAAGGAGTCTGTCTTATTCCGCAGGGTATGGTAGGGGGAAGTGCACGCAAGTCACAAGGAAAGATTTCTCTCAAGCAATTCTACAGTTAAGTTTTGGAAGACCCTATTGTTTTCACAAGCCTTCGTACAAAAGGGTACTGGTGGGTGAAAAGCTGGACATGAGCCAACAATATGCACTTGGAGCCCAGAAGACAACCGCATCCTGGGCTGCATCAAGAGAAGCATGGGCAGCAGGTTGAGGGAGGTGATTTTGCCCCTCTACTTTGCCCTTATGAGACCCCACCTGGAGTACCGTGTCCAGCTTTGGAGCCCTCAGCACAGGAAAGACATGGACCTGCTGCAGCGGCTCCAGAGGAGGACCACAAAAATTATCAGAGGGCTGGAGCACCTCTCCTATGAGGACAGGCTGAGAGAGTTGGGGTTGTTCAGCCTGGAGAAGAGAAGGCTCCAGGGAGATCTTATAGAGGCCTTTCAGTACTTAAAGTGGGCCCGCAGGAAAGTTGGGGACAGACTTTTTAGCAGGACCTGTTGCGATAGGACAGGGGGTAATGGCTTTAAACTAGAAGTGAGAAGATTTAGACTAGATATAAGGAAGAAATTTTTTACAATGAGGGTGCTGAAACACTGGAACAGGTTGCCCAGAGAGGTGGTAGATGCTCCATCTCTGGAAAAGTTAGGTCAGGTTGGACGGTGCTCTGAGCAACCTGATCTAGTTGAAGATGTCCCTGCTCATTGCAGGGGAGGATGGACTAGATGTCCTTTAAAGTTTCCTTCCAACCCAAACTATTCTATGATTCTATACAAGAAGAAGGTGTGCGTGAGACTAACGTACATTTGGGGAGCTGTGAACTGTGGAGCAGGGGCCCCTCCTGGACATAAATAATGTTTTTAAATAAATGCCATCTACTGTGAGAGACGCCTAACTGTTCTGTGTTAACTGCTGTATTTCTTTCCATGTATCGTTTCTAATGGCTAGAGGTGAACCTGAAATCTAAACCATTGTCTCTCTTTTTCATTACAGGAGTAGGAGAAACTATCCCTTACTAGTAAAATTGTCTTAGATTTTCCCATTATAAGATTTGCTTTGAGTTTTTTACACTTTTTCCAGTTTTCAGTTGTTTGGACTGATACATACTCTGGTAGGTGTTTGCCTCTGACAGTGGTCTATGGAAAAAAACATAGAGGCCATGTAAAAAGCTATATACTGTATGCAAAGAATGTGACAGAAATTAATTTACATCAGCAGTCTTAATTCTGGCATTTCCTATGTCATGAAGTTTTATTTTGCAGCCTTAATAAAAGCTTTGGTTTTGTATATGCTTTGGTTTTGTATATGCTTTGGTTTTGTATATGTTATGTATATGCTTATGTGTTAAATATTTGGTATAAAATAAATCACTGGCAGGTTATTACCTATTAAAACTCCATGGCCCCTGTAAAAGTAAACATACGTAAGTATGGTATAGGTTGGACTAAAATGTACCAACTACTCTTGGAACATCAAAGACCCCCGAGGGAAAAGAGATGGTGGTTAAAGAAAATATTTTTAAAAGCCAATAGGAGTGAAAAATGAGGAAAAGGTCCTGGATCCACTAATGTCAATGGTAAAGCACCCAGAGATATAAATGGTGTCAGGATTTTATGCAGAAAACTAAAGCAGAAAAAAAAAAACAAACCACTAGAAAATCTGGAGCTAGCTTGGTGCAAGTCTGGATTCTTTATCTTTAAAAAGTCTTCAAATCAGAAAACAATGTTTTTCCAAAACAAAAAATATTTGGCTTCGTACAGAGTGTATGTGTAGAGGCTTTTGACTCGTGTTATAAAAAAGAACAGACTAAGAGATCTAACATTCACTTCCAAAACTTCTGGACCAGGACTTGTCAATATGGAAGCAGGACAAGATGGACCTGTTTACATTTTACTTTAGTTGCTGGATTCTGTTAAGATTAGTCTTCTTGAAACTTTAAAAAAAAAAAAAAAAAGCAGCTGTGTTTGAAATTATATGCTTAATGTTTTGAAAAGCTTTTGCCAACATCCCTTCTTATCAATTTATGTCTAACAGGCAGAAACAATGACTATGTCAAGCACTGGCCAACAATGAAGAAATGAAATCTAACCGAGGAAAGTGTTGCCTCTGAAATGTTGCAGTGAGCACTCTAGACTACAGACACATCAGGTATGAGTCTGATAATGTTTCTACTTTTTTTAGACAAATGTACAATCACTGTTAAAAATGGGGGCTTGAACCTGGAGTTCAAAATGACGAAATCTTGAGTGTTGTCTATATTTCACTAACACTGAAAAATATCACCATTCAGTCCTGAGGCTGCCAAAGAGAACAAAAAAAAAAAGACAGCTAGACCCCAGATCATTTTTCTGCACAAAACTTATAACAGTATAATTTCAAAAAAGCCAGGCTGCAGAGTTACAAGGAAGATGGGAATGTATCTTGGTGCCTTTTGCCTTCAGAGTGAAAATGGGAAGAAAACTCCAGTTGTAATAATTGCTATAGCCACTTTTTTCCTTTCTTTTAATTAATGAGAATTTCTAGTTTTCCAGACTAACAAGAGGAGAAACAGCATAGGAGTGATACCATGGAACATTTATAGGTTTCCAGTTCTTTATCTTCATTCACCCAAGAACAACTGAGGCTTTTCATATACGGGAAAAAGCTTTTCTGACATACCCAAGCAGCTGACAATTCAGACATTTCTGTATGCAGGCTTAGAATTTAAAAAAAAAAAGTTGGGTTGTTCTCAGAAAGACGACTAAATTAAGACTGGTTAAGCTACTAAATACTGAGTCTTGATCCTCATTTACCCCATGTGAAGGAGCTTTACTACAGATGTAAATCAGGTGCGCTGTGTGTGTTTTACAACCTATTATGAAACTTCTTGCAACAAACATCTCATATTAGCTTATCTTAGTGTCATTCTATCAATAAGAAGAATTCAGTTTTCTCCTTAAGAGAGGAGCTACACTCTTGCTGTATAAGAGAAAAGCAAATTAGCTTCCTTGGTTTCTAGTGCAGAATTCTGCACAGTAACACACAAGGCTCTTCTCAATAATGCTCCAGTGTCTGGTGGTCTCTGAAATACCCTTTGTAAACAGTTTACATTGATCTTTGCTCCAAGCTGTGAGATGTTTATGGATCTTTTTTTCAGTATGGCTATTTGCCCACCATCAAGACCCAAGACCTTATTTTGGTAATCCTAAAAATAGGCTAGGATCAATTACAAAGACTTTTCCTCAACAATGTAGTTTTAAAATAAATTTAAAGCCTAAGATTTTGGCAAAAAAACACATTAACAGTCAAACTGGAAATGTTTCAAACACTGATTGATCAAGACCCAGCTGAGTTTATTCTACTCAAGATAGATTTTCATCAGATAGTCCAAGAAGCGTGTTTGTTTTGGCTTCTGTTCCTAGAAATAATATTAACCTGGCAAAAATGTTGTTTCTATAAAGAAAAAGGCTGTTGAGCAGGCTAAATATCTGTGTCTTTCTTCTCATGTACTACACCAGTTTTACTTACATCCTGTGTTTGCTCAGTATTTTCAGGAGCTGTGTTAGAGTTTCTGTGCTGTAGTTAAATCACCTATCTAGTTCTCTGAGGTACTTACATGGCCAAAGTTACTGAGAAGGTCACAGTCCAATGCAGGTATGTTCACAACACATCTGAGACCTAAAGTGTTCCCTCGCCATTCCTCATCCATAAAGATTTGATTCATAAACAGTTAAGGTGCAGATTTCGAGGCATTTAGGCACAGTCACATAGCGAATGGGACACAAATATTTTTTACAATTTGAGGCAACATTTAGCTCTTTTGACATTTTTAGGTGCTTTAAATGCCTGGTTACAAATGTCCAGTGGCTGACTTGCAAAACCAACTCAGGTCTTCCAAACTCTTGTTTAGCTCCTTCACCTTACTCTTCATTGCTTTATTACCAGTCTTCCATGCTTTAAGCAGGCTTCCTTACCCCCTAGAAATGTTTGAGGCAGATACATTGGAGAATGCGAGACTCAGAGTTACTAGAGGAAAAGAAGCCCATAAGAGAGATTAAACCCATGGAAATTTTCATTTTTAGTTGAAGAGGATTACACTTTTAATTTCATGTGACCCTTATAGAGGAAAAGTGGTACATAGTGTTATCAAGCAAGACTATCTTCACTTTATGAGACAATAACATATTTGCAAAGTAGTAAGTGTTTCAAACTTTTTTCTGGAGTATGTTCACATAAATGAAACATTCCTTTTGTATGTATTTATCATAAGGCAAAGAATTCTTTCTGCATAGGAAAGGAAAAGAAAACTGAATACAGAAAAAAAGTATCATTAAAGATGGTGCATTGGTCTCTGAAAGTCCTATTACCATTACAACACTACCACCAGAGCACAGTGTAGAGTTTGCTTTTCACAGTCTTCACAAGTAACAAATCAAGTGCATACCATGTACGTGACAATACTGACTGCTTCAAAAATCAGTGCATGCCAGTTGCTGAATTTACTTGGAATGCACATTTATACGTTCCAGGTTCACTTGCAATGTATGCTTTTCAACTTTTCTCTTTATCCAGCTGTCAACTCAAGCTCAAGTTGAGCCACTGAAGAGATTTAAGAAAATATCTGCTTCCACATGCTTTCCTTACATGCTGTAAACTGGGCATCATCTTTGATTCAGAATATATCCAGATCCTCCCAGATCAGCTGTGTCTAGAGATTGCTGATTATTTCTTTGCAGCACTAAAACAGGTGCCCTCTTTCCATACATCAAAGCTTGAAGCAAGGCTCTCATTTCATATCCTTACCCTTAGTCTCCAGATGTGGTCTTTCCCTTCTCATTTATTCTTTCTTGTTCCGAAGATTGCTTTCTAGGCCCTATTGTATCACTTAGTCTCTGCATTCCTTAGCTGGCACTGGCTTCCTGCTTATATCAAACACAAGCTGCTAATCTTCACTTTCAAGTCTTTCTATCAACTCTCCACATTCCACATCACCTCTCTTTCACTGTAGACTCATCATCTCTCATCTGTCCTTTGCCCATTTATTAAAATTTACAAGAGCCATCACATTTTATTCTTCAGATCTGAAACTTTTAAAAAGCCTCTTCAAAAGGTTTTTTGAAATCCAGGGACAATGTAGTACACATACTTGCTACTCTACTACTGCTACCAGTAGTTAGGTCTCTGTCAGCTGGGAATAATCTAAATGCTGCTGCAAAGGGTTTTCATTTGAAAAGGAACAAAAATAATACTGAACAGTGAAATGTGAAGAGTACACAAACAGTTTGAACTATGTTCAGAGATAATCCGGAAGATGAGAACAGTGTTACTGCGGCAAAAATGGAGCAGAAACAGAAACCTCAACACGAATAAGAAAGCACAGAGTATAAATACCAAACATAGTGGACTGAACATGGGTATGGGATAAGCACTTCCTTAATTGCTTTGCTGAAATACCACCATAAACCAGAACACACCCCTTTTCCAGAAAATCCTGAACAAAATTGATTAAGAGCTTGCAATTGTTAAGTCTATTTGAGAAAATAACCTGCTTACTTTCAGAGAAACATTATCACCCAAAAGATCTTTCATGCTTATTATATTTTTAGAGCAGGAGGAACAGTTTTCTCAAAGGCAAGTTACATTATTCGAAATACTTTCAGCAAAAATTTTACCCCAAAACCAAAGCCACATCCTGCCTTAATGTGTCCTGTAAGAAACTCTTATAATTGCCACTGACATAGCTAGTATATAGGAACCCTCATCCCCAGGAACATGAAAGACTTGTAAAGCATATGATTCTGGCTGGCATACTTAAGCTGTATTATGTTTTTAACTCTGTTGCTTGCTTTACCTTATCTTCATAGAAAGCTCTGTTGTGGTCAGCAGATGGTTGTGTCACTACGCAAGAACACAAAAGTTTGACAACTGAACACTCAGACTATCATATGAGGAAAATATGACAGTATTTAAATTATTTTTATAACCATAATCTAAAAATAATGCAAACTGTACATTGCAACTGTGCAGTGGAAAAACTTGAGTTACTAAATGTAAGAGGAAGTAAGAATTCACTTCCTCCAACTAAAATTTTAAAAAAAAAAGCTATCAAAGGAAGCACAATGTTATTGTCAAGTTCCTCTTTTACATATAATTTATTTTATTAAATTCAAATAGAGCTCATATTCGACTTGTATTTTATGGAAACCTATATTGTCAGCATCATCTGGAAAATACTGTTAGCTTACTATCTCTATGTCAGTAAATCATTCATTGTCTTATGCTCTTGTGAATCATGTGAGATGCTAGTCTTAAGTAAAAGTGATGCAACTGGCCACAGGTGGGGTGATGTCATTTCTTTGCACAGTGGAAGGAGAGCCTCACATTGACTCTTGCTTGGCTTACACCACAACTATAGCCCACCAAGAGCTGTAGAAGAAGAGAGGATAGAAAGGTCAAGGTCCCCAAATTCTTTATAGTAATATTCAGAGCTCAGGTGTACATTACCTGAGCAGGGTACTACCCTTCAGATAATCTACAATTTTACAGAGGAAAATTTTTATGCACTGAAGTGAAATAAAAAAGTTCCCTGGCAATTTTATACTTATTTATCAGCAGCAGTGTAAACCATCAAGCATGAACTTGATACAGTGTGCTAAGCTCTAGCAAGCAGCTTTTCTTTTAACATGCACCACACAAGATTGTGGTAGGGTGGAAACTGATGAATATTTATTTGTCCTGTATCTTACACGAATCTTAACACAATGTTCTGAGGTGGCCAAGACAGGACAAAGCTGCCATGGTATGACAAAGCTCTTAGCCTCAAATTTTTGTATTATGTGTACTGTGTACCTTTTCTGTAGACTTAACTTGCACTGCTATGACATCAATTGCTCTGGCTCACTGGGGCCTACCAGAAAGGACTGTCTGTGTACCCAAATTCCATCTGTTAATTTCATAAGCATATGCACCTCCCTTTGTGGTGGGGCAAGATGATGAAACTTTTTCAGTTTGCCCCATCTGCTTCCATATTTAGTTCGAGGACTTGAAGCAAGTTCTGCTTCCTACTTTGGCCCTTTATGAGCAATAAGGGTCACAAACCTAAAACCTATTCTGCAAGAACCATCAGGAACTTCTTCTGTAGAAGAAAATAGGTCTGATGACTATTTCTGAAGGTTTCCATCAGTTCCTAGCAGACAGTGCTTATGCTGATGGGAAACAAGTGATTGTGTAAAACCTCCACTTTTCACTGCTTCACATTAGAAAAAAAAATACAGCTAATTGATAGCGCTACTTTCCCCATACTATATCTCACCCTATATGCACATTACGACTGGCCAAATGCTATATACTATACATATGCTCTAAGTGACAGACATATTTAGTATAAACACCCGAGAGCTTTGCAGCCTAATATTGACATGCAGATACAGAAAATCAAATGCACGTGCAAAAAGATGTAACTTAGCATTTGGACTAGAAAACTACCCACTGAGATGGAAAGAAGAGTAAATACATACTCAGATTCTGGGGATACTTTCCAACAAGCAAAAAATACTGACAGATATTTCCATAAAGCTTTCTGTAAAACACTGTGAAAATTATTCGGGGGTGGGGGGTGGGTGTGAGTGTGTCTGTGTGGGGGGTGACACAGGCTTATTTTGAACCCTGAATAACAGAAAAAAAATCTCAAAATAAAATTATGAAGTTTTTTTCAACTACTATTACATAGTCAAAGTAAGACTGTTAAGTGTTTCAAAGGTTTTCCATGGGCCTCCAGGCAATGGGGTAAATTTTAACATTCGTGTGAAAATAACCAAAGAGTCAACAGGGAGCAAGTAAAGGAGAAAGTTTAACACTGGTTGTGATCAGATCAACTTCAGAGCTGGTTCTCACATGAGTTAACACAGGTTGACCTTTGGATGGAAGAAAGCTAAAATGAACATTCTACCTGTATAAATCACGCTTATGACATTCTAACAATCAGGAAAAAAGTGCATAGGGAAATAAATCACAGAGGAAAGAAGTGAGTAAGGAAAGGGTTGAACAGCTTGAAACGAGTAAAATACATCATTAATTTATTTCTATTAATGGAGCCAGGTAATTCCATCTTCTTTTGTCTTCAAATGCCTTTCATATTCGCTTCAGTAAGAAGCTTCAAAACCTTGCTCATATCATGCTTGGTTTGTCATACATGTGAAATCTAACACACCGCATTAATAAAATCAAATGTCCAGTTTAAAATTATGCTTCTCATTAAGCTAACTTTTGTACACATTGCTCTGAGCAATAGCTAAAAGCCTATCTTGTAAAGCTAAAGAAATAATGTTAATAATAAATGCTGACATTTTCAAACAAAACCCCCTCAGGTTACAATTTTCTAGTTAATAACAAGCAGCATTCTGAATAAATTAGATGAGATTTCAATATTATTCTATTTGACAATATTTTCAGGTTTCCTTTTAGGGGTGCAAACAATTTGATTTTATTATACGATTAATAAAGCTAATAAACAAGATACGGTAGTCAGGCTTTTCCTACCTCAGCTCCAATTTGTGTTGAATGCTCAGCTCTCACAGTGACCAAGTGGGATGACTTGAACAAATGTTTTCAAAGAACAGAAAGGGATATATATCCGCTATGTATCACAAGAAGTGATGGATGTCACAAGTCACAAGAAACATGGATGTAGACAGATTGGTATTTATTTGTGAGAGCTGGAAAACTTAGGCTCTGATCTAAAACTCACTGAATCCTGGGGAAAAGGCTCCCTCAGGCATCTCTGGCTTTTGAATCAAGGCCTTTGAAATTTTAACAGTGTAAAGCCTGGACATGTGAATTGTTGCCTGAACACATTCTATATGTAGAAACAGAAGACATTGATAAACCCGAGGCCCTGCCATACACAGAGAAAAAAAAGTGGAAATCCATCTTGAAATCATCACAGTGGGCAGAACTCTAGTAACTAAGCTTTGATCATAAACTTGTCAGAAGTACTTCTGTCGTAATTTCCTGCAGTTAAAAGTGTGAATTTGCCAGCTTCACTGCTGACACTTTCAGATGGACTTCGAACCTCTTCTTCAACTTTTCATCCAGGTTGGGGTTTCGTTTTGCTTTTGGTTTTCCACTGTAAGAACCAATGCAAATAAGCTTTCCTATGAATAGTTATGGAGAAAGAATTACATTCTCAGTTCTGAGTGGCTGAAAGATGCCATCAAAAGAATAGAAGGACAGATGTGCAGAAAGAAATCGATTCGGCCATAGAGCTGCTCTTTAGCATGTTGGTTTAGCTTCTTCATTTGTTCTAATTTTAAAGAATTATATGTGATGTGCTTGTCAACTATCTTCTCTATTCAATGCAGTTATACTTAAATTCAGTTTTCTGTGATTTTTGAAAAGCTATTTTTGGTAATTCCTTCCATACAAAATCTGAAATGAGAGCTTTCCATCTTTCTGATAGGAAGTTTTATAGTTTACAGGTCTTCCACAGCATTGCACAATCACAAAGGAATATGAAAAAGAACCAACCCAACCTTAAATAGAATTAATTCTTATTGGAAGAAGATAAGATCTATAGTTGCTACTTGCTTATCCCTAAACTTTCTGCTTTTGGCCTCATTATCTAGGAAGATGCCAAACAGAGACACAAATTTGCAGTCTGACATTGCAGTCTGCTGTGGTGCTGTGATTCACTTCACAGAAATTGCAACCACCTCAAGGTTTCTGGAAAAAACAGTCTTGGTGAAAGAAATTATCTGGTGTACCCCAGAGAATCATCCGGACACTGTACCAAAGATTTTCACAGTGTCTGCAAAGTAGTTCTTGAAAAGAGGATACTCCAGCTTTTAGAGATTACTTGCCTTAAACTGATACTTTTTTAACCTTATTTTGTAGCTTGTATCTATGCCTTTGCCCTCTATGATCAAAACTGTCATTCTTCCATCATTCTGAAAGTTTTGTTCAAATAGCAACAAAACAAACAAACCTTTTAATTGTATTTTATGTGGTTTGCTGTGACAAAAGTTCTAACCAATACACTGATTACTATGGATTTGACAGATGGACCACTTGGTGGATAAGGAAACGGCTGGATGTTTGCACTCAAAGAGTTGTGGTCAATGGCTTGATGTCCAAGTGGCGGGCAGGGACAAGTGGCATTCCTCAGGGGTCGGTACTGGGACCGATGCTGTTTATTGTCTTTGCTGGTGACATGGATGTTGGCATGGAGTGCACCCTCAGCAAGTTTGCCGATGATACCAGGCTGTGCGGTGAGGTAGACACACTGGAGGGAAAGGATGTCATCCAGACGGACCTGGACAGGCTCGAGAGGTGGGCCCATGCCAGCTTCATGAAGTTCAACAAGGCCAAGTGCAAGGTCCTACATCCGAGTCGGGGCAATCCCAAGCACAAATACAGGTTGGGTGGAGAATGGATCGAGAGCAGCCCTGAGGAGAAGGACCAGGGGGTGCTGATTGATGAGAAGCTCAACATAAGCTGGCAACGAGAAATCGCAGCCCAGAAAGCCAACCATATCCCGGGCTGCATCAGGAGAAGTGTGGCCAGCAGGTCAAGGGAGGTGATTTTGCCCCTCTACTCAGCTCTGGTGAGACCCCACCTGGAGTACTGCATCCAGCTCTGGAGCACTGCATCCAGCTCTGGAGCCTCCAACATAGGAAAGACATGGACCTGTTGGAGCAGGTCCAGAGGAGGGCCACAAAGATGATCAGAGGGCTGGAACACCTCTCCTATGCAGACAGGCTGAGAGAGTTGGGGTTGTTCAGCCTGGAGAAGAGAAGGCTCCAGGGAAACCTTATTGCAGCCTTCCAGTATCTGAAGGGGGCCTACAAGAAGGCTGGAGGGGGACTTTTTACAAGGGCATGTAGTGATAGAACAAGGGGGAATGGCTTTGACCAGGAAAAGGGTAGATTTAGATTACATATTAAGAAGAAATTTTTCACTATGAGGGTGGTGAGGCACTGGAACAGGTTGCCCAGAGAAGCTGTGGAAGCTCCATCCCTGGAGGTGTTTAAGGCCAGGCTGGATAGGGCTTTGAGCTACCTGGTCTAGTGGGAGGTGCCCCTGCCTATGGCGGGGGGGTTGGAACTCGATGATCTCCCTTCCACAGAATTCACAGAATGGTTAGGGTTGGAAGGGACCTCTGGAGATCATCTAGTCCAACCCCCCTGCCTGAGCAGGGTCACCTACAGCACGTTGCACAGGACAGCGTCCAGGCGGGGTTTGAATGTCTCCAGAGTGGGAGACTCCACCACCTCTCTGGGCAGCCTGTTCCAGTGCTCCACTACCCTCAAAGTAAAGAAGTTCCTTCTCACGTTAAGATGGAACTTCCTATGTTCAAGTTTATGCCCATTACCCCTCGTCCTATCACTGGGTGCCACTGAAAAAAGACTGCTCCCATCCCCCTGGCATCCTCCCATTAAGTATTTGTATGTATTAATAAGATCCCCCCTCAATCTTCTTTTCTCTAGACTAAAGAGACCCAAGTCCCTCAGCCTTTCCTCATAAGAAAGGTGCTCCAGTCCCCTAATCATCTTTGTTGCCCTTTGCTGGACCCTCTCCAGCAGTTCCCTGTCTTTCTTGAACCGGGGAGCCCAGAACTGGACACAGTACTCCAGATGCGGTCTCACCAGGGCAGAGTAGAGGGGGAGGCTGGCCTCCCTCGACCTGCTGGCCACACTCTTCTTGATGCACCCCAGGATGCCATTCGCCTTCTTGGCCGCCAGGGCACATTGCTGGCTCATGGTCATCCTGTTGTCCACCAGGACTCCCAGGTCCCTCTCCACAGAGCTGCTCTCCAGGAGGTCAGCCCCCAACCTGTACTGGTGCATGGGGTTATTCCTCCCCAGGTGCAGTACCCTACACTTACCCTTGTTGAACTTCATAAGGTTTCTTTCTGCCCAACTCTCTGGCCTCGCGAGGTCACGCTGTAAGGCAGCACAGCCTTCTGGCGTGTCAGCCCCTCCTCCCAGTTTTGTGTCATCAGCAAACTTGCTGATGGTACACTCTATCCCTTCATCCAGATCATTGATGAATATGTTGAACAAAACTGGGCCCAGTACTGACCCCTGAGGGACACCACTTGTTACTAACCTCCAACTAGACTCTGCGCCACTAACCACAACCCTCTGAGCTCTGTCTGTAAGCCAGTTCTCAATCCACCTCCAACCTAAACCATTCTATGATTCTGTGATATTTATTTGGTGGTTGTTTTTTTTTTTACTGTTGGCCAGTGGCACAATGGCTTGGCAGTATTTTACATATCTGCACCCTTTTCATTCACAACGCTGAGGGCTGTGGGCTGATCCTGCATTACTCTGGGCAGGAAAGATCCTAGTCAGCATGGTGTCACATTTACCCTGTAAAGAAATGCAGGTCAGTCTCTAAAGTCAGGTCATTATCAGTGCATAAAGTGATGTCAATGAAACTTAAGGGAATGCATATATGGTAAAATGTTACTTTTTTCCCAATGAAGCGATGGTTTCCTGACACCAGAAACATATCTATTCGTTCCCTTTCAGAAACAGATGTTCTGCTTTAACTCTAAATTATCTGCTGCTTTATAGAAACTTACATTAAGATGAAATGCAATCCACAAGGACTGTGGATGTTAACAAAGGCCCCCCCCGGCAGCTCAAGGTGGATAATGACAGCATATCTACCCAGGGATCTACTCTCCCATGATAAGAAAAGGAAAAGAACGATTTATAATTGCATGTGTTAGATCTTGAGTCATGCAACTGCTGTGAAACACGCAATTGTAATGTGGGTGGGGCGCGTGTCGCTTCTTTCCATAGGAAAATGAAAAGCTTTTGGAGAAGCACAGAATGGAGGGCTGGAATTCAGGGGCTTGAGTCTGCTGCACATTCATTTTAGCTGAGAGAGGAGAAAACAATTTAGGAAGCATTACATATATCCACCTGTTCTTGCCACAGACTTTGCTTCTCTCTAACATTAGGACACACACTGTTAATCAAGTCTGTATCTGCTGCAATGTTTCCCTCACCACATTTCTTCCTTATGAATACATGATGGCCTCCACCCATCCCACTGGAGTACAATGCTTGTGCTCCTGAATGCAGCCCAAAAACTTCTCTGATAGCGGTCAAGATTTTCTGGGATTTCTATGATTTTCTCCTTGCTTTCTAGAGATGTGCCATTCTCAACTCCACTATTCCTTTTGGAGAGAACGATGCTGGTTTGTTACAGACAGGTACAAGGAGAGCTGGAAAACACTGCCATTCAACTTTCTCAGCTGTATTTCAGAATACTTGAAGAGGACAGGAACAAATGTAGATACAGTGAAAACAAAGGCTCGTTTGTACAAGAATAGATGTTTTCTACAGTATCGTAACAAATATCTTGGTCATGTACTTCAACAACAGCAAAATAAGCATGAAACCAGTAATCAGGGTGTGGCCATGTTACTGGTAGGTTATGAATAGAAGGGAAATAATGCACTTTGACAACAAAATGTACCCTTAAATACTATTGGCTTAATACGTGCAAAGTGTTCACTGCAAAGTGTTGATTTGAAAATTGACTTTGTGATAATTAAAAAAAATTAATTGCCAATCGATCTTTTGAAATTACCTCTTTCCTTGGCACCATAAAGATCCCAAAAGGAACAACTGCAAAGAGTTGGCAAAGAGAATATGCAGTATGCACGAATCTCAGATTCCCAAGCTGCTGAACTAATAACTGTTTATTAACTATGTGCATGATTTTTCACATGCTAAGAAGTTTGCCGAATTTAGATATATTTTCATGTGCCTGGCCAAAGACACAGTTATGACCTCAGCAAAGTCTCTGGTAAATTTTAGCCAGCTCCTCAGTGGAATAACTTGGGGTTTTTTAAATAACATGAGCAGAACAATGTACTATTCCCTAAATGCATTCTTAAATATGGCTGAGCTGTCTCAGCTGGAATTTTTCAAAGCAATTACCCTTTAAAGCATTGAAACATATTTGCTGTGCAAAACATGGTGGTAATTTAAAATGCTACCATCCTTCTGCTATAATTATTTTATCTCCAGCAGTGTTGGAAGAACAGAACATGAGATTTCTTGGCTGCTTTGGAGCAAAACGGGGTGTTTTAATATAAAGTGCCTGTAAACACAAGATAAAGCTAAACTACCTGATGACTTTTCTAAAGTAACGGAAGTAGTAGATGGTGACATCTTCACCTTCATTCACTACCCTTCACTGCCTGGCAGTGCCTTAGATGTCTAAGAAAAATTTAGATAAAAGCATCGCTTTGGCAAAGTTATGGGTAATGAAAACAGGATTTTAAATCAAGAGGAGGGTCTATTTGCATGCTGCCTGCAGCACTTGGAATCTCATCTTTTTAACTTGAGGATGTCAACCCTGCCAGGGCCGCACTGAATTTTCTAACTGACGTTTGCCTTTTTAACTTCAGGTGGAAACCCCCAATATATTTTTTTTTCTCTCCCTGTCTTTTTATGGAATTTAACGTGTTAAAAAAATTATTTCTACTCAGTGAATAAAATCTAAGTACACTTCAAAGCAGCACTTCGCAATGCTACAAAATGACATAAAAAAAAATGCTTTAAGAGCAATTTGCTGCCTTATGGCAGCATTATTTAAAAAAGATGCAGCCACTAAACAGACTGGAGGAAGAAATAAATTTCTGTCAGAAAAACAGAGAGCACCTAACAGCGCTGCCCGGACGAAGGCCACCCGGCCTGGCTGAGGGCACCCAGGATGGGAGTGGAGGAGGCTGCACTGGGCACAGCCTCTCAGCCTGGGCCTCCAGCCCCGCCAGGCCTGGCCATCTTTTTATGGAATTTAACGTGCTACAAAATTATTTCTACTCAGTGAATAAAATCTAAGTACACTTCAAAGCAGCACTTCGCAATGCTACAAAATGACATTAAAAAATGGTGGACTGAAACGGGATAATGGGATTTAGAGCTGTGGTGCTGGGTCCCGGTGTTGGTTGTTCTCTTCGAGAGGGGTTAAACTGAGTCAGACCTTCACTATGTCCAAGACCCTGAGGGGGCAAGTAGGAGATTGAGCAATTTGGAAGGCAGGATTGCAAAAGCTTCCCTGCAGCCTGGTGAGGCAGGTGGGATCCCCCGGGGATGCACAGCGCCCTGCTTTTGGTGGCTGCCTTGGGAAGAGGAAGGCAGGCGGGAGAGACTGCAGTCTAAGGCGCCTGGCACAAGTGGCCAAAAAATACACCACGTGAATGTGCTGATCTATCAATCTTAAACTAAGCATGTGAGATGGTGGTGTGGTCATGGCAAAACAGCCAGTGCTGACTGCCAAGGGCCGTGATTTACACCTCTGCTGGTGGTGTCTTTGGCCACGTGATTTAGGGAAGAAATAGATGAGTCTCCTGACTTTGAGAAGGCCCATCCTGCACAATACCCTCATCTGAATACCATGGAGAAGTAACAGAAATACAGTCTCCACAAGCTTGGGGTGTTTTTTCAATCCCTTCTGCACCAAAAGAGAAGTAATTAAATCTATTATTGTCATGCTGGGAAGATGTACTGGGTAGGGACTTTTAGCCAGCGTATCATCTAGCCTGTTTTAACTGTCATTAAAAATTTGGATGCAGGAATAGAGCCTACAAACAAAAAATGGAGGGTGCCACCAAACTGGGATGGACAGCTTAACTTTTTGAGGTCCCTTTCTGCCCCAGATTAATCTGATTCTGTGATTAGCGTGGCTCCAGCTTGACTCTACGCCTCAAAACTCCTGTTTGCAGAATTTTGGCAGTCATTTTTCTTCTTTGGTTCTAGTTCTCCCTTGTGAATTATGCGACATACATGTTTTGTCATTTGTTCCTGACTGACTGCTAAAAAATACTCATTTCAAGTATGACTATATTGATGTCACTCTTAATTAATTACCCTGCTGCTGCACAACAGTGGTGTAAATGTAGTGTTTCCAGGACTTGATTTAATACATCTGTTTCATTAGAGACAAATAGGTGAGCACCCGTGCTTCAGAGGGCTGTACTAGATGACCTGCTCCACCTGTGTAGGCTCCTCCTCTCTTGTCTTCACTAACTTTACAGATTTTTTTTCTAGAAACTTTGTAAAGAATGTGAATTTAGGTTAAAACTTTATGTTTAAAACAGAATGTTTAAGTTTTTGCTGAACCTATTAAGTTCTCTTTTTCCCTGTGGGCCGTCTAAGGAGACTATTACATTTAATTGTATTTCATGCTTTGTGCAAGCATTGCTTAAAAATTGGGATAATTTGGTTTGAAATACGGATTACAAATGTCTTTCAGAGGTTTAATCAGTGGAACATTACAGATAGCTGGGTGATCCTTGTTTTATATTCTTGGACAATTCTGATCCATCTGGGAGCACACGTAACTGGAAAAACATACTGTTTCTGAAAGGGTACTTTTAATCATTCCCTGTGTCTTCTCTTCTTTAAATACCTCCTGTGGGTACTACAGACTCTTCTGGTGTTTAGAGGCAAATATGACTGAAGGCTCAAAGCAGTTACAGAGTATATTGTGTTTTAATTGTTCATGCTGGAATTTGTGATTATTTGATGTGCAGTATCTTCAAGCAGGGTATGATGTCTTTGAAGTGATGGTTTATTTTGTTATCAAATGTATTTATTCCAGCTATGTTTGATTTTTACAGATCAGCGGTCTGATTCTCACTGTACTTGAGCAGTGCCTACTAGATCATACACTGTAACTTGCGCAGCTGTGAATTGGGCTGTAAAACTTGATCTTTTTCTAATTTATAAAGCTTTAGAGACTAACACATTTGGGAGGGTAATGGTTTTCTCAAAGGGGGCAACGGTATGGACAGAGGGGCCTGCTGGATGTTGTAATGGCTTAACTCAGTACTGCAGCCTGAAACTTCTTGGGTAGTAAAAGAATGTACCCAACCCGCTAAGATTTTTGCTTTTGCTGTGTTTCACCTTTTCTGTTAGAAGAAATGTCTTACAGCATGTGCAGAACAAGAGGCAGAAAGCTTTCCTTCTCTTGCTCTGCAGTATGTGGTGAAGGGAGAAGGTAGGACTTGGGTAACCTGTAGATGGAGGGATCGCCTATTGTGTCTCTTTGGCCCTACAAAATGTCTGAGAGAACTACTAGTGTGGAGTGCTGCTGGAGCTGAGAGGAGGGGTCGCCTTGTTCAAGAGAGGACCTGTCTTGTTTGTGGATTCGTGAACATCTGTCCTTTGAGAAGATTTGGGAATGTGGATTTTCAAAAATTACTGGAATGTAGCTGAATTTGGTTTTCCTGCATATCATTCAGATATCAAGACCCCTGTCCTTTCCTGGTCTCTCTGCAAACTGCATGTGTTTTTCTTTCCCCCAGGCCTTCTTTTAATCTTTCATGTTGGTATGTCTCGACTTGTTTTGTCATAGGCCCATCTGACCTGTTGTGATGATGACTTGACATGATCAGGTGCTGATCTGGAATGAAAGTGAAAATAAGCCCTCTTATTTGTCTGCGGCAAAATAGAAGCTTTAGCTTGTTTCTTTTGGAAGGTCTGTAGTGACAATAGTAACTTGCATCCATGCAGACCATCCAGAGCACTTCTTGGACTTCATAGGCAGGATCCTCCTCACCCACCTTTAGACATTAGCATTTCAGTTAGTCACCTGAGGTTCTGAGACACCATTACAGCCAAAGAAGAGAAGTAGATACTGCTAAAACTTGGTTCAGCTGCCCAGTTTTAGACAGCTACCATGAATCGTCATGCTCTAGAAAATTGCCTTTCTTTGCTTCATTGGCTGAAAAGAGCCTGGCATGACCAGGTCAGATGCAGATGTCATAGAAACTCCACCATATGTCTTTTCGTGATTATGAGCGATCCATGATATAGTAAAATTGCTCTTGGAAAAGCAGGCATTTTATGCATCTTATCTTATCATCCAGCCTGTTGATTCATGGCTACCCTACTCACATTATCCCTGCCAGTGTAGAAGGTAGTATGTTGCATTGTGAAAGAAAGAAGCATGCTGTTCTTAAGTTTCTGTAGGAGACTTTTAAGCATCTACATAAGCATACATGAACATGTGTTCCTCACTACCCCGCAATATTAATTTATAGCATTCCTTCTGGACTATGAATGAAAAGGAAACAGAAATTACTTTGATCTGACTTAAAACTTTAATGTGGGAATTCACAAACTAGTTTGATAATGACTTTTTAAAAAGTTTAAGCCTCAGTTTCAAACCCTTTCTTCCAGTAAAGCGACCTTTTAGATCTGTGGCTAGCTAATTGTTCTCAGAATTTTTGCTACCAGAAGCTACGTCAGCCTGTACACAGCACTGTTTCTTCTTCTTGAGCATTGATACAGCATGCCATGAGTTTAGGGTCAAATAAATTAGGGCTACAGTTATTAGGAGTATTTTGGGGAACCAGGGCATTATGAATTCTAGAAGAAAAAGAAGGTTCAGTATATATGAACCAAATTTTTCTATGACTATTTAAAAATGCATACAGAGATATTTCTGATAGAAATTTTGCACTGGGTGCATCTCCTCAGTCCATTTCCATTTTTACTTTCATGCTGTATTTACTTGTAAACTAAAGCAGCGGAGGTTAAAAGCGTGACGTGTAACGCTAAAGGATGAAACTCCCTGTGTATCTGCTGTCAGTGATGGGCAGACCCTATATAGCTGATATCACTGACAATGGAAAGTTCTCAGTTGTCTTCAGACAATACAACTGATATGATAAAAATTTTGGTGCAAATTTTGTCATTGTACCCACACGTATCGGGGAAAGGGGGGATGTATGGGGAGCAAATCTGCTTCTAGCAGCATTGCTAGTCCCATCAAGCACAGAGAGAACATCTAGAAGCCAAAATCAGAGGCACTCACCTGATGGTTTTGCTGATAAAAATTGCAAATGACCTTCTGAGTTCTCGGTGTTAGGCAAAATAATGTGTCTGCCTAGAAGGCAGCTCACCAAGAGAGTGTGCAAGCTCTACAGAATTGTCACTACCTGCTGGCATCAAGTCCATATGGGCAGCAAATGAAAACTTGCTCCTCAGTAGCCTTAATTGATCTGTTTTGATACTCTCGCTGTATCTTCAGGTAGCCCAGACTGCAGACACATGATTACTTTTCTTCTGCTTCAGAGCAAGATTTTGATGTATTTCTTTCTAGTACTTTCCAACAGTACTAGAAGCTGCCATTCTCTCACTTGCTATGCGAATTTCATGGAAGCACAGAAATAAGAAGGATGTATGAGACCAAAAAGCATTTTTATAAGTTGATGTGTATTTTTGGCTCTGATTGCAAATTTTAAAAAATAATGATTTAAATAACAGTCAAGTCTACATTACTGTTCTCTGTGCTTTTTGATGAAATCTTATATTTGGAAGATCTGCCGTACATGTGACTTGGAGGCCCTCAGTTGGTGAGATAACCCTGAGCAAGTGAGAATACATGCTAAAAACATGGACACAGATAACATTCCCAAATACTTATTGTGGTTACAGCTTAGTTTTGTACTTTGGTGACCACATCCTCATGACTGAGGGGAAGCTGGCAGACCTAATGTTTGAGAGAGCAAATACAAATGATCCAGACAGTGGTTTTGGGTGGCAGCCCTAGGAAGGGATTCAGCATAAACTTAATTGCAGTTTTGTCCCTTGGGGGCCATGTTCTTCCATGAAATTCAGCAAAGCCTTTCATATCTGTCACTAGATTGACCTCCTTTGCTTCCGTTGTGTCATGATGGAGTTGCTATCTCTGAACAGATCAATTGTTCCATCCCCCCTCCACTTGGAAAGGAAAAAAGAGAGGGAGGCAGTGGCATTTCCTTCTCATGGAAAACCTTACAGAAATGGAAGAATTACACGGGAAATGTCACAAGGTTGTTCTCTTCTTGCTGCGTTTTCTTTCCCATAACTGTTTCCTTTGTGCGGTTCAGGGCTTGCTGGGCTGTGACAAAGCAGCCACAGCCATATCAATGTAACATCCCATCTGTGGTGACTCCAGGCGTCCACTTTCCTCTCAGATCTTCGTCTGAAACCCGCTGCTTATAACCGTTTGTGATCCCTGTACGTTATATAGACTGAAAGAAACAGCTTTTCTATGTGGAAAGTTAATAATGGGCCTTGAAGTTGTACCTGACTTTTCAGTCAGTAGTAAAGCTGAGAAAAAGGTTTAGAAAAAACATCTTCATTTAATTTTTCTAACATTCACTATGGTACTGAGCACTGCACTTTGGTGAAATACCTATACATTCATACTAAAGCATTACTTGCTTCATCTGATTTTAATACACAAACTGTGTATGAGACAAACAGATGGGTTCAATAAAATTTTTACAGATTTTTTTTCCACCCTTTTGCTTTACTCTTATCTGTTAGAGCATTTTATGTTAGTGTCTTTTCCTCTTTCAGTCTTCCTTTCCCATACCGTGTGTGCCCTCCCTTCAACTTCTGGCAGTAAGAAGAATACGTGATTATAAGAGATAAGATGGTGATTTAGAGCTTTTGCTAATGACTAGAGCCTAGGAATAAGTTATTTGTATGGGTAGACAGTTTTGTCATGGACCCTTATAGCATATATTGCACTTACTTCTAATGGCCCCTTATGGGAGGAAGTGAATGTTGGAAACGATAAGCCATTGATTATTTAACGTAGCAGCTCGAGCAGTTAAACTTTCTACTGTATTTTTTCATTCCTTTTTTCCTATTCCTAGGTTTGTGTGATTATTTTCATTATTCCACACTTCACATCTCTTGATTCTGTAGAGAATTGGGGAGGGGAAGGATTTTTCCCCATTGTGAATCCCTGTATGCCTTCCTCTGTCATCTTTGGGCTTCCTTGTCTAGCATTTTCTCCTTGATAGACAGTCTGTTCATGTGGGATCAGCCTGCCTTATGGATTTCGTGAAGCTAAATACCAAAATCTTCATTTAGTAGAGAGCCACAAGACAAGCTTCCCATAGCTGAGTAACCTAAGGATAGGGAATCCTGGGAATAGTTCTAAATGGGAATGAAATGCATGTTGCCCATCTGCTGCATTTCAGTGTGCAGTTAGGCTGAATATTCTGCTGGATCCAAAAAATATTAATAATCTAACTATTCTCATTTGCTAGCAATTTTTTTTTAAGTACAAGACAGTCTTTTGTTGTCATGTAAGCTCAGTAGAGCAATGTTGGGCAACTGGAAAAAAAACAGGAAGGAAAATGTTACACCAACATCAGCAAACTACAGATTATGGGAAGGAATGTGGAAACAGAACAAATTTGTGCTACTCAGACTTACATTACTCTTTCACTATTTTACTCTCCCATCAAGGCAGGGAATGGGAGGAACCTAGAACTGAGATTCATATTTTCTGCTAGCATGTATGTCTGCAGTTGTTTATACCTGAGTGGAGCTGAAGTAGACATGTTATCAACACAAGGTGAATGGGCCTTAATCAGCTGGTGGTTCGTGAGCTGAATCCAGCTCAGGAGATACATTTCCATCCAGCTTTCTGCCTTTCCCAGGAGAAGATAAGTTGGAGGAATGGAGATCTTGTTTCTGTGTGCCAGTAATCTAGCACAGACTAGGGAATTGTTTCTTCTACTAACCTGTGAAAACACAGGGCTGAAATATGTCTCCTTCTACCATTTTCATTCTACATAGAGAGTTAGTGCTGCCTGTATGGCTTGTGGGTAGAAAGTCCCCAAACTGGACCATTCTGCAGTATTTTTCCCCTTGCATAAGGTGCTTTTAACTCACAGTCCCCAGCTGCTGGAATGTATTTGGGATACATTTTCTGGTTCAGACTTTGTCTGTGCTTGAGAGAGATTTTGGAGAGGAGCTTGGTGAATGAGCTGCGTTGCACCCAGCCTGCATGCTATGTCCTTCTACACTCCTTTTCTGTAGCCATAGCATACGCTGACTTTGACTGGTTAAATGTTCTTCCTGTCCTCTCTCATCAGAGCTCTTTGCTAATCCCCTCCTCTGGCCTTGAGTAACTTCCTCCTGATGCACTGTGGATAAGCTTTTAGGTAGTCCATGGTTGCTCTCAGTCTCTCTTAACTGAGCCTCTGGGACCATTCAATCATCTTGCCATCCTGCTTCACTCTAAGAACAGGACCCACAGCTGCTTCTCCCAAACACTCCTCTCAGCAAGCGCGATAAAGAGGAAAGTGTGTGTTTGGGGCAGTGTGTAGGGGAGAGGGGAAGGCTGGGGAGCACAGAAGTGATGGGTGCTGAGGCAGCGTCATCTGAAGGACAGCCTCAGACTCGGTGTCCCATGGTGCTTTACAAACATACTAAACCTCTTTCGCTGTCTCACCAATGGAAAATGAAGTACTCAAATATATATCACGGCAAAAGATGGTGTTGTGCTTGTGCTCAGTTGGTGTACTCATGCATAGGAGTTCCTGCAGTGTTTAAATTATCATTACCATCTTGGCAAAACAAGGGTAAAATACAACTGTTGTCATCATTAAAGTGCAGCAGTGTAGCTTTCAGGTCTATGAGATCTGGGTCTTTTGGACTAATAAAGACTTCTTCCAAATTCACTTTTAACTTCAGACTTGTTCCTGTAATACAAGTGAGTTAACTGTGAATTTCCAAACTAGCGAAAAAGGGAACAAGCTTTCAAGAGGTTTAATTGTATAAATGTACAATTTCTGTGAAACAGAAGTAGGATCTGTGAGTTTGGGGTGCTCTTATCTCAAGATGTTTGTGCGTATATCTGGGTGGATGATTCTGGAGATAGTGATAAGCTTAAGTGTGCCTTTAGTCTTGCTAGACACATTATGAGCAGTGTGATGCAAGATAACAAGGCAACTGGAGTCAAAATCGGTTCCACAGCATATGTAAAAATGTGTCTGGAGCAATCAGTGGAAAATGCTGTGAAGTGCATGGTCACCTGAAGATGCTGTAGTGCCCCAGGTTAGTATTAGAAAAGGATTCTCTCACGTTATTCAGTTTATTGGCCGGTTTTGTTTTAATCCAAAGCCAAATCCAATTTACTTTGAAACTAGGAAGGATACTTTGCAATTGTATCAGTCCTCCTGCAGCTCTTACTGTTTTAGTGTGTCGCTGTCATTCCATCATGAGTGGAGTTATGACATGTCACACCCATCCCTGAGATGAATATGCAATGTAATTTCAGCTGCAGATAAACCTGCAGTCATTGGCAGACCAGTATTCCCAGAAGAATAGGTGATAGGAGTAAGAAACTGCTTTCAGAGTTATCTACGTGTGCGAGCTTTTTCTTGGAAAATGCCATGCTTATGAATGTTAGGAAAGTGCAGTGTTGGAAGCAGTCTAATTGCTTTTGATCCATCCTTTTCAAAATATGAGTTAGTATTAAAACAGAAGAGAGTTACACGATACAGGGTCATCTTACGCAGGTAAGAAAGAGAGAAATCTTAGGAACATGCTAATTGCCAAATCTGATTGTGATTTTGAAAGCTTGGGGCAGCTGCCATTTCTCTTTTATCATCCCAAAACTTCAGTTTCCTTTCTTAGTACCTACTAGAATTAGAACTAATTAGATTATTCTTCTAGGCTGAATTCTGCAGAGAAAGATATTCTCATATTCTGCTTCGTAAAAGGACCTAAATGTCTCTTAGGGACTTTTTACTAGACGTGATGCAATAGCTGGTTAAGGAACTTCCATCCTACCTCATTTAAGTAGATAAGAGTCATTGGAGTAGTCGGAGTTTTTCTTGACACCTAACTGTGAAATCGTTGTAAGAAACCCAGATCTTAGCAGGAGGTTACAATGCTGGTTGTGGTTCATTTTGGTGGACATGGTATTCCAACATTTACACACTGTAGGGCAAGGGCCTAGGAGGTGAAGGCGTGCTTTTGGTCTTCCCATGTGACTTGTAAAAATATGCTTCATGTTTTTTTGTCCTTGCTATTTGCATATGTAATAGTTTAAGAATAACAGCAATGCTTTGAACTTAACGAATGTGTCCATCACTGTACACCAGATCACTAAGGGGACTGGCTCCTAATACTGTTTGTAGCATGAATCTGCTGCGTGTTTTTGTTCTCCTGATACCATGCCATTCCTCATTCCTTTTTTGTTTGTAGCCCTTAGGTTGACTAAACTGCATCAGCTCAACTGAGACTGAGTTGCAGAGATGGTAATCTCGTGTGTGATACCGTTGGTGTTTCCTGTTCGGTATTGCACAAGGGCTTTGAGCTTGTTTTCAGATTGCAAGTGCAGAAGCCTTGTTACCATGTGACTTAGACCACTCTTCCTGTTGAAAGGGACCGGCTTTCAGTAATTCTCAGAGGTATCAGATGCTAACTGTTCAAACCCTGCTTAGTATAGTACCATGCCTGGTTTTTTTGAGCCACACAACATGATTAGCCTGTCAGCTTTCATGATATTTTTTAATAGTTTCTTTATTAAGAATGGTGAGTTTTGTGCCTTTGTTTCACTACTTGTTCTATTAGCTTCCTGCCAGGTGATAATGATTCTATCAAACAATTCCATTTCCTGCGTATTGTTCATAGGCATGGTGCTGTTGTCTTGTGTAAGTGTGCAAATCACAAAACTTTATTCATTTTTAAAAAAAATAAAGTTGTTTTATTATTCTCTCTAGTATCTTAACAAATCAAAATGTATGCAACAATGCAGAAATCATATCCCAATTACATTACTTCATATTATAGACCGGGAAAGGCAGTTTGTGCTCCACCTGTTAGTGCATGACGTTAAATAACATAGGTGAGGTTCTACTTAACCCAGTTAAGATTGTGCACTTTGAGACTGAGTGCAAGGACTGCTTCTCCGTTCTTGCATCTGAGCAAGAAATTTCTCAGTCAATGTTTTTCTTTGATGCCCTTGAATACTGGACTATCCCCACGGGAAAACAGTGTTCTGTATCCACAAAGTACATTGCTCATGCAAGCACAACATGTTGGATCGGGGAGCGTTTCTCGTCCATCTCCATGGGCTAGCTTTCTTTCTGTGCATCTGCCAAACTTCTGTGGTGTTGGAAGTGAGATAACTGTATTCTAACTTCCTAGCCCAGAGCTCAAAAAATACAGAAATATACATCTCAGCTTCAAAATAAGGGTATATATGGAGTAGATATTTAGAAGAGGGAAGAAGTTTTGTGTGGATCTGTGGCCAAGTTTAGAGCACAGGAGTTTAGTATTGTCATCCAGGGCAGCAAGGCTGGTGCTTATGGAAAGGAAATGGTTGGAGGCCCCCTCACAGGGGTACCTGAATGGATGCAATTAGGTCTTTGGAAATGGCACCAAAGTGTGTGATGCAGAAAAGGCAGATGCTACAAAAGACAGACACTAACAGGTAAGAAGGAGAAACAAATACACAGATAACATGATTTTTCATTGGATGAGCTGAAATACAAAGATGCTAAAAGTACAGAGAGTACAATGAAATACAAGAGTTTTGTTATTCATGTCTCTTAATGTAGAATTAAATTATTTTTTTTCAGCAAAGAGGCTGCTAAATCTGAAATTTAGAAGGGAAAAAGTAATAGGTTGTGGTTTGGGCAGGACTGGCCACTGAGATGAATGACAGGTACTTTCACCCACCTCTATCTCCAAGGAGAAGAAGGAGCGAGAGAGACACTTATGAGTTTAGAAGGAACTAAACTACCTGAATGAAATATTAATAATAAAATAATAAAAAGGAAATAACTAAATATATACAGAACCGTATCAAGCTCCCAGGGTGATGGTCATATCACTGACAGGCACTAGGAAGGTCCCAGACCAGACTAAGTGATGGACGGAAACTGGATTCTGGATCTGGATTCAGGAATGCACAGATTGGGATCAAAGGCAGACAAGCAGACAGAGTCCTCCTCAGACACTGGCCATTGAAGAAAGAGGGCTGACCCTCTGACCCCTCAGCTTTCATACTGAGCGTGAGGCAGATGGGATGGAATACCCCGTTGGTCAGTTTTGGGTCACCTGTCCTGTCCGCTCCTCCCCGCAGGTGCAACCCCTCTACATTTTTCCGCTTCTGACCCTCCAATGGGGCAAATAACGGAGTTCACTGGCCTTGGGGCTTATAGCAATAAGTATAAGCAAGAGCCTCTCTGCATACCATGCCTGGGCATCAACTATAAATGTATGTCTTACCACTCTGAGAGCAAACAGTTTCTGCCCAATATGCTGTTAATTTCAGTAGTTAGAAGAGGCTTAGCTGCAAAGTGAAATTACTGAACAGAAAATTGGTTCTGTTTTACTTCAAACCAGGACATAGGTCTAGCAGGTCTGGCGGACTTCTGGTAAATAGTGGGGTGAATAAATGTATCGAGTCAAAATACAATGAGTTTATATTTATGCATTATATGAACCTGTGAGAGTTTAATATGCATAAACTAAATAGTGAGATTTGGTGGTTGGAATAGCAAGCTGAAGAGAAAATGCCCCAACTCTTTAGGTATACAGTATGAGAAATGTGGGAGTATTTTAAAAAAAAAAAAAAAAAAAAAAAAAAAGGTTTTCATGAGAGCTCAGTGAAGATTTGGAATTTGGGGGAAATAAAAGACAAGGAATACCTTTGCCTGTATGCTTGGTGTTACTTCAAAAAGTCATCTAGAAGACATCAATTTGAAAATGAATCACTTTAAAAATAGGTTAGGTTTCACATGTATGCCTTCCCAGAAGCCCCTCCTTAGCATGTTTATTCTTGACAACCGCAATTTCCTCATTTTATTTTAATTCTGATTTTTTCTTTGCTTAAAATCTTGTGTATAACATGGGAAACTTATTGTAAAAGTACTGTATTTTTTTATCTCTTCAGTTTATTGAAGTTGATAGTGATTTTAAGGATTACTGGTATTAGTACTATATACAGAAAAGTTACTGTTTAGTGGATATAGAGGAGGAGTGAGTATAAAACTCAGTATTCTTCGGGGGACTTTGGTAAATCTTTTCCCCTTTTTTGTTAATAATAGCTCATGCACCTGCAGGTTTCACTTTGAGTTTCTGGTTTGTGTAAGTTCAAGGCTATTTATAAAAGTCAAAAGAATTTGTTGGTCCAAAATGCAGCAACATCTTCCTTAAATGGGATAATTCCTAGATCTGCATACTGTTTTGTCTGTTTGTTACTACTGTGGCAATCAAAGATAATAAATGGAGATGACTGTGGATAGGAGTCAAAGAGGAGGAGAGTGGATCGACACTTTTACAGTTCCACATTTTGGGGACTCATTATATTATCTTTTGCTTTTCTAGTTTTTGACAAAATCCCTGATGAATTTGGAGAGTTCTCATATCAATTTAAGAGATCATTCAGTGTCTTTTAACATAAAAATATTTTCAGGGTATTTGTTGATAATGATGTTAATTTTGTTGTCTTAAACCCAATCAGTAAAAATTCAAGAGGAAAAAAAAAGGTACCAGTAGGGGCAATAGTGACAACACGGCTTTATCAGTCTGGTGATTATGATGGATGTGTGTTCATTGAAAGTGACACTTGAAAGGGACACCGATGTATTTCCTTCTCAAAATATATGTTTGGGCCTTCTCCCTTCCCCCACGTGCTTAAGGTCAAGCCCCC
>NW_009649630.1:367289-386271 GCF_000708025.1 Charadrius vociferus
ATAAGGAAAAGTCATCAGTGACTAACTCAGCTCCAATTTACAGTGGAAATTGTTACAGAATTCTTTGCACATAGGATTACATTATTTTCCTTATGAATTGAATGTGTCTGAAGATTCAGAAAATCACATAATTGCAAAGAAAAATGCTCTCAATTTACTAGAACCTGTAAAAATTCTATTGTGGTGGTTTTTTTTTTTATTAGCTAGTGAAGAGTGTTCTTAGTTTTTTGGGTTTGGTTTTTTTTCCTTTTTAGACAGTTCTTATTCCTCTTGATAAGGTGTCCTGGTTGTAACCGAAGAGGGTTGGTTTTTTTTGCCACTTTTATATTTCTATTCTGGAAAAATTTACAAAGCAGGATTTCACTTTGCCAAAGGAACCTTTTTTTCCTGAAAGTAGATCTAACCAGTGCTTTAAAAAGCCACAAAAACATACAAATAGCTAGAGCTGATAAGATTCCCCAGCAGATATTTTTTTCTCCTAAATCAGAAAACAGGAAAACATAAAATTATTCAGTATTATTTAAGCACTGATGAGATACTTGTCAGTATGAGCTGCAGCTCCATTTTTTGTTACATAACAAACCTGACCTCACTCTGCCTGATAAAATAAGTGCCATTTTATATCTATCCTTTTTATGAAATGTGATTCTCCAGGTGCCAGGTGTGTAGGAAGCTACACAGCTGTTGATTCAAATAAATGAATTTAAGTTTCAGTAGTAATTTACCCAACCGGTATACTGCTGAATCTACAGAAATGGGGTTTTATATAGAAAGCTCTGTATGATAACTATGATACATGCAGAGATTGAGCCATCCAATGTGGGTTTGTCAGCTGGAAATGAAGCAAATAAGATGACTTCAGCTCCCCGTTTGCTCGGTCATGTGTGGTGTGTCTTACCTGTTACATGGGCATAGCTGTGCTGTCTCCACCATTGGGCTAGGGTTACCCTCAGCCCTGCCAACCACATCCTGTTAAATGTCTTTAACAGCATCCAGTCCCCAAATCTTTAAGTCTTTGATTTCCAAGGTCTGAGAGAACTGTGAAAGTTTATAGTCTGGTTCCCAGGTGCCTGTGACTTGTTTAGTTACACCAGCTACAAAAATATCTAAAGCAGGTAGAATGTGCCCCGAGCCTGACTGATTAAATGCCTACTCCTAATGAGTCCTGGTGTTGGGGATAACATGGGTGGTAAGAGGACAAGTGGAAATTAGGCTGGTCTTGCTTATGTAGATGCCAGAAAGATTAAGTCCACAGGAGGCAGAGCAGCTCAGATGGCTCCAGTATTAGCTATCATATGAAAGACATGCTACCAAATAATTCTCAGACAATGGATACTGACTGTAGTGGTTCAGTGGCCTTTATCATTTAACTATGGAATAGTTACATGAGCAAGACGCTCTATTAAAGGAAAAACATTAAGAAATGTTGAAGAACAGGATGCTTAATGGTTGTATTTTCTTGCCAGTCTTTATAGTCATTAGAGTTGTTCCTGTCCTCAGTTGATTGCTTTCTTGCATCAGGTTGGTCCTCGTCCTGTAAGGTGCTGTGCTGGGTTGACCTTGGCTGGCCACCAGGTGCCCACCAAGGTGCTCTATCACTCCCCCTCCTCAGCAGAACAGGGAGAGAAAATATGATGGAAAAGCTCAAAAAGTCAAGTTAAGGACAGGAAGATCACTTACCATTACTGTTGAGAAAAACAGGCTCAACGTAGGGAAATTAATTTAGTTTATTGCCAATTAATAAGACAGTAGGATAATAAGAAATAAGAACAAAACTAAAAACATCTTCCCCCGCTACCCGTTCTTCCCAGGCTCAGCTTCACGCCCAGCTCTTCTACTACTTCCCCCTCAAGCAACACAGGGGGATGGGGAATGGGGATTGCAGTCAGGTCACAATGATTTGTCTCTGCCACTCCTCCCTCCTCATGCTGTTTCCCTGCTCCAGCATGGGGGTCCTCCTATGGGAGACAGTCCTTCATGAAATTGTCCACTGTGGGACCTTCCCGTAGGCTGAAGTTCTTCAAGAACTGCTCCAGCATGGGTCCTTTCCACAAGGTACAGTCTTTCAGGAGCAGACTGCTCCCTGCTCCAGTGTGGGTCCCCCACGGGATCATGGGTCCTGCCAGAAAACCTGCTCTGTGTAAGCTTCACTCCACAGGCTGCAGTTCCTGCCAGGAGCCTGCTCAAGCATGGACACACCATGGCCTGTAACTTCCTTCAGGGCATGTCCACCTGCTCTGGCATGGGGTCCTCCACAGACTGCAGTGTGAATATCTGCTCTGGTGTTCTCCGCTGTGGGTTGCAGGGGAACAACTTGCTTTACCATGGGCTTCACCATGGGCTGCAGGGGAATCTCTGCTCCGGAACCTGGAGCACCTCCTCCCTCTCCTTCTTCACTGACCTTTGGTATCTGCAGGAATGTTTCTCTCGTGTTTACTTTCTCCTCTCTTAGAGCTGCCACGCAGCCTTTTTTTACCCTTTCTTAAATGAGGTGCCACCAGCATCACTGATGGACTCAGCTTTGTCCAGCACCAAGTCCATCTTGGAGCCAGCTGGAACTACTGTCTCTCAGACATGAGGGCAGCTCCTGGTGTGTTCTCACAGAAGCCACCCCTGCAGTCTTGTCGTCCCCGCCCCCGCCAAAACCATGCCACATAAAGCCAATACAGGTGCACACAGACCCAGTGAACCAACAGGACACCCTTTTACACTACTTCTCTCCTTGCAAAGGAACAAATTTATGAGAAAGAGGAAGAGAATTATTACAGAAGCTGTACCTCTGCAGTATCTCAGCACCACCAGTGTGTGGTGGTGTCCTCACAACCCCGTATCTTGCAACAAGAGCCACCATCAGTTTTCCATGTCTCAGTGCTCTCCCTCAGATGTCATGAGGTTAGATAAGACTGGAATTCTCTTAGTGCGCTAGTATTTCAAAGAAAATAGGGAGAAATATGGAGATTAAACGTTGGTCATCTACCTAACCATAACCAGGTCCTGCACAGGTAATGCCCAGTAAACTCCTGTTGCGTTAGTCATCTAAGCCAAAGAAAGAAAGCTTCGGGATGAAGCATTCAGGAATTTCTCAACCTCTAACTTTGTTTCCCTTTCCATCTCTCACTAGCTACGTTTCTTTGATGTTTAAGATAAAACCATGGTTTATTAGCTAGTCCTATGAAATGGAAATAATACAAGGAGGTTGTTGGATCTCCTAATGAGTGTAGAGCCCAAGTGTGTGTTTAAGCATATACAGGATTGAGATTCTCATCTTTTAGTAGTTATTTCTAGACTATGGATGGAGGTTTTTGCAAGTCATGAATAGTTGTTTTAAAGTTAATTTGAAACACAATATAAAGAAAATTGCATATCCTCTGTTTTTGACTGGCTTTGAAGCGAACTTGTAATGATTCCTTGTCTATGGATTTTTTTTTTTTCTTTCAGATGGAGCAAACATGTGATGATATAGATGAGATGTTCAGCAATTTACTTGGGGAGATGGACATGCTGACCCAGGTAAATAAATACCAAGATTAGAAAAATAGCTATTATGTGTTAGAGAAAAGAGGCAGCTCTTATGCATTCTTCATGTACTTCCACTCTGAATAAATACACATACGTTATTTTGAAAAACCTTCAACTAAATTTCTGTGCTTGACGTTTAAAACAAATGGCCTGAAGAATAAGGTAATATCAGTGCAGCCTAGATCATTAAAGAGGGCTAACTGCTTATGAAAGATGCTGGCTCCAAAAAAAGCAAATAAGCAATTTATATTCCTCTGGACTCAGTCCCAAGAAAGTGAAAGATTCTGTCAAAACAGGAAGAGTTTGAGTCAGAATTTTCAGGTATGAATGCTTTGCATACATGGGTAAATGGGATGTAGCCTGAGTGTCAAATGCAAGCTCTGGAAATGAAAGCAACATTTTTAATATATGCGTAAGTGTAGTCTTTAGCTATGTCAAAATACTAAGTTACAGCTAGGGTGGCATTCAAGAATTTATAGACACATTATTGCCAGTGCAGAATACGCTTTTGAGAGGAAACTATAAAACAGCATGAGCCTATTTCTAAAGCTATAGTCATGGCATACTTCCTGCAAAACCTGATGAAAGAAGAATTTTTATATAAAGAAAACCCCACCACAAAGTCAAGAAATTTGTTGTATTTTAATAAATGCATGCTTGAAAACACTTAAACTGTTGTCTTGGATTCTGTGCAAGTTTGATTGCTTACAGCCTCTGTTTTGAGGGGTCTTTCCTCTTGGTGAATCCCAGTGCTTGCCAAATTAAATAGCAATAATTTTGAGCCACAGAATACGAACTGTGCTTAAACTGTGTGAAAGCCAAGATTTCACATGACATTCTTAGCTGTCAAATCACAATACTTTGCCCCTTGGTAGCCTTTCTGCTTTTTAAAGGCTTTTTGTAACTGTGCTTATTTATTTTTTATATATATTTATGTAGGTATGTATATAAAGAGGGAGGTGTTTAGAGTAATTTCATTTCATTATTATGCCTTGAAAATTAACAAAAGACTGCTTGTGATAAACTTTACCACCTTAGATTGGACACGGCACTGAGTGTAGGTGATGGCAAGAGAGTGAGCCTCTTTCTCCATTGATCAGTGCAGTACTGGGTGGGACATGTTCCTAAGATGGAGGCCGACTCCTCCTCCTCTCTGGAGTGCTGGCATCGTCCCTTACCTCAGCATTGTATGGGAGAAGGAGACAGGCATGTCTGAAAGTGTGAAGACTTTCAGTTAACACACTTGCGTCTGTTAATTCCTTTAGAGTCTTAATTTCCAAAATGAGACTGCAGATAGTTTTTCACCTTTTTTCACTGATCTGTCTGTTCCTAAAGTAAATGGTAGAAGCACACAGACATGCTTTCACATTGCATAACAAGGCTGAAGAATAAATGCAAACTCAGATTTGGGCTGTTCTGGTATTTCTGTGTACTTCATTTCAAACTTTTTTTAGCATTTCCGTTGTTTTCTCTTTAACTTCCCTTTGCATGTACTTTCATATTTTTTTTCTGCACTTTTATGGCTATTATGAAATGTTATGACTTCTTGTTATATTAGTAATGAAAGTATTTCCTTTATGCTCTTACAGTCTGTTTCATCAATACATTTTTTGCCCTCCCTTTTTCTTTTTTTTTTTTTTTTTTTTTTTTTTTTTTTTTTTTGACACAGAAACGGTGTTTAGAGCTATCACTGCTTTGGTTTCCAGCTCTATATAACTTCAGAAGAAACCAGTATGTCCTGGGTGGGAAATAGGTGAAAAGAGCTGCCAAGAAAAACATTTACATTAATTTTCATGGAAAACGCCTGTCATTTTCAGGCAAACCTAAAAAAAGTAAATGCTTCTGGTACAAATGGAGTAGGACCACTGATAAACCAACATCTCACAGGGATGTATGAACAAGGGTTTAGCTTGTAGTATATATATGAAGTAATCCTTCCATTCTACACAGTGTTGGTACGACCTCAACAGGGAAACTGTGTCCAGTGTTAGCACTGCATTTTGAGGAGAAGGACGGTCAGCTGGAGAAAATGCAGAGGAAGGCAATGGGAATGATGAGAAGGAAAAGAAACACGACCTATGAGAAAATATTATACAAGGTTGTTTAGTCTAGAGAAGAGGAGACTGATAATGATCTTAAAATATATCAAAGGCAATATCAGAGCAGAAGGATGTACTTGGTTCCTCATGTCCACAGACAGTAGGACAACAAGGAATGGGGGACAACAGGGAATGGTCTTCAGCTGCAGCAAAGGAAGTTTAGGATGAGCATCACAAGAAAAGTTTGATGGCAGGAGTAGTGATCTCGGATGGTGAAGCAGTGGAACAGGTTGCCAGAGGTGATGATGGAATTTATCTAATAGGAAGCTTTTTAAATCAGGTTAAGTATACATTTTTCAGGTGTGACCCAGGTATAACTGACCTGCCTTAGGACAGGTGCATGGTCTAGACAGACCTTTGAAATTCCTTCCAGTCTTGTCTACAGTGTTTGCTTATTAGAGCTATCACCTTCCCAGCTGTGGAAGGGAGAATGTATCTTTTTCCATCTCCACTGTATGCACTTTTCCTAACTTGTGAAGCACTGGTTCCCTGCCTGCTTCCTAAACTGCAAGCCACAAGCTAGGAATTCTCTATTTAACCATGCAGATTTACCATTTACATTGCAAACGGCAGCATGTTTTGTTGTTTGTCATGTTTGTGTTTTTTATGCAAACAGGTGAGAAAGCAACAGCTAGGTTACATTTATATTAGTACAGAAAGCACTCTGGAGCAAATGGCACTGCATAGCTCAAATGTGTACACAGCTAACCCCTTTCAACACCCTTCCCCTGCCCCCCTTCAAAAAAACCACCAAAACCTAAAAATCGGTCTAGCCTCTGCTGTTCCCACACCAAACCCAAATGTTGCAGTTGTCATGGGTCAACATTGTATTGAGAAGCATACAAACCATTAAACACTTGGCATGATTGTGAGTCAGTGCTCGAACCCTTGTCTTCGCCCTCTTTAGTTTACCAGTCTAGGCATAATCCAGAAACTGTGTGTGTCATTCTGTTCCTTGAAGAAGAATTGATTTCATTAGACAAATTCAAGTAATTGATTTACCAATGTTAATGTCTGTAATAGTAATTATGTCATCAGGTGTCTTTTTTTTCTTCTACCTTAACAGAGTTTAGGAGTGGAGACTGTACAACCTCCATCACCTAAAGTGTCCAACAATGAATTTAGCTTTACAGTTGGTTTTAAAGATTTAAACGGTAAGTAGCTGAATTGAGTGCTTCATGCTTTTTATGCTTATTTGAAATACCTCACAGCAACAAATGAGAAGAAAAAACTTTAAACACCCTTGATCAGAAAAAAAACCACAACAAAAACCCCCAAAAAACATGTTTTGCTGGAGGGAGAGGTATATTTGTGTGTCTCAATTTAGGAAACTTAAAGGGCCAAAATTTTTTTTTAAAGGAACATTGCTCAGTCTTATGTAGGAGTCAAACTTTTTAAAATGTCTGAGTATAGAGAAAAACAAAAATGAGAAGTCCCCCAAATTACTTAAAAAAGGTTGCATTTTAGAAAGTTAAGATTTAACTTAATAGAAGATGAAGTTCCTCAGTGTGAGGTCAGAGCTGCATAAGCGTTTTTGTCCAGTGGAAGTGTTGGCTTCAGCTGCTTCCACTTTACATTGCTTATTCTCATTCTGGTTTGCACTGTCACTTCTGCATGTACAGCTGCTTGTTGAGGCTGTGTGATGAATCAAAAGAGGGATTTTATCCTTTGGTTTTGTTTGTGGTTTTTTTTCTGTTTACTGGGGGCTGATTGTTTTGCATTTGCCTGATTTGGTTGTAACCTGTGTTTTTGTCCCAAAACCAGTTCACTATTAAGCTACATAATGCCTTTACCAGCAAAGTGGGTAAAGGTATGTAAACAGAGAGGATCATAAGCTTACTTTCCCACTGAAAGGAAAAGCTTATGAAAATACTCTATTAGTATAACAGGTAAAGCAGAGTAAACTGAGACAGTGTAGTGACATGTTCATGCTTACCTTGATGAATGATCTGTTCTTTGTTGGGCTATATTAGCATTTTTGAGTATCTAGTTCAGTGTTTTCCATCTCTTGCCAAAATCCCACTTAAAGCTTTCCCAATTTATGATATTTTATTTTTTTTGTAACTGGCCTCTTCAAAGAGATTTAAACCACTGAATCTGTTGGCACTTAAAGAACCCCTCTCCTAGAAAACTAAATCATCCCTACAGGATGATATTCCACAGGATCTCTTATACCATGGCTAATTCAAACAACTAAAGAAGTAGTTGCATATGAAGTTCCAGTATAGGATTTTGTCTTATACTCTGACAGAGTAGAAGACAGAAAGCCAAAGTTACAATATTTCTATCTTGTTGATAAGATGCTTTTGAATACAGACTGTTTTGTTTGTTCTTTGCTTAAAGGATACTCAAACCCCTTCATATTACTTGAGGTATGTCACAGATGTTGATCAAACAATTACTGATGTTCTACAAATAATACCATACAATTTCTTGTATCTTAGAACTCTCTGATTCTGCTTCCTGTTAATTTTGGACTTGTAGAATAGTAGTAATATATGAAGATATTATTGATATAGGCCTCGGTTACATGGTTTGTTGTGTGCTATACCAAAACTTGCTAAGAATTTATGTACGTACTTAAGACAAGTAAACAGCCTAATGAGAGCTAATGGAATTTCTTGCATCCATATCACTAAGCATGTGGCCCAGAAACCTTGCTGGATCACGGCCAGGTTTCGTAACATCATAAGGGCCTGGGACTGTATCACTGAAAGTGAAGCTTCCTGTCCTGTTTAATTTGTATGCAATAGAGTTCCTTGTACTCTGAACTTCAGTATGACCAGATTAATGGCTATTCCTAAAACATGTTTGTTTCTTCAGTCCATTTAAAATGTTGTTTCCTTTCCCATAACCCTTATATCTTACAGTAACCATCCTTTCTGCAATTTAATCTCCAGAGAATTTACAGAATCCCTCAGTGCCCTAGAGGACAAAGACCTGGATGCTTTAATGGCTGACCTTGTAGCAGACATAAATGATGTTGAACAGAGAACTTTACAAGCCCAGAAAACAACTTCTGACAACCAGAAAAGTACAGTCACTCAGCCTTCAACAGGCTTGGATAGTGACATTTATTCTAAATCAAGTCCGTATGTTACCATTACTGGACGGTTTGAGGATGACTTGCCCCCTCCACCTTCACACCCTGATTTAGACCTTCCACCACCACCACCTCCACCTCCTCCTGAGCCGCTCACCCAGGTAAGCCTGGATGGAACCTGTTCCAAGTGTTCAATAGTTCTTGTAATTTTGCAAGGGGTATTTGGTATTGGAACAACAGGGGATATCATTGGCATAAACATCTTGGGAAGGTTCTGCAATGATGAAACATGCATGAACTGTGGCATGAGAGTTTTTTCTGTTGTTGTGGGCTCAGCAGTCTCTGCCTTTTCCTTGACCTATTCCCCACTCCTTCGTCTTTATAATCATCATTTTGATAGCCTAAGACAAGCATAAATCATTGCAAACAGTTTACTGTAATGGAAAACTTGTCACTGATTTTTTTTTAATAAGCGCTGATGAGTTAATACCTTCTCATAGAGAACTTGGCTTTGGCATCAGTGCAAAGCACAGTCAAAGATCCCACTATTTTGTGAAGATATCACTGTGTTCATTCATTGCAGTCCGTGCTATTTGTGCTGATGAGATGGTTCTGTGGATGTTTTCCCTATCCATCCCTGGCCTAACTGATTTCTTGCAAAAGGAAAAGCTGTTCCATTGTGTAAAACACAATGTTTGCTAGGAGACTGGGTGCAAGGCTGAGCACAAGAAGTACCTCTCGTAATCCCAACACAGAATCGCTCTGCTCTTCCTGGTCTTGTCTTTGAAGGGAAGTAATGAAGACCATCTGCGATATGGGACAAATACTCTTTACTTAGGAGGTGCCAAAGTTGTCAGTAGGTACTATATATAAACAATTAGCTTACCTGTACACTAAAATTTCAGACTCATCACAACCTCCTCCATGTTTGTGTTTCTTGCAGAGCTGTTTTAACAGCTGAAATCAAATGTGGTATTTCTAATAAAAGCATTAGAAGCTGATTTCCTTGACATGAGGTTGTGGAGAGGTAGATAATGTAAGAATTCTGCCCTGTCACAGCCCTGTGGGGAGAATATGTGTATTAGAAGAGTGATACAACCCAAAAAACATGCATCTGAAATCATGAAAGATCTAAAAGTATCTCTTTCAGTATTCATATGCATAGTAACTATGATGGAGAGAAGATGTTTACATTTAGGGAATGGAAAGATTTTAGGGAATGTGAAAGGTGCTCTGTCAGCCCATGTAGAACTGTACCAGTCAGTTTTGCTTAAAACCATGGGCAATTCATTGCAGTTTAAAAATACGCGGAAACTGAATATGAATCACCTCAACATCACTGCTGTCCCTGTGTTTAGCATCATACAGGAGACATATTTAGTGAAAGGAACAGAAAATTTGGTAGGAAGAGGATCTTTCTGATTCTACAAAAAGCGATTCACAGATAAAGCTTCATTTGGTGCATAGGACCTTTCAGTGCTGTTTGAAGAGTGAAAGTCATAAAAGTGGGAGGAACTTTTTCTGTATTTCAAAGATAATAGTTAACTTCCTGTCTTAAAGGAATATGAATATTTGCAAAAACAGCAGCTAGGCAGCTTCAGAAGCTGAAGTCTTGTATTTAACTAGTGTAATTGATATAGAAGAGATGCTATCAAGATAAGTTCTATCATTGTCCTACAAACATGTCCTCATCTTGATTCAGACTCATGACCTTTAAGGAAGTACCGGGCTACTTAACAGTCTAGTTTGGAAGCTGAGGAAGCATGGCCTGGGAGGGTAGCTGGTTAGGTGGGCTGAGATTGGCCAGACTCAAGGGGTAGTAATCAATGGTTTGTTGGCTGGTAACAAGTGGGATCAATGCTGACACTTGTATTCTTTAACTTTCTCATCTGTGACCTGAGTGATGACATAAAAAATCACCTGCAGATATGCTGAAGGTGTTTTTAATTAAGGGCACTGACTGACAAGATGAATGGCAGAACTTCAGTGCAGGGGGACCTTGTAACACAAAATCCTACCCCTTTAAAACAAAGGAAACTGTGAAAGTGAGAGAGCGCAACAGGGACAGTAAAAATCAGCAAACAGGTAAGAAAGCAAAGACAAGACAGTTTTCGTTAGAGGCAGTAGGGGTTTAAAGTTGGAAAGAAACAGAACCCTCCAGTAGTACTAACGGTCCAAGGCAGTCCCAGGAACCACAGTTACTTGCTGTCCAAAATGTACTTTTCCCATTTTGTAAGTGACTGGGGGAGACTACTGGAAGATAGATGGCAAAAAGAAACAGTCACAATCTATACACCAGTCACAGAGGCAACAGTAGGCACTGGCATCTGGTACGTGTACCTAAAACTCTCCGTGGCTGGGGATCCAGTCGTCTTGGATCACAAACCTCACTGATACCGAGAGGGGCACGTATTGACACAGTTGCTTTGTAAAGCAAGAGCCAGGTGATACTAAGATTTTTAGGAATCTTACTGTGGCATTCAGCAAAAGCTGGAATGAACTTGAGTTCTCTATCTAACTGTGTCTGTGTTAATATGAATAGGTCCATTACTAGAATAAAAAGCCATGATGTCCTCTGATTTAAGGAGGTGTTCCTCCCAGAAAGTACGCATGCAGTAAAAGCTTCTATGTGGCAAGGGAAAGAATTCAAGTAAATGAACGCACTTAACAGAAAGTCTAGAATAATAAGTGGTATAATTACAAGCCAAGTTTTCAGTAAGATCCTAAAAACTCTAGTTCTCTAACCCTATTGAGAGGCGAGTGTTCTTTCAAGTGGCTGTATCCACAGTGCTGTATCGTTCAGGCTAGATCTTCCTTCATCTTCTCTTTTGTATCATCTGTAACCCATATGGAAACAGAATAGTCCAAATAGAGTTTGAGGAACAGATCATTTAAGAGCTGTATGACTGGGCAACAAAAGGAAGCGCTGGACTTGTAAATCAAAGCTTTGGCTCAAGGAAAGCTGGGGTTTCCCTGTAACTAAGAAGTTTCCCATAACAAGCTTTATGTTCTGGATATAAGTAACAAGAAGCAGTTCCTTTCGAGTAAACATAAATTGCTGACCTTACTTAGCAAGAAGTATACCGAATATCTTGTGTCTTTTCAGGAAGAACGAGAGGCACAGGCTAAAGCTGACAAGATTAAACTTGCATTGGAGAAACTGAAGGAAGCCAAAGTTAAAAAGGTGAGCCTTAAAATAGTGAAATGCTACTGTAACAGCTACCAGCTAAGTATCTATTATCATTCTTCTCAAAAATAAAGTTCTTAGTAAAATTGTTAGGCTTTTTCATATTTTGTCTGTAACTTGAGACACCTAAAGATATCCAGTGGAGCTGTCTTGTCATCCACCTGAAGAGAAGTCTCTGGGAGAATGCAACCTCTGAGGGACTGATGTTTAAAGAGGACTTGGAAGGCTCTGCCTCTTTTTTTTCCAATGTTGGGGCAAAGACCACTGTTCTGATAGGTTGCTTTAGAGAAAGTGGAGTGTACATAAAAATGTTGCTTACTTACGCTGTGCTGATTCCGGAAGTATTAAACTTTTCTTCTACAGTGAATGTGGATTTAGCTAATCCCAATTAAATTAATGAGGGTCTCCTTGCTAAATCTTTTCACAGTAATGTATAAGGATAATAGAAATTATTTTAGAGCAACAGATTAGAAAGCTTCCAGCTAGTGTCTGCACAGTGCTGCAGTGTGTCATGTAATTATGCCCACTCATCCTAAGCTAGTGTTCCAGCTGAACTCAACAGAAGCTGCAGATGTTCAGTAATTCTGAAAAATGGGTGTGGAGAAAAAACAGTCATGACCTTTCAGTCTTGCTCAAATAGGAGATGGGAGGTACTGGAGATCAGAGTCTGCAGAGCTTCCCAGAAGAATTGAAGCTTCCAATAAATTTGGGGGTGTCCAGGCTTGAGACGGTTCCCACAGAACACTTTACGTTCATGTACAAATTCTACTTCTGAGAGAATGTTTCGGGAGGATTTCACCAATGTTGTCTTTGGAAAGCTCTATAACTGAACTTATGACTGCTCATTGGTCACCCTCTTTTCCTTGCAATGTTAGCAATTCTCCTTTGGGAGGAAATGTTTTTTTTTTAAGACTTTTTTTTTTTTTTTTCCCCCCACCCTGAGTATTTGGAACCGACTGGTAGAAGTAAGGCTAAATCTTCTTGTGGCTATGTCACTATAATTAAATTACTATGTCATTCTTGAATTCTAAATTGACTAAAAAATTGTCAAGAAAACTGGTGTTCTCCTGTTTACTGAAAGAGGGGGGCAGAAGCCAGGGAGGATGGTGAAAAGTGAACTCACAGCCCTGGACTTCAGGAGAGCAGACTTTGGCTTCTTCAAAGATCTGCTTGGAAAAGTCCCATGGGATAAGGCCCTGGAGGAAAGAGGGGCCCAAGAAAGCTGGTTAATATTCAAGGATGACCTTTTCCAAGCTCAAGAGAGTTCCATCCGAATGAATGAAGGGCCACAAAGATGATTAAGGAACTGGAGCATCTCTCCTATAAGGAAGAATGAGGGAGCTGGGAGAGTTCAGCCTGGGGAAGAGAAGGTTCACAGGGGATCTTAACAATATCTAGAAATATCTGAAGGGAGGGTGCAAAGAGGACAGAACCAGGCTTTTTTCAGTGGTGCCCAGTGACAGGACTAAAGGCAATGGGCACAAACTGAATCACAGGAGATTCTATCTGAACATCAGGAAACACTTTTTCACTGTGAGTGTGGCTGGGCACTGGCACAGCTTGTCCAGGGAGGTTGTGGAGTCTCCCTTCTTGGAGATGCTCAAAAGACAAATTTTCTTCTCTTTCCAAAACTACTGGAGCATTTTAAGTACTTCCCTTATAATGTATTTGCAGTTCTTTATCACATTTTATGTACTTCAGCATTTTCTTTGTTCCTATCTGAAAAAAGTGCACCCTGTTCGTCTTTTAACAATTACTTCATAGTATGAAGAATAGTGAGTGTCCTAGCTTAACTTGGTCAATATAAGTAACTCACCCATTTGCTTATTGATGGGTGTTGGACTACTGCCCATCTTAGTACAATCTGATTTCAGGTTAGTCTGTTGGCATGGCAAAATTCGTCCATTCTTTTTGTCATTTAAAACTAAACTTTTCGTGTTTCTAGCTTGCATTAAGGACACTCTGTCCTTTTGTACTTGATTTCCCTATCAAGCATTTTCCTTAATTGCACATCTAGTAGATTTAGAGAAGAGATTAACTTCTGCTTTTTCTCCATAGCAATTTCACCTTTCCTGAAGTCATGCACAGGACACGGTTCAATTTCCTTTTCTGAGAAAAGGTCTTTAGTTTGGTGGCGATATAATGTGAAAGCTTCCAAGCTGTTTTATTCCCTCAGCTCAGTATGGGACAGGGTGCCTTTGAATCAGTAATAACCTTCAGCCTTAATCTTTCTTATCTGTGTTAGCAGATTCAAACTAGCCTTTTACTTGCTTCTGAAATTAACTGACTCTTCTATGACTCTGTATTCAGCTTGTTGTCAAGGTGCACATGTACGATAACAGCACAAAGTCACTAATGGTGGATGAGCGTCAGGTGACACGGGATGTTTTAGACAATCTCTTTGAGAAAACCCATTGCGACTGCAACGTTGACTGGTGTCTGTATGAAATGTACCCAGAGCTACAAATTGGTAAGTGGCGTAGTGACAGAGCTTATAGCAAATAGACATAGCGTAATAATCTTGAAAAGATAATTAATAACATTTCTCCTTCCCATGTGTCTACTAGATAATTAATAACATTTCTCCTGCCCATGTGTCTACTGGTGTTGGAACATTGCAGTCTCCGAGGTGAGGGATGCTGCAAGAATGTACTTGGGCTGTTCTTGCTGTAGAAGTGACGCTTCCGTTTGTTCGTGCTGTAAGCTGCAGAAGGGTCCTTGCCCACCACCGTTTCCATTATTCTGTTTTACACAAAATGAAGGGGCCATGTGAGTTTCACTGTGTTTGGCACGGTAGTGACAGACCTAAACACACCAATATTCAACTCTACTCTTTGAAGAGAGGATGCAGTACTGCAGTGCTGTCAGCAGGCTGTTACATACTGGCCAAACAAATGTTGTCGTTAAAGAAGACTGTCTGAGAAACATTTCAGTAATTTCTAATGCTTTTCACTTGTGATGGTAATTTTATTAAGTGTAGTTGTGAACAGGATATTGCTGTCTGGGGCTGCAGCTCTGCTTCTGGTACCTTGTGATTTAGGAAGTAACTAACCTGGTCTCCAGGTCCCTCGGAAACAGCTGTGCAAAACTTACTTATTGTTTGGTGCAACTTAATGAGTTTTGTTTCAAAAAGGCTTCAAGGTCTGATTAAGAATAGAATATTCTCTGATTGTGCGTTATTTCAGAATCTTTTTATTGTCCAGGCTGCAAAGGTACTCACATCAAAAGGAAAAGGAGGTTGCATTTGACCTAGAGAAACGGGAAATTGTCAAAAAGTGTTTAGCATTCTCAGTTTACAGATTCCTGGCAGAGATGTCAAAATGCACAAAGAAAATTAAATATCAATGTTGCATTTTAAAAGAGCCCCTGGAATAATCATCCTGCTAAACTGAAACAAAGAAATGTAAAAATAGTTGGAAAAAGCCTGACTGTTCATGTGCAAGGAGATACTCATCTGCTTGTAAGAATGGTGGAGACATTAACTGCCAATCTGTTCTTTCTACTCCATTAATATGATACATGAAGCAATGTTGCAGCGTTCTTTTGTACCTGCTTACATTAGCTAAGGAAAGACTGGAAAAAGCCATTAGACCCTAGAAATGTCACAAACGTCACTTTGAATAGTTTTAGAGTGTTTTCTTGTCTTGGAAAGTTGGTCCCTCTGGTCTAGTGTGATTTGGACGAACATTTCTGAGTGTTAGGATGACAGCATATAAACAGATTGTTTTCTGAATCTCTATAATCATTACAAAGAATGTACTTGTGTTTCTTCGTAATCTGGATAGACATTTTGAATTCTCCATTGCACAATTAAAACTGAAAGCATCAGGGAGATCGTATGCTACAAACATTGGGGTTAATGGTTAGACTTTTTTTTTTTGTTGTTGTAAGTCAAAATTACTTGTGTTACTTTTGTTCTAGCTAATGCTAGGTGCTTTGGGTTAGGGTTAGGGCTAGGGTATTGGTATAGTAAGGGATTACTCTCATGAATAAGAACTATTTTAAAAGCCAGGACAGAAGAAGAGTAGGAAAGGAAATAAATCAGTAGTTAGTTACGGTAAAAAGGAAGTCTATGGCCTCCTGATGCAGAGGTCTATTGCCAGGTCCAAATCAGCTGGGAATGGACCCTTTTTGTTTGCAGAAGGGAATTTCGATATGGATGGCATGGTACATATTCTTTCTTCTGCTTCCAGTGCACAGTGACATGCAGTTTGTTTTGATTTTGAACAAAAATATATGAACTATTCTTTGTTCTTGTTATTATACTTCTTGGCAATTCTAGATACCTCTATTACTATCAGCTAGCTTAGAAGACAGGCTTTCTTGCAATTGCCAATTCTGCCTGCTTTCCATGTTAGTATTCAAGAGAATAAAATTGTGTTTACTTTAAGAAATAAATCTGAGCAGTAAATACTTCAGGCTGAACTGAAAGTCTAAGCTAATTTTATATCAGAAGATCCTTGACAGAGTATCTTATATATACTGTTACTTTGAAAGATGATCATTGCAAATAAAATAAACTACAGTTTTAGATTAATTGCATGTTAAATGTCACAAATAATCTCCATAATGAGATGGTGATATAACGCTGGGCTGTACATGGCAGCATGTATTTTGCAATAAAGAATATTTCTTTATAATAGGCATCCAGTTTTAACTTTTTTTTGGTAACAGTAATTATAAAAAAATACCCTCCTGAGGATGGTAAGATCATACCTTTTATACAAGAAAAGGCTGGTACTGGAAATGAATGAACAGAATTATATGTGGCAGAAAAAGTATATGTGGCAGAAATTAATGTTAAATAACTAATGTTATGACCTGAGAATTATTTTACGCCTATGCTGAACTATAAGATACTATTTACCCTTCAAACTGTTACTTAGGTTTTGTATAGTGCTTTATATTTCCAGTGCATTGCAGAAGTATCAGTTGCTAAACGAGAAGTGTTACGGTGCTTGTGCTGTTAAAAGTTACTGTGTACATGTGAACTGGCTGTGAAGCTAATCTTGTTTTGTGAATTTAATTAATTCACAAAATTTAGTTTTCATGGGATATACTGAACCCTTGTCAAAAGTAAAAAGAAGTGTTAAAGAAAGCCTACAAAATGTATGCTCTGTTACCTCCTCTTATACTAGGCAAATCTAGGCCATTGAAAGATGTGATCGCCACAGACCACTGAAACGGGAGTACAGCTGTTCCCAGGGAATTGCCAAAATCATACTGAAAATTGGAGCTGGGTGAATTCCCTGCCCCAGTGATGTATTTGTAGAAAAATGGGGGTTGGGTCCTTCCAAAATTACGTGTTAAATTACGCTCAATTCCTTTTACTTCCAAAGTGAGTTTATGTGACTGTTCAGCTACTTTACACAAGTGAAACCGCAGAAGAAGAGATTGGAGTTACCTAACCTCAGCATACCCTGTGGCTTTCCTGGGTGAGGATCTGGGTTCAGATCAGCTCAGGAAGGGAGAGAACTGACACTAGATCTCCCACATCTCTGGTGAAGTTTTTAACGACAGAGATACTCATGAAACAGTGTATCTTCACATCAGTTCTCTGTCTTCCTATTTCCTCTGTTTTGCTATTTCTGTTTTTACATACAGTTGCTTGTAACAAAACATTTTATTTTCAGTGCAAATAATTCTTCCTGCTAAGCAATTTTTCATTTGTTCTGATAAGTAAAAAGAGAAGGAAATAAGTTTTTACTATTCTTTTTCAATTCAGTAGCCGCACTGAATATATAACCCCCGCCAATCATACTGCAAATCTTAAAAAACAAAAGCAAGCAAAAGCGGAAAGCCGTTACATGGGTGTAACTGTTTAGTCCTAGTGGGTCACTGTTACCATCCTTTGCAGTCTTCGGTCAACAGCACAGAGATGCAGGAGGAATCCAGGAGCATGCAAGAGCTATGTAAGACATCTTCTGTAGCGGATTTGCCCTTCCACATGACACTATTTTCATGTGGTTTTGCTCCCTTCTGTGCAGTGGAAAAGACTGCTGGGCTGTCCAGCTCTTGAGCAAACATCAGACAATAATTACATTCTTACACAGGAATTTCTGCAGCCTCAGGAGAGGGGAGAGAGAGTTTGAGTGTCTTACATTACCTTTTCTGTCTCTCCAGAAAGGTTTTTTGAAGACCATGAAAATGTTGTTGAAGTGTTATCAGACTGGACTCGAGACACTGAGAATAAGATTCTGTTTTTGGAAAAAAGTGAAAAATATGCTTTATTTAAAAATCCTCAGGTAAGCTAATGTGGTATTTGGATAAGAGTCTAAAATGATGTCATTTAGTCTGTATGCTGCCTATTGCATTACTAATTTGCTTTCAGCTCTGTCAGTTTGGAATTAGAGAAAGCAAAACTTGTACTTTCAACAAAAAAAACCCCAAAATGTTGAATGCAAGGATTTTAAAATTAGTGCTTTCTGTTCTTTTCTGATACTGATTTTAAGTCCTGTCCCCAGTGGTGAAAAATGAAGCATGTAGTTCTCCACTGGTACAAGCTGTTGCTTAGGTACAGCTCTCGGAACTGGGGTGAGATGGCACACCTGTAAAAACCTGGCCTTTGTCATTACTACAGTTTCTCCACTATTTCTACTGGTGAAAATCAACATTTCCCTGAAGGTCCAGTTTTTGCCACTTGTACACGAAACTTCATAAAGAGTATGCTGAGTACTACAGAGAGTTTATCTGAGAGTTTATTCCTTTAGACTGGGGAGAAACATTGGGTGAACAGTAACTTCTGCACACTAACTTTGCAAAAAGAGGGTTTGCACACTGAATTGTGTCAAATTATTCAGGATAGGTGTATACCCAAGTGGTTTATTTCTTGTGATATGTGGTCAAAACCATATTTACGAACACCCTAGCACATCTAGTTGATGCATTCTGGGGCACTAGATCTTTTCCCCTTGTCTGTTAGCTCACTGAGCATCTGGTTTGTTCCCAAGGGCAGCAAGAGAAAAAAGAGCAATTCGGCATTGCCGAAAAAATGAGTCAAATGTATAATTTGGCAGCAAATCTCACCAAGCTGCTCATTAGGAAGTTTGTTTTTAGAATGAGCCAGTGTTTCAAATAAAACCTGCAGAGGGGAGGTTTGCTTCATTGACATAACAAGTATCCACAGTTAGGGAA
>NW_009649630.1:386451-438995 GCF_000708025.1 Charadrius vociferus
GAAAGAAAACTTATCCTGCGGTGTACATGGGTTGATGTCGATTTTTAATATGAAACAGCAAAGCCAAGTGTGGAAGTAAAACATACATGATGGCTCAAGATGTCATACTTTCTAATGCGCATAAACATACCTAGCGGTAGAGGTTCGACTGTACATTTGATTCGTACACTTGTAGTGTTATTTGGGCAAGTGGCTTAGGGCAAGGCTGTAAATCTCCCGCAGGATGTAAATCTTTGATGAAGATCCTGGGCATTTTGATTGTGATGCACTTCAGAAATAAACATGACTTAAACCAAAACCAGAATAAGAGTGTAGCTCTATCCTCCCATCTCAGGACATGCTGAGCTTGATCTGGATGTGTCTGCAGTCCTTCAGCCCCTCTGTGATAAGCTCTAAAATGAACAGCCCAAGGAAACTGCATCAGTTGTGGCTATCACACTATTGAAATATTTTGCCAGTAATAAACTCTAACCATCTGTCAGGCTTCGTAAATTCAAACGTTGTGAGACAGGCAGAATAGTACAGTCATATCAGCAGTTTGTCTTTTTGGCAGAAAATAATCAGTATTGTACAGACAGAGCTCACAGTAGGTAATGAAACATGGTAAAATACGTGATCTGGAGTGAGGCCCTGAAAAGGTAAACCAAGGGGAAATGCTGGGTTGGTGGGGAGCAGGGTGTATGATTACCTAACTACTTAGGAAATTATCGTGTAACCAATGGGAAACTGAAATCCAGTGCTCTGATACTGTTTTCTCAAAATGTTCAGCCGCCTCCTCCTAGCTCAGTCAAGGTTGCCTTGTAAACTCATTTTGTGAGTACAGAAATTGCAAAATGCTCTTTTTGACACAGCCACTAGTGGTAATGCAGCAGCAGTTGGATTCCTTATTGGTCTTACTGCTTATTCTGTCAGAGGTTGCCTGTGGAGATCTCACAGTTTTATAACTTGCAGATATTTTTCTGGAAAAAAAAAAAAAAAGAGGCAAATTCCAAAGGTGGCTAGATGCCTACAATTTATTCTTAGACAAATTAGTGATACAAAATTTTCATTACAGAAGTTGGAGGCAATTAAATGTTTAAAAAAAAAAAAAACCACCAAAAACAAAACACCTTATAAAGATGTCCCAATGCGTTGCTAGAACAAGCGGACCTCTGGAGAAGGTCTTTGACCTATGCCAGTATTCATTGTTTCTTTCTGTGAACTAGTTATGTACCTGGTACAGATTAAATAACAATTAATTAAATATGTTTCATTTTCTAAGGAGGAACTGAGGTATTGAAATGCAGGATTTATCAGCTGTGTCTGTGCTAGCAACGTGCTGCTCAGCTAATGCCAGTGGCTTTTTTTGAAGATCGTCATTCTTGTCATACAGTACTCTAACATTTTTCTACAGCTTTGTTTCTGAAAACAATTTTTTAAAGTATTTGTAATACATTTTAGAAAAAAAAATCTGCAAAATCCTCAGGTGTCCTCCTCTTCATGAAGACAGGCCCACTTTTGCCCTTTCCTCAATGTGATATAATTTACCCTGCAGTGAACTCAGTAAAAGACAGTTCCATGAGTGGCATCAGTTGAGTCATATACAGAGGTGGAGCATCACAAGTCTGTGACTAAAGAGTGAAAAAAAAAAATACATATTGGTACATGTGCAAATAAAGAAAACCTTTAGGGTTTCTTTTAGGAAAGGTGATGCTTTGTCATGTAGTTGAATGATGCTGTGCTTGACTCTTGAAAGGTTGTCAGGTCTCAATACCTCTTTTCAAAAAGCTTGAAGAATAATTTTCAGCTAAAAGAGACTCTAAGAAAAAGAAAAGTGACTGTAAATGCTTGTCACGCTCTTAGAACGCTCTGTTTTGCTTACATGGATTTTGAATTCCTGTGTTTTCTTTTGCTGATACAAGCAGACAGGATAAATTCAAACAGTGCAGGTGACACCACATGCCAGTGGGCTTTTTTCGTTTTTGCTTTTTATTATTTTTGGACAGTATTTATGAAAATTAATGAAAACCTGTACAGTGAGTATTTTATGCTTCTGCTCCCTCGTATGTAAGACAAAAGCAAGAGCTATACTCTCCAATTGAGAATCCATACACTGAATTGACATTTTATTTCTTCCGAAAGGCAAGAGTACTAAACAGCATGAGAAGGAGGTGAAGTAAGAATTTGTAATGTCTTTCGTAACAGGACAGCTATAGTGAGTTTCATGCTTGAATATTTATTTTGAAGTCAGTGACATTGAGCTAGTATCCACCAGGAGATACTTTTGTTTTTCACCACTTTGGCCACTTTTATGAATCAAGGTTTTTCTTTTGTCTCCACTGTTACCCAGTAAAGGAAACATAGAAGGGTGGGATCCTGATTATTGAGGGTGCTGGCAAATGCACAAAGAAATAGAAGTGAGAAAAGGGAAGTGTTTTTCACCGTACTCCAACTGTTTAGTAATTTTAATTTCTCTATTAGTGTATCTCAGACCATGGTATAGTTTCAGGTTGAAGATGCTACTTCAATAAATATTTTTCTTTCTCTGCCTGGGGACTGTAACACAGAAACAGTCTTTATACATTTGAAGCATTTTGCAGGTGACTTTTAATCAGTCTGTTAAGTGCTTTGCTGTTAGCTGCATCCTAGCTTACAAACGTCTTTCATTTGTTCCATGTTCCCCCATCTTTGAGCTGAAGACCATCATCTTCAAGGCATAAAGTCAGCTGTAGTGATTTCTTCAAACATTATAAAATCAAGTAAAGTTGAAAATCAATTTTTTGGGGCTTCAGAAGAGCTTTGCCTTTAGCTTCACTTGTTTATTTACATTTGTGATCTTCAGAGCAATTATAGGTATCTTCTAATATTTTTTTATGTGCGTTTTTTTTTAGGGGACACATCATGGTACGGGTTGCAGATATGACTGTGTTCTGTTTCATTTTTCCTACACAAACCGTGCTGCATTCAGTATGCAGTTACAAGGGGCTGAAATGCGATGTGAGCTGGCCAGAACCGCACTCATTCTGTGTGCAGTTTGGATGAGCATAAACAGGCGGCTCATTGCACAAAGAAGGTAGTCATGAGTATGGAGCAGCTGTCCTGTTTGCTGCACGCTGTCTGATCTGTGCTGTTGTGGACCTTGTAGATCTTCTGGAAAAACAGTTTCAATAGCTTAAAAGCAAAAATACAATCTAAGCGAAGGGGAAGCGGAGGAAGGATGCTGCCTTGAACACCTATTTTTTGCTATGTACTGACAAGTAGCTGCTGCATTCCAACTTGGATGGGTCTATGTATGAAAAAAGATGAAAGGTATGAGAGAGGTGCTGTTTCACTTAGGAAATTCTTTTTTACAGCTGTAGAGACATAGAACACCAATCAGAGTTTGGCAGTGCAGTGGTTAAGGCTACTGTTTCTACCATGATCCAAGTTCGGTTTGCTTACATGCCACCAGAGATGCCCTTTGAAACTGTTGAAAATACCTTCTGTCTTCCACAGAGTTATACAGTGGAGAGAGATACAGCCTGAAATTTTTTACCTGCCCTTCCACACAAGAGGAGATGACTGTATTCCTAAGTGGAAAGGTTGTATGGATAGATTAGTGGTACTTTACAGTACAAAGCACAAAATTAACTTAGGCTGGCTATAAAATCTTTACAGGATTTTCTTTTGTGTGTAAAAAAAAACTTTGTGCTAATGTAAAGCCACAGATGGGTCATCAGCTAGTTTTGCCCCTGTCCTGCATAAGCACAGGGAGAAATGCTGGCGTAAAGTCTCTTAAGGATGACATACCTGGCTAGCAGTACATGTCAAAACTGCCACTGTAGCTCTGCATTATTTTGAGTCAGGCAGAATGGCATGGGAGAGCAACTGGCTTTATGTCAGCTTCAGCTGGTCTGGGGTGTGTAGGCACAGTCAATAATTCAGCAAAAATGCTTGACTGCTCATCTCTGCAGCAAATAACCCAAACTGTGCAAACAAAGCAAACCCAAACTGTGCAAACAAAGCAAACCCAATGACAAAGTGTGTCAGCATACTTTGTTTTGTTTGTTAAAATAACCCTTTATGTTTGTGTTCTTATGTTATCAGCCCAAGAGGATGAATCCATCCTGTTAAGTAAGCTCAGCTCTCTATCAAAAGAAAGAGATTGTCTTTTGAACATAAAATAGTTAATTCTCAAATCTGTAGGCATATGAAGAGAGCTGCCCTGTAGCCACATCTTGTCCCATTAATGACCTGTCATCCCAAACCAAACATGCATTTCCCGGTGGTGTCCTCAGACAGGAAATAGCTTGCTTTTTATCATGACCTTTGACTACTGGACTTGGAATGACCTCTTGTGGACACATGTGGTTTGCCTCCTGTAGGATGAATGCTTCTGATCAAAAATAGGAGACCACACAGTGATAAAAAAAGTACAGTGTACAGTCTGCTCCCCTGTTTTTTAGCCACTGATAAATACTCCCAGATTTCAGGGCAGAGATGTAAAGGAGGTAATCGGTAATAAATGAAATGTGTGTTGACAGGTGAAAGATGACAGTGTACATCTGTGTAACATTGGTTTAGGTGACAGAGCCCCGTTTCCCTAATGAAAAAGCTGCGTTGTTAGAGATCCAGCATGGATATCATTACAAACTTTCTCTCTTTACCATTGATTATGTCAGTACAGGGTGGTCTGTGTTTCTGCTAAATAAATGCCAGATGCCTGAATGTGAATCAGTTGTAATCAGAGGAGCTTTGTTTTCTTCTTATCAGTGCACTGAAGGCTGACTGAGCCAGATGAATGCTCTCCCCATCATTAGTTAAGCTGATGAGCCAAGCCTTGTTGAGACAGTGATAAGGTGCACTTACCTTGATAAATCTTCATTGTGTATTTTAGGGGTTGTACTATGTCTTTATAATGATCTATATAAGAAGAAGGCCTACAGCTTGCATGTCCCTGTACTTTCCAAATCCATCCCAAAGTCTGGAGGCTCAACCCAGTCTAATAGTGCCCTCTGAGGTTTCTCTTCATACCTTCATCAGTGCAAAAGTGGGTGCGCCAACATCAAGCCAGCAGTGCTGAGATAGTGCTCCCCATCAAGAAGAGCTGTTGCACATGTACAGAAAACTTGGCTGCAGCTGCTCACAACAGTACCTTTTTTTCCAGTAGGATGAGTGGAGCATTGTCACTCAGTCAGACATGGTTTTGAACTACATGGGCAGGCATTGCTGTATGGGTTCTACTGAGAACACGCTTCTGAGCAGATTTTGTTTTGAGCTGGTTTAGGTTTTTTCCTCTATGAATACCGTTTTCAGATGCAGTCATGAAGCTGTGGTCATTAGTGTTTGCTTACCTTCATCCGTGGACTAAAAATGTGCCCAGGCAGTCTGGAGCCAGCTACGTGCTGCTGCATATTCTAGGGAAGAACGTTGCTGTGTTTCCTAGCATAACTGTCTATTGTATTGGATGTTCAAGCTTCATTTCTTACGTTCATACCACAGACATGGCATCAGCATAGGCCAAATTGCAGGTGGCTGCGTTTTTGATGTCCCCTGTATGACTTAATGTGAACTTTTAAGAGAGCAGTTTTTAAAGAACTGGTTTTGAGATCATCCACACCCCTTCCCCTTCCTCTCCTCGTTCCCCTCCAAAAACCATCTGCTGTGAGGCTTGTGTTCTGGCAGACAGCTGTTCACAGCGCTGCTTGAAAGAAAAGATGTGGTTGTGTGGAAGAGCAGGGTTTCACTTCAGATAAACCTCATTGCTGTAAACATGGTATGCTAGTAGGGCAGATTTGCTGCTTGTTTGTTTCTTTCTTATACTGTAGGAACAGCATGTTCCTTCATTTACACGCTTCTCGTTTGTCTTTTGGTAATGATTGCATTTGTGTTGCAGTTTAGTTGTTGTGGAGTTCTGGGCACGTAAATATGTTGCCACATTCTCATAGTCTTGAAACATGAAAAAATTGAGAGAGGTGAAAAGTCAGATAAACTCTTAGTTTTCTTCCTACAGAATTGCTTAAAAATTACAGAATTAGGAGTAATTTTTAAGTAGATAGCTTTCAAAATTTGTCAGGTTTTTACAGTTTTGTCTGTTTCCTAGACAGTGGTCTGTGTTTGTTTTATGCCCTTTTTTCTGCAAACTTAGCATTTTGACTAATTCCAGGGAAATCAGTAAGACTGTCCTATGCATCAGGTATTTTCCAAACCCAAGCTCCTCTTCTACATGTACTTTTGTTTAGAAAATGTTAAAACATGAGAACTTTTGAGTGGTACCATTCTGGCCTTAAGCCCATGTGTCCAAATGCTACTCGGTGCATGGCATGGTCCTTGCTCTACCTGCTTCCTTCACACCCAGCTCCCTTACTGTCTGCAGGCAGCCGGGCTCTGCGGTCTCGCCACGCTTGCTGGTGAGCAAAGCTGCTGCACATGCTTCCGCACACAAGTCCTAGCGTGCTCCGGAGTTACCTTCCCACTGCCTGAATTTGCACATCTGTCCAAGTGCTGTCCTGTTGTCCGTCTGTACAATGCAGATGGATGCAAAATTGGTTTTGCTGTTTAACAGTAGGTGAACTTATTTTTACTGGTAACTGTGTGCATGAGGCGCGGTGCTTCCTTGTTTGCAGGGGCAGACAGGCACTGAGTCCTCTAAGGGCGGCTGCAGCTTCGCAACCCCCTGTCACAGAAGTGGAGTGTCATTTCAAAGCGTGGACTTTTATTTCATTAGGCTGAAGCACAGGTGCCAAGATGTCATGGTGATCATTTCCTCTAGATTTTGGAATACCTTCTTCATGACATAAAAATACTTTGCAGAGCACGAACAGGGGTTTAAAAGTAGAAAATAGTAACTTTGAATAAAGGCTTTGGCATATAAGCACTTTTATTAAAAAATAAGACCTGAGCTATATCCAGAGTGCCAGATATGAAGTGTGCAAATTACCAAATTGGGTTGTTAGGAAAAATGCCTTCTAGTCTTTTGATACTGCATTGTATTCATTGTATATCAGCATGAAATAAAATGTTATGTACTCTACTGTCAGTAATAATATAGGAAGTGGTGAAAATTGGAATTATAAAATCAAACCCACTGATCCAGAAAAGCAGCCCAAAACATAAGCTAGTGTTTTTAAAAATTTTGGAGGCTGTATATAAATAGGCAAAAGTAATTTTGCATTACTTTTGAATTACATTCAAAATAAAGAATTAAAACTCATGAGCAGGCAGCTGTGATTGAAGTTTTCCATAAGAAGAGTCCGTAAGCATCTGCCTCTTGCCTCTGCTGGCTTGGGTATTCAATATTGAAAGACTGAGTAACTATTGAATGGGTTTGTAGTGATCTAGTTACTTGTATTGCTATCTTTATAACGAACATAAATTTCTTTTGTGTCTTAATCAGAATTTCTATCTGGCAAACAAAGGAAAGAATGAAAGCAAAGAAATGAATGATAAAAATAAAGAGGCTCTACTGGAGGTAAGCCAACTTTCTAAGTTGATGATGCAACTGTCACTAAAACTGTGCCATCATCTGCATCTGCTCTGCAACAACAGCATTTAGTTCTTTGTGGACAAACGTGTAACAACAGGATGGTTGGTGTCTTTGTGTCTAAGGTTTAATATCTGGATTTTCCTCTGCGTCTGCTGCTCACCATTAAAAATTCAGATTGTATCCCCTATCAGAGAAATTAAACGATGGAGAATTATTTTGTTATTATAGACCCCAATGCCATGAAATGCTTTTACTTAGTGTTTCTATGAAGAGTAATGCCATGATAACCATAAAAGCAGTGTTATATAAATACGAATAAAAGAAACACCTGTGCCACATCCTTAGGTCAGCCCTTGTGACTTTATATTGTTAGTAAGGTTGATCAGTAGCAAACAATTATCTTTCGGGTTAGAAGTAGATATACTTCTTACTACGTCAAATTATTAGCTGTGCTTCAACATAAAAAGAAGCTTTGCGCTTTTCCAGAAAGTCTGTTTAGCCTCGTGCCTTTCCTGATGAAGTTTTACTTCAGTGGTATGTTTGAGAGAGAAAAATCCAGAGCTGTATGAAGGAGAAGATTATCACAGTTCTCCTGGCAAGCATTTTGACTTCAGTAAAAGTTCACAAAGGAAATGCTGTTCTCAGGTGACTGACGATTCCCATTTCAAAATTAGTGCATCTCATGAAGGCACCAGATGTCAACCAGCAGAAGTCCTGGTAAATTCTAAATGAACACATTAAGTGATAAGTGTGTCTGCACTAAAAATTACCCAACAGTGGGTCCTTCAAGCAAACAATGAAGTATATTGTTTCAAGTGCTAGCACATATTTCAAAGTGAAAGCAGAGATTGAAGGGGAATTTTTTTCTTCAGCTGTTTTTAGAGCTGCGAGCAGTCTCTGAGGATTCTTTCTACAGAAGTATTTCTCTACAGAACCTATAGATACAGCAATAGGGAAAAAACAACAGCAGCAGTACCAACCATTCTGTTTTACTGCCTTCACTGAGCACATCTATGTCTAGTTAAAACCTTTTGTAGGTTTTTGTTTGTCCCTTTATAGAATGGAGGTTTTGCAAGCCGCCTTTTCCAGTATGAGCACCCAACTTGCATGGCTGAGTTACCACATCAGCTTGGAAAAGTTTCCTTTGCCTGCCTAAGGTGTTCATCTCCCTGGTATCTACATTCCCCATGTTCATATGTTCACTGTGACAGGAAATGTCTTTATTTTTCAAGGGAGCATTTTTCTCCTATTTATTAATAGGGTTGTGCTTAAATCAATTTATTTTGTGTATTATTATTCTTGTTGCACAGGAAAGCTTCTGTGGGACATCTGTCATTGTGCCAGAGCTTGAAGGGGCCCTTTATTTAAAAGAAGATGGAAAAAAGTCCTGGAAGAGGCGTTATTTTCTTCTACGAGCTTCTGGAATTTATTATGTACCCAAAGGAAAAACCAAGGTCAGGAAGCCAAATAATCCTTTTAGCAGTAAAACAATTCATGGAGGTGAAAGTGAAGAACTCCCAAGGTGACATTCTAAGAGCACTGTCTGGTGCATCTGAGAGGGTTGGGGGTTTTTTGGTTTAACTTTGACTACACCACTTGTGCAAATATTGGAATGTAGTCACTGAATCCTGTCACGTTTCTCTCCTTTTGATTTCTGTGGATAGATAAAAGCCTTAATGAAATAGCACTCCTCGGGAAGTCAGTAGGGGAAAGAAAAACAGCACAGCACCCTTCAGCTGGTGTTATGCTGCCAAAATGCTTCACTGTTATATGGGTTCCCTGTGGAAGAATATTTAACTAATTTCAAGTAAACTAATTTTTTGTCCTATTAGGTGGAATTTTACTTTGTTTCATACTGACTTTCTGCGACAGTAACCAGCACGCAGAAATGCTACACATTTTTTCCTACGGTCATCTTTACCTAGAGAATGCATTGTGCCTTTTAAGGCTTTTTAAGACTGCCCTTTGTGTAAAAAGAAGTGAGGCAGAAGCATCCACCTGACCAAATTAAATGCACTGACGTTTACTATTGCAAAATATTTAAAGAGTCTGAATTGCCAGCACTGGAGAAGCAAAGGGGTCCTGGATGTGTTGCACATAAGGGTGGCTGGCTTCTCATTTCCACAGGGATGAGGTAGAATGGTGGCTTCTGGGACTGGTGGTATTTTTTTGTGTGTGTTCTGAAAACCACTTCTGTTACCACTTACTGTTCTGCTAATGCTTCGTATTTGAAAATTCTGATGCTGTGGATGGAACTTTAGTTTCACAACACAGATCATAACAGTAAACTTTTCTGTTATTCTCTGACTAAGTAAATTACAAAGGAAAGAAAAAATTGATAGCTTGTAAAGGAATGCTGTGCTGCTGTTATGGTGATCCATGTTTATAACCAAATCTCAGTGAAACACAGACCTAGATTACCTTGCTGCTTTCACAGCAATTTATTTTGACTTTCCCTGACCCAGAGATAATGGCTTTCAGTCCTCAAATCATGTTGCACGCACACAACATTCTATCAGTTAGGCACTAGAATGCTATCTGAAAGGCACTTGAGGCTGAAAGAGTATAAAAATAGTAAAATGAAAAGTCCATCTTGGACATTTCCTTGTAGCCTGCCTCCAACGACGGCCAGTAGCACACTGCCAAAGCAGGACAGGCATATACTGGTAGTTGCCCAGCCTTTTTTCATCATCCAGTGACAGCCGTTTAGGTGGCTTTCCATCATAGTGCAAATGAGGAAAGTGCTTTCTTTTTTTCAGGTGATAGACTGCAAACATAGGCTCAGGATGGAACCCTGCAGTCACCTTGTAACAGCTGTTTAAGTTTAACATGTTGTTACCTGTTAGTCATTACAGCCTGTGTACCACCCTGCCTGTCACTGAGCCATTTCAAGGAACTGTGTGAGTGCTTCAAACTCACTATATTACCAACTCATGTACTCACAGGGAATGAGGACCTTGAACCTAGGTCTTTAGGAGATAGTCACAGCTCTTTAAAATGATGCCACAGTCAACTGTTTACTCCTGCTTCTGTAACAGCCTTCAGAAAAAGGAAGCATATGTCCATGAGAAGAGAGCCATTCCAGAGAAAGTCAAGTCTCTTAGCTCAAATCTGTGTTTAATGGTGATTTAAGTTAGTTACTGGACTCTGTATTGGAACAGGTACACATCTTTGTGGAGACAGTAATCTCTGATAGATGATCAGAGTGCAGTGAGGGTGCTAAGCATCTTAAAGCACTGCAGCAGAATTCAGTAGAGCTCTTTAGTCAAAGCCCTTAAATTATGAGAGTTCATCCCGTGTCAGGGTGGTATGAAGAGTGCACGTGCATCTTGCTGCAGCCATTCAGTTGTGGGTAGAGTGGTCTTCCATTGAGGTACAGAAACAAACACCTGGCGGACAATAGTATCGTCAGCTGCTGCAGCTGTTTTGAAATTCATCACGTAATCATGTTTTCACTTGTTACAAAAAAGCAAAGAAGTCTGGCTTACCTTTGGCAATTCATGTTGGCTGTAAAATACATTGCAAACGTGAAAATACAGGGACATGTTCAGGTGATTTTACATACATGCGTTTGGTGTTTTTTGTCGTTTGGGGTTTTTTGTTAACAAACCAGGCACCAGTCAGCACTGCTGTCTTAATTTCTTCAGTATTACTCTACTTATATCCTATTTAAAAACATGCTGGGTCACAAAGCAACAGAATCAGAATTACAGATACAAATTTAAAATTTGTTTCTGTTAATTGTGTTGCTTTGTCATGTTAACATAGCAGAAATAGAATAGGCTGCCCAGGGAGGTAGTGGATTCTCCATCCCTAGAGGTGTTTAAAAAAAGGGTAGATGTGGTGCTTAGGGACGTGGTTTAGAGGTGGTTTTGTCAGGGTAGGCTGATGGTTGGACTCGATGATCTTAAAGGTCCCTTCCAACCTTAGCGATTCTATGATTCTAAAAAATAGCAATAAGTGCCTTTGTCCCTTGCATAAAAATCTGTTCCTTACTTAGAAGAAAATAACAACTGCATTCATATTGGTCTTAATTGCCATTACCTGGTTCGTAAAGGAAAGGAACAACTCATTATATTGCATGGACTTGAGCACGTTTAGGAACTTAAAGTGTTGGAAAATCCCAGGTCCACACAGTTAATGACAAAATCCCTGACGTCAGCTTCAGGGGAGACAAGGGAGAGAGAGGAGCCCTGTCTGCATACAGTATGAAGTGTTTCCTCTCCCCACAAATCTTACTTGCAAACTTGATTTGTAAATAACCCAACTCAAAGGCATATTGTAACGAAAGTTATCAGTAAGAATGAGAACAGCATAGAAGAACCATCATAAGCGGAAGTATAACGCCATTCTTAGGGGTAGAGAGGGTTTGTGGGGTTTTATTTTCTTTTCTCTTCTTTTGACAATTTCCTTATTTCTCAGTTTAGCCAACAGTGACCATATGACATGGCCATTTTTGCATTTCCACTCAAAGGATTGCAAAAGTTATGCTTTGTATGCAGAATTCTGCATTGAGGAGTGTGCTAGCACCAGAAACCTTGTTACTTTAGTAACATATTGTGAACAAACAAATAATATGTTAAACAAAAAAGGAATGATGCCAGTAAATTTGAGAAAATTTAAAGCCAAACCGATGACAAGTGTGCTTATTTCCTTATTAGAATTTGTTTGTTACATATACCAAAGAAAAACAAGCTTGCAAAGCAATTTAGAACCCCAAACCTTCTTTCTCTACTCAGAATTGTAAGGGTGTAGTTGCAAGGCCTATATCTATTTTACTAAAACTATTTCTTATTATGGTGTTCTATGTGATCTTATAAGCCATAAGCCAAAATCTCCACACAAAGCAATAAAGCACAGCAAAACGAGAACAACAGTAAAATGTTGCAGTTTTATATATTATTCCTAATATATACTGACCCTCTTTCAATTGTTAGTTTAAGAATGCACACACTTAAAATTCATCTTTCTTCATTCAACTTCATGACAGTTAAAAAAATAAAAAGCATTGGCATTCATGCACTTGAAAAAAGTCCTATTAAATTCATGACAGTTAATAAAAAGCATTGGCGTTCATGCACTTGAAAAAAGTCCTATTAATGAGTTTCAAAATTCGATTCGTTCTAACAATGATGTGCTTGGTTTTCATTTGTAGACATCACGGGATCTGGCATGCTTCATTCAATTTGAGAACATGAACGTTTATTATGGTTCTCAACACAAAGTGAAATACAAGGCACCTACAGATCACTGCTTTGTCTTAAAGGTAATGTACGAGAAAAATAAGTTCTGCAAATGTCATACCATCAAAATTCAATTCGTTCTAACAATGATGTGCTTGGTTTTCATTTGTAGACATCACGGGATCTGGCATGCTTCATTCAATTTGAGAACATGAACGTTTATTATGGTTCTCAACACAAAGTGAAATACAAGGCACCTACAGATCACTGCTTTGTCTTAAAGGTAATGTACGAGAAAAATAAGTTCTGCAAATGTCATACACAATTTCTTTTATTATGTACCCATGTTTAAGTTTGAAGCTCCAGGGACCCCAATGAGATAGAATACCACCTGCAAAATCATGTCTTTTTTTTCTTCTTTGCTTCGTTGTTGATCAGCAACATACCTTTAGAAGCTTAATTTTAAGGACTGGTAGTCCTATTATCTATGTCTACACTCCATCTATAAAGTTGTCTTCAAAACAAGGCTGAATATGCTTCCAGTGACTGACTGTTCAGGCCACTGGACACGTCTGGACAAATAGCACACAAGGCAGATATATGATGAGAAGACTGGCAGACTCTAATATTTTTGAGCACTATGGACTATATACTAAAAAGTATGTCTGCTTTTTATGGCAGTGTAGTCATACCTGTTAAGTGGTTTGTCGAACTGAAATGCAAAATCTTGCAGGAATAGACATCTCAGATGACATATTTTATTGTACAACTATTTTTGGCTTGAGTGCAAATGATACTGTTCACGCACTCATGAAAATCAGTGCTTGTTGTTGAAGTAAGTATCTCATTGCTGCCTCTCGAGGTAATACCACAGCAAATAGGCTGGGAATTCTGCATTCTTCTCAGGAAAGGAAAAGAAGCCTGTGCTTTTCACATGGTTCAGATAGCAGAAATGAAGCTTTGAGGTTGCGGTAATTAGTCCTTGCTTGTTATCTGTCATTAATACAGATTTTAGAATACAGTCGGATTACTGTGTACAATACAGAAGATAATCTTGTTGCTGCTTCTCTGTTTAAATGCCTGCAGTGCAAACAGATATTAGAAAACACAGTATCTTGCCATCTCCGGAAAAAAAAGCACAGGAAACATTCACATCAGAGGTCACTTACAATACCACATTTCTGGCTGTAGCTGCACACTTACAGCACTTTTTAATTCAGTTTCAAAATGTCTGCTAGCCTAATTTACACATGGCCAAGCAGAAGTGGTCTATAGACCCAGACTTATTTTCTGAAGCAGATGTATCTAATTAACACAGATAAGCAGTTTTAATACTATAGTTCTCCACAAAATGCTCTGCAAAACCCACTTCATCCATTTTGTAAAACAGGTGAGCCTTCTGAAGTTTACAGGTAAGCACTATTTCTGAAAAATGAAAAAAAAAAAAATAAAAGGAAAAGGAGACCTGATTTTGTGAATAAGGGGAAATTAATTTTCTAAACAGATCACTGGTAAAAGAAGTATCTGACTAATTTAATAACGGTTATTCACATTTTGTTCAGATGAAAATAAAAGCCTGATTTTCGAAGTGTATGTAGCAATGTGTTTAACTGTTCACAATGATTAGGAAAACTTTTTGGACTTATTGCCATCTTTTGTGGAAAGAGGTATGCTATAAATAAGAACTTACACCAAAAAAAAGTCACTACTCGACTAAAATACTTGCTTTATTGGATGTGGGATGTTAGCACTATACCCTCAACATGAAATGGGAAGAACAAGATCAAAAGCTCACTAGGGAAAGGTTTATGGCTTACAAAGGTTTGAAACCTACTTAGCAAAACCGTTTACTCTGATGTTTCTAAAAGGTTTGTGGTATAGTAGAATAAACATCATCTTGATAAGATCATTATATCTGAGCAACGCTACTTAGTGATGAGTAGATGATGTTACCTTGATTGTTACTCATTTTAACTCCCACAAATCAGCATTTTGGAGATTCCTGACCAGCTCAGTCAGACTTGGCTTCTTTTAATAGCTGTCTCTTGCAGTGGCTGGAGTTGGTCAGGAAGTATGAGCAAGTATTGATATATTCAAATTTTGTGTTGTTTCAAAAGTGGAAGCCTCCCACTTAGGGTGGCTTTCTGAGGGTGATGCAATGTAGAGGTTCATATTTATTACAATTTCTGTACATTAATTTGAATTCTATAGATCTCTTTTCGAATGCGTGCAGCTGAGGTGAGTTCTGTCCTATCGTTCTCTTACCTGTGGAGGTTGGAGCTGAGGATGTCACACATCTTGAGATGACCAAAGTTAAATGTTGGTCTCTCTGATTGGATGCTTGGTGACACAACAGTGTGTGAACAGGAACACAGAGCCATTTATTACACTTAGTCACATTTTGTTCCTGTCTGTTTTTATATGGAAGTCTCCCAGAAGAAAATATCTCTCTTGCTGGGAGACACTTGTCCTGAGGTGTCAAAGGAAAACAAATTGTCATCCTTGAGGTATTTCTCATCCTGCCATAGTTTGACAATAAAGTCCTCAAGATAAAATGACAGTACTTCTGCAGACAGGTGCAGTGAGCAAAAGGCAATAGATTTGACAGATAAACATTTGTGTTTGTTACTGGTAATCTAGTAATTTTGAAGGAATTTGGATGCCCAGCTTAGTCCAAGCTAGATGGAAATTTCTCCACAGCCAAGGCTGCACTGCTGTGTCTTAGTTCTTCCATTCCCCTGTGTGTACCTCGGGACAGTGAGCTCTGCAGAGGTTCTCTTCCAGTTACTTGTTTGTGTTGGCTGCAGGAGAAGATTATCTGTCTTTAAAGCAAATGGGGGAAGATCATTGGGAGAGTAGCAGCCATAGCCCATCTTAGCTGTTCAATGAGGATGGCTGTAAATCAAAGGAGATTTTCGCATTTTAGAAAATAGGTTAGTCTGCAGCCCTTATTAGCTCCAACAAGCTGTAATGCCACTCGGAAAGTTTTTGAATAGCATACCACTACATTTTTTTAAAGAATTGTTGCTTTCTGAGGACCCCCTTAGGAACTGCTGTGTCAAAACAGCAGTCATTAGCTAAGTTACTTGGTGTGCTGTGTTTCAAACTTAACAAAAGAAACTGCCCAGCTCAGAGGCAAGAGACCAGCTTGTACTTTCTAGTGCAAGAGAAATGCAAGGACTTAGCAGCTTCAGCATTATCTTGCTTCTGTGCTATGTGGAAAATCCTGATGAATTTGGAACCAGACATAATTTCCCAGCTTTAAGCACTGAGCTGAAAAAAATACCGTATTTATTTCTGACTGGTTAAACTAACCGGCATCCTTACTTCAAGAACGGGGGAAATGCCCTTTGTTCATTCAAATGGCAGCAAATGGCCAGGGAGGTGGGCTGATCTGGATTTGAATATGGCCTCATGCTTGAAGGAAGCATCCCTTCTTTTCCTCCAGTCCGAATTTGAAAGATGAAACTTCTAAACAAATAACCAGTAAGATTTGTACCTGCCTTCAAAGGTCCTGTCTCATATTAGCAGGGAGAAAAGATAGAACATTTCTTTTTGCCTCCCTCAAATCTTGGTCATCTTTATTGTGTGTCTTTATGGAGGGAAGAGCCCTCAAGAGTTATAGGAATGAGCAGAACATTCCTGCCATTTTTGCATCTATGTGCAAGGCAACACTAAGAACTTTTGGGAAAGAGGAACCCTATAACTAATGTTAAATACAACCCTGGTGACTTGGTTTTAGCTAAAACAATGAGATTTCTCAGGTTGTCTGACACTGTCCTAAACTATATGGGCTTTTGCCTCCAAGTCTTCATGATATTTCTTTGAATGTTGCTTCACCTTGATCTCTCCAAGCGAGATGCGGGCTTTTTCTCCAGTTCCTTCTCTTAGGCTACAGACAAGTGAGATGCTCGCGGAGACAGTGAGCCTTTGGTCCTAGTGCCTGTCCCAGCCAGCATGCATCCAGTCACTGGGAGCCAGCAGCTCCCTCTGTCCTGTTTCTTTTTTAATCTAGCCATTTAATTTCAACAGTGGTCATACCTGGGTTAGCTGATGTTATCTTAGGTACTGGTGTTCCTGTGGCAACAACAAGATCATGCGTATCATAGGCAGGTTGCTTTGGTACTTAGCCAGAAGGTGGGGTAGGTTTTGCAGCCTGTGATGGTGGAGCTGCACCTAGACTAGCTATTTTAAACTAGGTCGAGTATGAATGTTCTTGTCTGCAGATGCATCCTGTATGCTGTTCCTCTTACAGCTAGAGAAGCACGATGTGTTGTGAATGCTCCTTGCCTATCATTTCTTCCCATTATATCAGCACCCCATTGTATATACTGTAGCTCAGGACAAAAATGGGGTGGTTTTTGCTTATTGTTAACTATCGAGGCACTGAGAAGATAATGGGGAAAAGGGTGGTGTGCCAGAAACAATTCAAAAGCACATCACAGTGTCTACCAGTAAAAGAGAGGGCACTTTGCTGAGCTTATTCGGGAGTTTCCTTTCAGGATGATTCAGGACACAACTGCAGTAACTGAACAAAGCAGTTGCTTCCTCATATCAGCTCCTCTCAGGCAGCAGAAAGCCCAGCTGGGACCAACCGAAAAGAGCACAGCTGGCTGGTTGGTGTCGGAGAGCAGGGTCACCTTTAGCTGTCCCTGTGCAGCAAACCAGAACCGATGTGGCTGGGTCCTGAGGATGAGAGTGCAGCCTGGCACAGAGGCTCCAATGGAGTTGTCTTTCAGGGATCCTTAGGCTTTGGGGCAACTATAAAACTTGAAGAACTGTTTTATTTCCCGGTAGCTACTTGGTCTGTGCTGAGCTATAACCTTAAATTGAATAGTTCTGTACCACTGCTAAACAAGCCTTCCTCCCTCAAAGGACGTCCCACATTTAAAAAACAAAAAGCAACACAAAGAACCTCAACGTATTGAAAATAGAGCCTCTGAATAAAATAAATACTTTTGCAGCTTCTGCTTCTGTAAACAGGCAGATTTTTCCTATTTTCTACTCAGCCTAAATGTAATGCTTACAAAAATTTAAAGATCCCACCCTTCACTTTGGCATCAGATAAAGTGAGTCTTTTCTTAATGGAGACCTCCGTATGCAGAAGAAAGGAAAGGAAAGGGCAGCTAAGAGTGAAAGAAGACCCTCACTCAAACCTGCATCTGTCAAGGTCAGATCTATTCCAGGCAGAGGAGGCAGGAGAGGGTAACGGCACAGCTCTCCCCGCCACCCTGCGGAGAGTGCTGGCCACTCCTGGGAGAGGAACGGTGGGGGAACAAAAATCTCTCTCCTTCACAGAAAAAATGATTTCACACGCTGCACACAGCAAGTGCGCAAGTTGGAGTGGTTTGGTTCCTCAGTCGCTATTGTATTCACAAATGCAAATTTTTATGCATAGATTCCCTGTAGATCCGCTCTTTCACCATCTACTACGTTACATGGGAAACGCTGTGGAAATTGATGAGACCTTCAGTGATTTATTTCATATTCTGAAGCTGAAAGCCCTCGCAACCAGGAGATTCCACTATGAAGGGAGGGATCTGTTCATTGTGCTAGTGACAGCATCCATTGCACCGAACAGAAATAGTGAACGTCATGTTTATTTTGAGCAGTAAGAGTGCGTGTGTGCGCACGCGTGCACAAACATACTAGTCCAGGAGCTGGTTTTGTCACACCACGTTGAAAAATCTTTCAAAGCAGACAAATAGCAAGGTAATCTATATGCAAATTTGCTGGTTTAGTCAGTCTGATGTGCCTGTGACAAAGAGTGGATTTAATTATAGTTTATTGGTGCTGGTTGTGCTTGAGTAATCTGGAGGTAATGGTGCATAATGCTGAATTAATCTAGGATGAAAAAAATTGGTTTCCTGGGGATAAACTGAGACAAAGGCAAATCATCCTCTATTTCCACAGCTGGGTACGTTTTCCTGTGCAGTCTAAACAGCTAAGTTTTCCTGGTGTCATTTGGAAACTATGATCTTTTTAAAAAAATTCTAATCATCCAAAGAACTTTGGAACTAAATTTTCAAGAAGAATAGCTTCTGTTTGCAACAGTGGCGACATTCTAGCAGGTAATTTGGCATTTAGTCACTCTGCTCCTGAGTCCCTCCTCCCTCACAGCCAGTATGCTCTGTCGCAGACTGAGTCATGTACATAATACATTCAGCACAATGACAGTTAAGAAGGTAGAAGGTGAGAATTAGCAGTGTTCAAGACAGAAAATGGTAGGAAAAAGATGTAGAGCAAATTGCTAGTGGAGGAAAGGAGGATAGGAAACAGGAGATTTTCTATTTCTTTATGTGAAAAATTTGAAAATTGTTATGTTAGCATGAATGCTTCAGATAAATATTTCACAGTAAAATTAATTGCTAGATAAACTGGAAAAGCAAAAGCAGAAATACTCTTTATTACAGAACACTTTCAGATATGTGGGCTTACAGTCATAGTACATGCACACAGTTTTGCAAGATTAGTGCATAAACAATGGGGAGAATAGGACAGAGAACGGACAGTGAGAAATGGAACATAATAGCTTTGGAAGACTATTTGCTGCATAAACTAGTTCTCTTTGGTTACAATGGCTATTACATATATTTTTAATGACCTAAAAATTTTGCCTCAGTCGTTAGAGAAATGTAGGTCAAAGGAATAATTTCCTTATAATAGGACAGTTACTGTTTTATCGCTACAGTTCACATATGTCTTCAAAAGATCACTGGTCATCTGAATGCAAGGAGTGCGTAGTATCAGAATTTGACCATGTTTAATAGCAGACAGCAAATTTGAACCACTTCAGTGTGATTTTTTTGAAAGGTGCTGAGTATTAATTCTGCTTGCAGTCATGGGAGCCAGAAGACTCAGCTTTTCTGAGAAGCTAGCTCAACAATAGCACAAGTTCGTCAGTGGAAGATAAGGTATCCAAAAACATTGACCATTTTGTGAAAATTTGACCTAAAGCCAAAGCTTTTGATCCAAAGTTAGTCACTCTTTATGCTTCTGGCTGTTGTTTCTGCCTCAGAGACTGAGCAATGATCCATATATTTGGGGGCAGGGAATCCAATGAGATGCCTGAATAACTTGAGTTTACTTTTCATCTCCAGTGTTGGAAGAAGGTGAAGAAGATTTTATTGGGATAATCTCTAATTTCATGCACACATGGCCTTCAGTCATTTGTTTTGGCACAAACCGCAGAAACCACATCGTTCAGTTCCCATTTCTTCAGGTTTCCAATGTGTTCTATCTTTTTTTCCTTAGGCAAAGAGTTTCCTTTATATCTGAAAATGTAATCTGTGCACAAATATTTTTTTAAACCTTTCCAGAAAATAAGCTCTTTATATTCAAGTGCTTCTGCTTCCTTTATCTCTAGACAGTTGATAGTTGTAGAGGAGACAGTGGGTCAGAGGAGAACACTAGATTCTGTTCAAAACCTTTTCACTGCTTTTCTGTGTGGATCACAGCACGTGCTTTTGCAGCCTGATGTTTGATGTGCTGGACAGGTGTCCAACACTTGCAAAAATCAGGCCCAATGGTGCAACTAATTCATCATTATTAAGCATTTTGGCATTGACAGAGAAGAAAGTTCACTGTAGCCATGTTGCATTTTAATGCACCGTATTATTTCAAAGCACTATTCAATTCTTTTTCTGTGAGAAAAATTCTGGAGTCTCTTTCTACTTGCATATTACCACTTTTCATTCAAAGGATGACTTCTGGTGTGGTTGTTTTTTAAACAGTTGTCTTTCATAATTCATTTTAGTGCTGCATGTTTCAGAGGCAAAGGTGATAAACCTTTCCAGAGAAGATGTTTTCACTTTGCTGTCAGATGATTTTAATGACCTTTTCAGGACACGGTATGCACCATGTAACAAAATGATTTGTCTGTCTCTGAGACGTCTAAACTGTGGCATACTGAGCTTAGTGTTACTTTGCCTAAAAAATGCAGTATTTCTCACATGACTGTCATGATTGATAATGTTATGACCTCTGTTAGTCTCACAGAGAGGTTATTATAGGGACTATGAATCTAGTTTAGCAAAACCAGACTTGCGTAGTGACTACAGTTCCTTACGTCTGTGTGCTGTACTACACAGCGACCCTGAGACGCAGGAGCTGTGAAAGGAGGAAATTGGTTCACGTGGATCTTCACACCAAATCATCATTTTCAGGGACTTTCAGCTGTCCAGGTTCTTCTCTGGATTGATTATACTGAGTCAGCATTTTTATGCACCATCTAATAGATTTTGCATGTGACCTGAAGTTTTTAGTGGAGAGTCGAGCTTGTAAAGGTCACCATTGACAGCAGAGACCTGCTATTTGTATTGCAAAAGTAATTTCACTATGGTACGGTTCTGCCCAAGTGAGCGAGCTGCTGGGGTGGGGTGTGACAGTTCTTGGCTGAAACATTATACCTTCCTATCCAAAGTAGCATGTTTCATGCGTCCAAAAACCACAGGAAGCCAAATGCCTCCCCCTGAGCCACTTTCTAATAATCTTTTACAGGTATAAACCTTCAGTATTGAGCTTGGTCCTGCTGGTGTTTGGTCTCGTGGTCTGGCCTTGCACACAGCTGCAGTTAGACAGCCTCTGCACTGGTAGCATGGCACAGTCCTCCTTAGACCTGATCCAAAGCCTGGGAAAGGTAATGGGGATATATCCAGTCAACTTCAGTAGGCTATGGGTCCAGTACAAAGTTATGTTTTATGTGTCATTAGTAAGGTTACACATAAAAAGAGAGCCAGTGCTGCTGCTGCTTCTTGGAAAGTGAGAGACAATACAGTTCTCAGCTGTTAGAAAGCGAAGGTACAGACTGCCTGCATGGCTTTGAGGTGTTTAACCTTCCTTGTGAGAGCTGGGTGCTCAACAGCTTGATAGTTTTGACCCTAATTGACAGAATATACTTGTGACTCTGCATTTAATCATGGTTGCTGATTGGAGTAATTTAATCAAGGAACTGATTGGGGTAATTTGGAATAAGCCCCACTGGTGCATGTCAGCAGTTAAGATGGATTGCCCAGTGGAGACAATAGCTAGTAAAATATAGGGTAGAGAGTAGGCAGTAAATAACTCTCATGTTGTCTGTCAGGGGACACTCTAGACTTGTTCACTGACAGTTCCCTCTCAGCTTCTCAGGATGGTGAGAACCCCACAGTCTCAAAATACTCATTGAGACAATGAGGTGAGGAAGCTTGCCCATGATGCTACATTATTCAGATCACTGAGGAAAGGGCAGACTGAAGAATTCTGGAAGGCTATTGAGGCTGAGGTTCTGGAGAATAAAATCATAAATAACATACGATCTGGGTATACACACAGTAATGTGCACAGGGACAAAAACTATTGAACTTCAGCTGTGAAATTACTAACTTTGAGCTGACCTGTACCATTCAGGAGCAAGATGCTGATATGGTATATAACTTGACAAAAGCCTTGTTTCAGTGCTCAGTGGTGGTCAGATATGTAAATCAAGCATTAGGAATGACTAGGAAAGGCATAGATGATAAAGCAGTGAACATTGCAATACCATGGCACAAGTCCATGGTTTCCCCTCACCTTTGCAGTTCTGGTCCTCTCATCTCAAAGAGGATATAATAAACTTGGAAAAGGATCAAGGAGGAGCAACAAGGATAAGCAGAGATAAGGAATGACTTTGACTTGAAGAATGACTGCAGAGACTAGAAGCTTGTAGGCTGGAAAAGAAACAACTTGCCAGTAATATGATACAGATCTCTAGGCTCAGGAGTGGCATGGAGAGGTGTGGATAAGGATCAGCCATTAGTGTCTCTACAAGAAGGTTACACAAAGCTAGTAGCAGTCAGGTTCAGAGAAACAGGAGGTGGTTCTTCATAGAGAGTGTAGCAGACCTGGGAAAATTGTTGCTAAAAGATGTTGTGGATGCAAGAACTCTCTCTGGGCTCAATAAATAGCTGAAGACGTACCTGGAGGAGAAATCCATTGAAGAACCTAAATACAGAGAAACCCCATCCGGCTCAGAAAATCCCCTGACCTGAAAATAGTAGCGAACAGGGAGAGTACAGAGAAGGAAGTAACATATATGCTTGTCTTGTTCTTTCTCTTCTCAGTATCCATTTTTGGCCACTCTCAAAGTCCAGATATTGGATTCAGGGGCCTTTGATCTGACACAGTACAGGTGTTTTTTGTGAAACTGGTATTTCTGTAGGGTGCCCCAAAGGAGACGTCTGCAGCAGCCCCTCTGAGCTCCCCAGCAGCAGATCCCCATGGCAGGGCTGTGTCTACATGCAGCACCATTACCTAGCTTGCATTATGCCCTGTTCTCCTCTGCCTTGTTGAAAGTGTGCACTTTTTTCCAGGTGTTTGTCTGAATTATCTGCTAAATTACAGAAGTCTTTTTTTTTTCCTTGTAATAAAAAACTGTTGGTAGGTGTGGTGTTTGAAAACTAGGGGAGATATGTAGACCCATTGGATTTCATTGTCATGAAAAAGCAAAAAAAAAAATTCCTTACTTTTTTCATTTTTGAAAGCTTTGGGTGCCATCTGCTGGGTTCAGTAGGACCTTACACACTGGAGCAAGATTGCTAGTTGCTGATTGAAAAGTACTTGAAGAATTGCATTTACCCAGCCTTTATCTGCAGAGTATTTGCACCTCCTGGTTCTTTTGGCTCTGGTGATAATGTAACGCAGGTCTATGGGACATACTCTGCCACACAGAGAAGTGCGTGCTTACAGTTCCCTTTTAAAGAAACCATTCAGACTGAATTCTCATAGTGGTTTTCACAGTGTTGGGTCATATAATGGAGAATGGCAGAAGGAAACAAGGATTGTCAGGCATTATGTCCTGGCAACATGTTGCAGTAGCAGAGCCCATTCTGAGCAGCATTCAGGCTGTCTGAGGCTGCTGGAGACAGGGACAGGCAGATGCTGGGGACCTGGAGAAGGCTATTTGTCCAGGGGCCCTGGTTACTGCCTCTTTGATAAGTGGCATAGGTGCATAGCAGCAAGATACAGCCCTGTATGTTGAACTGTGTGAGGGGATGATGGGTGAGTGTCCCAGGTGGATGAGGCACAGGTCCATGGGACAGGCACAGTGCCTGCTCTGCAGTAAAGGCACCTGGTGACAGTGAGTTGTCACCTCTGGGCTTGCAATGTGAGCTGTCACTTGCTCTCACTTTGGGAGTGCCCAAGAGCAAGGTAATAGCATAAGTTGGCCATGGACCATTCCAGAGGGCTGAAGCAGGGGAGGTGGCCAGCGATGTGTTTGCAGAAAAATGGCCAACACTATGACCTGTGTGAGCAGCTAAGTTCAAACAGCAAGGAGCTGTAATACAATTACTTGCAGCACTGCCTTGGGACACATCTGTCACTGAAACCCCTCAAGAATAATATTCCTTTGGTTTTTTTGTTCCTCACAGTTATCTCCCTGGTGTGTTCACTGTCGCTCTGTAATTTGATGATACAGGGCTCTGGCAGCAATACTGGCTAGCACGGTCCCATCCTCTTGTTCTTGCTACTTGTTCTCTCCGCAAGCTGCAGTGCCCCTTATGCCCACGCTGTATGTGAGACCATGCTGTGTACTGCTGGGTTTAAAAAAAACCAAACCAAAACTACAGCACGATGAAATGGGTTATATTTAACCCAGACCAGTTCCTCTTTTTTTCAAATCACAATGTGGCCTCGTAAACGGTTGGGTCAACACGAGCAAGGGAAGCCTGGTGTCTGCGGTGCTGAGGGTGGGAGCAGGCACACATGGGTGAGGAGCAAGACGTCTATATTCAGCTTTGCTTTTGAACCCCTGGGTCACCCAGCTGTGGCCAGGTTTTGGCCTCTGCGCCAGGGATGCCCCAGCCACCAGCGGGCACATGTGAGGGGATATCTGGTGCCGACATCAGCCCTGGGCTGGTGGGTTGCTCACAGTTCTCTGCACTGCGAGGGATCCTGCTGAGTTCCCCATGTCCAGCACTGCTCTGTTTTGGGGGCTTAACAATATGTATAAAACCAAGGTCCTTGCTGCTAGGTGGAGGTATGCTTATGAAGATGGTCAGATGATTGGAGCGCCTCTCTTACGAGGAAAGGCTGAGAGATCTGGGTCTGTTTAGCCTGGAGAAGAGAAGACTGAGAGGGGATCTCGTCAATGCTTATAAATATCTAAAGGGCGCGTGTCAAGAGGATCGGGACAGACTCCTTTCAGTGGTGCCTAGTGACAGGACAAGGGGTAACAGGTGCAAACTGGAATGCAGAAAACTCCATCTGAACATAAGGAGAAATTTCTTTACTTTGAGGGTGACAAAGCACCGGAACAGGCTGCCCAGAGAGGTTGTGGAGTCTCCTTCTCTGCAGGTATTCAAAACCCACCTGGATGCAATCCGGTCCAACCTGCTCTAGGTGAACCTGCAGGGGCTTTGGACTAAAAGATCTCTGTGGGTCTCTTCCAACCCCTACCATTCTGTGATTCTGTGAATTTTCAGCTGCCCAGGCCAAAGAGAATGGTTTGACGATAGCAAATCCTTGGAGCATATTCAGCTGCTCTTTTGTGTGTTCACAAGATTTCACTAACTGTGCACCTATAATTTGTAAGAATATGAATAGAAATGAACACATAAATAAGGGATCATGAAGCCTTTTCCTTTGGTTTCATTCTTTTGCTTGAATATTGAGGGATGCCAGTGTATTATTCCACATAAGCTACTAAAGACTTACAGCCTTCTCTGCTGTAGCAGGGGAACCAGATTCCTGCGCAGTCTTAGAGAGGATGGTCAATCTCAGGCAAATAGGCTGCCTGGCATTTTGGTGATCTTTGTGTTGCACATACCACGACTACATTGATCAGTAAGGGGAAGAGATCCTAAATTGTGTCCAAAAGAACAAAAAACGTTTTAAAATTGTAAAGGTTTCTGGTACAAACAAACAAAACAGATTACTTCTGATGGCATTGCATTTTGAATGATCCTCTATCTGGAACATATGGCACTATTACAAAACTGTTGGCAAACAACAGCAAGAGTAAAGCAGAATAAAAATGTGTAGGAAGAAAGCTAGAACAAGGCCCAAAGAAAGGCAGTCAGTTAGAAGGAAAAAATCTGTTTCAGCTGAGAGTTTATGCTTAAACAAATTTAACATACTCTTTGAAAACTAATTATGTTCAGCATTCAGTCTGGATGCCTTACAGATGACAAACCACAATGAGAAACAGACTTCCTTCCAGTGTTTATGCATTGAATGTTAGACCTTGAACCATGGCATTTGTAGACTTCATTGAACCCTAGATCACTATGAGATTTCTGTAGCCCTTGAATTCATACTACAATGCGTTAAAATTATTTCAAGCAAATGCTGCCAGTGGCAACTCATGTATAAGTCAGAATCACCATCTTTTTTATATTTTCTTATACCTGTTTTTGCTGCTGCTTTTTTTTTTTTTTTCCCCAAATCATCTTCAAGTTAACAAGATGCCTATAGGCAGTGTTCTCACTGAGGTCACTGTGCAGTGCCTTCACATTTTTGTATAGTGACTTGATTTCTGTGTTTGTCTTAATTTTTGAATCAATATCTTTCAGCACCCCCAGATTCAAAAGGAATCACAATATATCAAGTACTTATGCTGTGATGATCAAGCAACCCTGCATCAGTGGGTAACGGGAATAAGAATCGCCAAGGTGAGATTAAAAGTAAATTTAGTCAAATATGTTTTCTGTAAAATCCTGTCTTCCTTAGGTTACTGACTGTCATCGTCTCAACTGGAACGATTGTGACAAGAATGGACATTCATGCTAATTATACCATAGAAAGAAAGAGCAGAAGGACATGACCGGAGTGGATTTGCTGAATGTTCCTGTACCCTAGTTATCAGGGTGTCTTTCTCATTAACATGAGGGTGAATTCTGTAGCTATAAAACTCATGTGCTCATAAAACTCACTCCACGGTTATCTGGCACAATAATAGTATGCTGTGGCTAGAGATGTGCAGGCTCTGGTCAGTCCAACTGTGACATCTTTCAGGCAGTTGTGCCCAAATTGTCTGCCTCACCCTATTCAAAAAGATCTGAATTCACAGATGATTTTTGGTTTGCACAAAATATTAAGGGAGATGGGTTTATACATAGCCCAGTGTACTGGCTGTACAGATGCCTCCTGTTACATAGATATTCTTTTCTGCCAGTGCTGCTGCCGGGGGACATCCCACAAGAGTGTGGGGTGATCATCAAATGATTTTGTGTATTACACTGACAGAGCTGTTTGCTCTAGAGCCCAGGATTCAGTGTCCCAAGCCTCCAGTCTGAAAATGTAATACTTGGAAAGCACTGAAAAAAGATATTTATTGAGAACAGTTGCTCTTAAAGCCAAGTTTCAAGATGTTTACAGATACTGAAACGAACATAAAATGTGAGAATGATATCAGTAGGACTGTGCTGGTCACAGGGATTTCTGTTTTATTGTATTATTACGGAAATGCTTTCCACCTGGCCCTATACAGCACTTGTAGAAAGCTACTTTTTAACAAAACTGGGTAGGAAGGAATGGGGTCAGGAAAGTTGTCCGAGAGCAGAATGAATGCTTGGCTTATTTCAGGCTTAACGCCGTGCTTGTTGTATTGTTTGTTTTGCAGTATGGCAAGACACTATATGATAATTACAAATGTGCAGTGAAGAAAGCTGGCTTGTCCTCTCGATGGGCAGATCAAGGGATGGTGGAACCAGCTGCCCCTGTTGGATCCTTATCTGCAGGTACCAGTGCTGTCACAGCAGTTGAAATCACATTTATTGCCCTCTTCTGTCATCATCAGTGTTGCACGTAGTCTTTGTTCAGAAAATGGTCCCACTGATTCAGCAAGATAATATCTTGTTCTAGGCAGCGCAGTGTAGCTCTAATCTATAACTAAGGTAGCAGCAGAGCTCTCACTTTAAAGTTAGAACTTGAAGAATACAAAGACAGCCCACCAAAGGTCAGTTTAAATCTGCATAATTAAATAAGGTATTTTTCTGTTGGCATCTGAATACAAATCCTTTATCCTCCCTCTACATTTTACAGACCAATGGTCCATGTCTTGAAGTTTTCTGTTTGCCCATCTCTACACTGGCTGTATGGGAGCTTTTCTTCCAATGAGTAAAAGGGATGAGTGGGATATTCTGAGAAAGATAATTTAAGAAAGGGATTATTATAGAGTGAGCCACGCTCTTTCCCAGCCTTTCACTCATTTGCTTGATAACAATGTTGGTGTTAGGAGAAGAATGCAGAGGAAGAAAGGATTGGGTTATTCTCTAACTTTACTTTTCCAGGGGCTTCATCATATTGCTGTTACTATTTTATCATTATACAGATACAACAGTGCATGATACTAGCTGTAACTTGCTGGAATGTTTTTAGTTTACATGCTTAAGATGCACTTTATTTATTAGGAAGGACATGCTGGCCAAGTACTTACTGTTATAAGACAGGCAAAGTCAAATTCAGTGTTGGCAGTTAATGTTCTGACTTCTCATGTAGACAACTCAAAATCCTCCAAACATCTCTCCAAGACTTTAGTTTGCCTTTTCTCGGTACATCTGAGAAGAGAGTGGTCTTTCTACTATTCCTTTGAGTCAAATAATGGTAATAAATGCACATTTGGGGTAGGGAGACCCAGTAACAGACTGCTTTGAGATCAGGGGGTTTCTTGGTGGTTGTGCGTGGGGGTACTTTAGTGAGGGTGGATGGGACGGTGGTGGAGCATTTTGTGTTCTGGTGTTGATGGCAGTAGAGAGGTGGCTGGCCAGTGGGGCTCCATGCTGGTGCTGCAGTCTGTACTGGATATGGGCAGGATCGAGGCCTCGTAAAGTATATATACATCTGTATAACTTCAGCTCCTGACTAGAATCCAGGAACACTGCATGTGATCATAAAGTATACTGTTAATCTTAACTAATGGATCCCATTAAATGGTTAAATAGCCTGGAAAGATTTTAGTCATGTATGTTGTCTCTATGAAAATATCTCTGAAGGATCATTAGTGTTCTAATTGAGGCAAGTCACTGTGATTCTTGCTGTCTTACGGTTGTCATTATTGGCCTATATAAAACCTGGGGCCCAACTATAATACTATAACCTGAACTGCCTGACTATGAGCAGTTGTTGGCTCATGTTTTGGAAATGGAACAAAGCATGTTTTCTTCTGTTCTGTTTTCAAATGACTGTATAGCCATTTATATGGTCTGATTTCAGTATAGGCTAAAATCTGCTATAGAAAACTATAGTCCTGTGTGAGCTTAGCCGGGGGCTGTACTCTATTGACTTCAGTGGCAGCAAAAAGCAATGCTTAGGAAGGCAGCTGGAACTTCTGTTCTTGCATCTCGTGTAGCCTATATTCCCTGGTCACGCTGCTGTAGCCAGCATTTGTGTGTTTGCTTATACCCCAAACTGGTCCACGGTTCTGAAGTGCCAGGCACACCTCAGGCAAAATATGATTTTTGCCTCTGCCTCACTATGTGTGTCTTTGGATGCTAAAAAAACAGTGTATGCTGTGTGCTAGCACAGTATCATTGTGTTTGAAAGATGAAGGTTGTTGCTTTATTCCATATCACTGCACAGTTCAATATTTTGCATTATATACTTTGGTATCTATATTTTGCATTGTATTTGGACTACTTTTTTTTTTTTCTTAAAAAATAGTAATTCAGCATAACATTTTTGAGAAATTGATTTGCAAAGAATACTATAACATTTAAATTAAAAATAAATCTTGATAGTAGAATGCATGAACTCACATATTGGATTGGCTGGGGGTCCTTTATCTGACTGACTTTTAGTATAGCGTATGTGTAGGTATGTGGCGGGAGTTGATATGTCAAATGATGCTTTAAAGTCTTGCATAGTTTATGAAATCCATTAACAGAAGCAGCAGATTACCATTTAGCCATGTTCCAACTTTCTGGTATATCATATTTGCCAAGTAGAACACTACACCTTGCACTCTATAGAGTGGATCTCTCTCTACTCTCTTTCATTAGTTAAATCTCAGCATAACTGAGGGCTGCAACATCCTTGAGCAGTGTGAAGCCCAAACTCCTGCTCTGCTATGGACAGCAGATGAAGTGAGGAGACACAATAACTTGCTCCACTTGAGGGCACGGCCCCAGAACCCAGGGATTTACATCTCTCTTCACTGAGCACTTACAGCCACAAGATTGGTTTTATCTCTTTATTGACTTCCATGTTAATCCTTCAACAAACACAAACTGCAGTTTGAATGATCAAAATGGTACTTTGGATTAAATATGCTGAACGACATGCAGGCGCAAACATAAAACACAAGGACTTCAGACCATATTCTGTCATCCCCTGAAGCCTAAATAGCCCTAGTAAATTCAGTACACTGCAGAGTTTGTCTTACTTCTCTGTCAGTCGTGTGATTTGCAGGCATGGCAATAAAAATAATTTATTCTATTTCTTATCATATTCGTGGAACCGCTTTGCTAATCAGAAAAGTACATGTTAAGATTAAAACCACGGCTGTGCTTAGATTTATATTGTAGACAGCTAAGGGTTCACTAGCATCCAAGAAGTACATGAGTGGAACTCTACTGGATCTTAGAACTGTAAATTATAATAGAGCTAAGGCAGCCATTAGGGTTTACAAATGTACGTATCTAGGCACCAAACGCTATCTACTACTTTGACATGTACAGCTTCCAAAAATGATAGACTAAACTGGAGAGTTTATTTAATCCTCATCAGATTATACAGGGGCTGGGGACTTTTTTGTAATTAAACCAACAAATTTGTCCTTTGGTCTCACATTCACTTACTCCATTTGACAGTACTGGGTTATTTATGCATATCCCTTACAAACACAGTAATGGTCGACAGACGTTTTGCAGAGTTTTAACTTAGCCTGCTAGCAGATCTTCACTAATCCGAGACTAGCGAGGTTCACAAATCTTCCGTGATTCCAGATGGGGGAGAAATTTCAGAGCTGTTACCTCATTGTTGGTTCCTTGGTGAAAGTTGTAAAGATGTTTTTATAGCCTTTTTCTTAGTTTGCTATTCCCTGATCTGGTTAATATGTAACACTCTCTTCCCTCTGTCTCCTCTCCTTGTCACAGCTGCTGTTCAGTCAAATGGACAGATTCCCCAAATTGTTCGTCGTTCCAGTGCAGAATTTCCAGAGACTCAGAAGAAAGTGGATACGTCAGAGGTGCAGGTAAGCAGTTACTAGCAGTGCACTAGTTAAATGTCACCTGTGAATCAATTCTTCCAGTTTGTTTTTCTTCCCCCACTATCTTCACCCCTCAAAGTGCCAGTCTACTGTTGTGACAAGGATTTGGCTCTTAGGCAAAGTGGCTGGTTTGCTGTCCCTCTTCATGCTTTACTCACTGCAAACAGTGTGCCCATTGCACAGAAGCACGGAGCCACTGACGGGAGGTGAAGGCACAGCCATCTGCCACTTTCGTTCTTCAGAACAAATAGCTGTTGAGTTCACGTAGCAGGAATAGGAATGCGCCTACTGGGACAGTCTCAAAGAGTCTGTGCTGTCAGCACCACGGTGTCATTTTCTGTCTCTGCCAGAAGACAAGTCTTGCCTTGGTAACACAAAGAATGTAGTAGTGTTTTCAGCAGGGAACACTGTGCACAACTGAAGATGAGGGTGTAAGAAAGGAGAAAGTGTGAAGAAGTAAGGCAAAACTTCACATTTAGGCTCTAAATGCATTCCTTGATTAAGCTCCAAATTTTGTTTACTTGCACGAACTCTGCTGTAAAAATATCAGTAGGGTATGAGGACTTCAAAAACATCCTACGGAAAAAAACCCCCTGCATTTGTTTGCAGTCCATCATTCAATCCCTCCATCGTGGTTAAAGTGCACAGGACAAGCTGTCAACTGCATTACGTGTCCCACACTTCTTGTTTCTGTCTTTGAGTTCCTCCTTTAAAAAGATCTGTTTCTCTGTTCTGAACCTCACTTCCTCTGGAGTAGATCACATTCTCAGAACTCAGCCAGTGGTTCCCTCCTGTGTGTTGTTTACTTCCATCTTTGTAGGCAAGGAGAGTGAGGAACAGAAGGCATGGCTGTTATACTTAGCTAATGCCAGAATTAGTACTGCTGACTGCAGGGTTGCAGAGCACTGTTCTCTAGCCGAAGCAAACGTTCCCACCTTCATCTCACAGCTTCTGCAAGCTTGGGACCAAAGGGTCAAGCTGAAGTCTCTCGGGGTGCATTGTGCTACAGTTAGAGCACTAAGCTAGCTGAATCTAAACTGATAAATTAGCATAACTAGAAATGAATGTATTACAGAGCTTTGTTTTCAGGACAGCAGACTTCGCCACAGGTTTACAATAATAGATAGCATGTCTGTGTAGTAACTATCAGCAGCTCTCAGTTGCTACCTGAAAAAAAAAGGAGAGCACATTATATTCAGATATCACCAAATGGGCTTTATTTATCTTCAGAGCGTCAACTAGCAAACACAATTTAAAAGAAAAGCCACCTAAAATTTTGTCAAAATAAACATGTCTATAATGAACTGCTATCCTACTTTTTTTTTTTCTTGTGCAATGGATGCTTTGATTCATTTTTCCTTCAAAAAAGTTGCCAGAGGGTTTGAAACTTGCAAACATGGCTAGAACTTAGTGGCTTCAAGGACCTGTTTGTCGCACTATTGATTCAAAAGTGGAGGAGGCACATCCGTGTGCCTCTCCCAGCAGGCAGAAGACACCTTTCCCCAGGCTTAGCAGTGGCCCTTGCCAGGTCACCGATGCAGCATCTTTCCCCTGCTGTGCCCTGCACGGAATCGTGACAGACGGTCTTCCCAAGTGCCACTCTTCACAGTGCTTTGCAGTGCTCTCTCCCTCCTGCACCGAGGGGGCCCAGTGCACTACCCTGCGGGTGAATGCATGTCACGCCACGCTGCAGAGTGCTGGGGACAGTGAATCCAGACACGTAAGCTTTAAATTCCCAAATCTCTCCCCCTTCTTCCTGGTTCCCTGCTGTTGTATCTGATGAGTTTGGCAGAGATAGGTGACTTCAGCTTTATCCAGAGATCCAGCTCTGGATCTCCAGCTAGAATGGGAGATGGAGATACAATGGGGATGAGAGCCAAAACTACATCTGCTTTTTATGATCTCACATCTTGCTCAGTATTTTTGGATATAAAAACACAACACAGATTTTTTTCTTTTAAGTCTTCATGTTCTCAGGGAATGAACAGCAGGCTAGAACATCAAGAAAGTATCTTTATATGTCCTACTAACTGCAATTTTTTGAAATTTAAAAGCACTCATTTTCTGTGGACAGCACTCACAGAAGCACTATGAATACTGTCAAAATGGAGGTTTCCACTGTCAAAGGTCTGTGGGCATCCCCAGAAAGAAAACAAAATACTCTTTGCACTCTTCAGGCAAAATGTACTCTACTTCATTTTGCTGTCTGTCTACTGCACTATTCTCATATATTTTCACATCTTTTTGCTGTTCTTCAGCAGTGGCATTAGTTTACACATGCACTGACTATGTCTTGTCCTTTTATTCCTTCTGCTTGTTAAAGGCTAAGTCAAATAACGTCAGCGCGCCTGGCCTGGCACAGTCAGTGATGAGGCCACAGAAATACCAGAGTAAGAGGAACTCGCTGCAGCCTCCTCCTCCGCCTGAGAGGCGGTCATCTGCTATTTCTGTTTCACCAATTCTACCCTCCAAAGTCAAACGAGACAGCGGCGCTTTCCTAACAGATCCAGACAGCTTTCCAGCACCACCACCTACATTGAAGATTGATTTTCCACCACCACCACCACCGTCTGATTTCTGTGAACCTCCTCCTGATTTTGTGCCTCCACCACCACCAGCCTCCAGCAGCGGTAATGGAGACCTGCCATTACCCCCTCCACCTCCACCTGTCTCCAGTAAGCCCCCCCCTCCAACAAAGAAACCTGTGCCACTTCCTTCAAAAAGGCTAGAAAACACAGGACAAGGTGGAGAGCCACAGTCAGCTGGGCCACCTCCAACTGGGGGTGGAGGCAGGCAAGCAGATTTCATGTCTGACCTAATGAAAGCTCTTGAGAAGAAAAGGGGCAGCAGCTCCTGAACTCTGAGAGCAGGTGGACTTCAAGCCATAGCTGGTTTTGTGAGGTGTCATGGAAGGTCGTGCTGGATCAGGCTCTTCCAGGAGGAATTCTCCTTCAGAGTTCCTCCTGGGGGTCTCAAGAAGTAAGGGTGGGTGCCTACAGTCCCCCACTTTGTCCCCATAACCTGCTCCTTCCCCCTGCCCCCCCTCCACCGTTAACTCCCATTCCAGCATTAGCCAAAGTGAGAATTGGCTGTAGAGTCCATGAGGACAGCCAGGGATGGTGGAGCAGCACTTGCAGAGCCGGCCAGCAAGTGAAATACGTCTTCTGTGGCTGCCTCTCTAGTGGAATTGGAGCTGAAGGAAAAAATACAACAATGTTCTTGTGTGAATTTTGAGAAGTGGTAAGATCCCTTTTCACAGAATTCCCCTTAAATGCTCTTTGTCAGAAAAACCCCGACTGTGGGGTGTTTTGGGTTTTTTTTCCCCAATAAAAAGACCCTTTTTTTTTTTCCCCCCCAAAATAGCCTTTCTTAAAAAGTAAAACCTCAGCTAGGTTATTCTGAGATGCATTGCAGGACCAGGGCCCTTTCCAGACAGTGTCACCCCTAAATGTTACACACTTCTGCTTCCATATGCAACTCTAGTCATACCTGTCAGCACTCAGAGTTGCTGCCTTTAAATCTCTTTTATTTGGTTAATCTCAGACAAAGAAAAACTTTTACTTTGAAATCATGTCTGCTTCCCTTGGTGAGCAAGGATTTTTTTTCCTGTTGGTTAACATTTGTCTTCGAACCGTACCTAGAAATAGTCTGTCTTATGAAACACTTTGTGATTACCTTGTGCCTGATGTGAATGTCTCTTCCTACATTTTTTTTCATTCTTTCTCCCATTTGAATTCTCCGTTGTTCATTTAGGCAGCATTCATTATTAGTTCTCAAATAAAGATAGCTTCTATTTTAACTATGACACTTCGTGCTGATATAATGAACAGGCATTTTACTGGCAATCAGTACCACTTCAAATATTTTAAAGAGTTTTTTCCTTCTAGTCTTCATTTTTATTTCCAGTCTTTGCCTCTTCTCAAGCATGTGATCTTCTAAGATACCATAAATAATATATTTCTGTATTTTGCAATACAAAAAGCATCAAAAGCAAAGTGTGTGGTCTAAATAAATAAGAACAGCTGACAGAGTAGGGGCTGAGGGCACTGCTGGTTGTCAAAATGGACTCCTAGTTCCAGAAGTGGTGGTGGGAGGCAAGGGAATGACAAGCTGGTGGCAGTGCTACAGCCTGGGAAAGTTTTGGGTCATCTTTAGTGTTATTTTTGGCTTAAAGTTGGTTTGTCAATACCCATGTACCTGTGTAACCGCCTAGCAGAAACACGAAGCCTATAGACACACCTTTATAAAGTGCCTTTCCTTTTGAGATGACTACTCTTTTTTTTTTAAGCTGAAAACACTAATGATGTTGTGAACCACATCCATTTCTTCCTGCCACTGAAATGATTTTGCTTTAAACACTGTGGTAAAGCCCACAGCTGTGTCATCTCTGGTGGAAGAAGTGGCTGCTTCAGGCAGACCAATAAATGCAGCTGTGTGTGGGCAAGGCAGTTGGGGTTAATAGTCCTCCCTGGTTTTGAACTTGAAAAAGATGTAAAAGCATTTTAATTACAAGGTTTTACAGGATCGCATGCGTGTGAGAGATGCTAAGAGTGAGACGAGTATCTGCAAAGGTGACAGAGAGTTCAGGCATTGCCTGCAGGGGCCACCGTTGGAGCACAGACATGGAGCATCGTAAGGCTGTTGATGCTACTGGTTAAATGAGGCCCGCCCCCTTCCCAGCCCACCCCACTATGTCACACTCCCCAGTGGGGTCTTTGGTTTAGGTGAATTGTTTGACCAGTCGGGAATAGGTAGGGGACTTTTTTGGCTTTCCAAGGTCACGCAGGCCTATCAGGCTACCGAGGCCTGACCTTCACCCCCAGACACCTTGCAGGCTCTGCGCTGACCAACATCAATGAAAACATTGGTGACAGAGTCCAAAAGTGCAACACCAACCGAGGCGATTGCTGGCCATTACAGCCCCACTTCACCGAAGAGTTGCAGACCCTTACCTTCCACATTTTCCCCAGGTTCACAGCACAAAGAACCAGCCTTTTATCCAAGCAGGGACGGCGGTGCTGGCTGGCCTGGCTCACTTTTGTGCAGATGGTGCCTATGATGTTTGCGCATTTTGGTGGCTGCATGGGCATAGTCCTCCACAAGACAACAAAGACCAGGACTTTGCTCTGGTAAAAAAAACACGAGCATTCAGTATCGGGGAGCCAGAGCCCTGACAAGTTGGAGCAATGCAAGGCAGAACATGTCTGTGCCAGCACCAGGAGGACTGGGCAGCACCGGCTCACAGCAGTGGGAGTGAAAGCACAGACTCTCGGAAGGAGCCGCTGCAGTGGGTGGTGATGGACACGAGGAACTTAGAGCTGCACAGAAGGTGTTTCAGAACAGGGATGCTTCAGCCAGGGAAGTGCCAGATGAGTCAGTAAAAAAAAAAGTTTATGTGACATCCTGCAACTTAATTTGTTTTCAGTTGAGACAAGCTGAAACTAAGGGATGTGTTTCCTGCAGTAATCGTGCCCGTCCCCAGAGTTACTCGGGTATAGCCATGGGACAGCCACCCCCCAGTTCCTCCTGCCTTTCTTTGGTTTGGCAGCAGCATAAGCATTGGAAGAGTAAGTGAAGCTCCCATCAGGGATATGGGGATGGGGGGATGTCTTTCAACTGCTGTTAACCATTTGCTCTGCAGCCTGTGGTGGAGGAGCGAGCACTACTAGCAAGATGCTACAGCTCGTACACCTGTGTCTCTGCTGCTAAATAAGAGGACATGGATGCAAGCTTGAGCGCTGGCCTCATGCTCACCCATGCTGCCAAAGTGGGCCTAAGCACAGTCCCAGGCGCAATTTAAGGAACTGCCCAGGCCAGGCACCAGAAGACAACACGGACAAGTCTAAAGCAGGTTTTGCTCCCCGTATAGAGAGCCCCTGTGGTGTGGCTATGGCCAGTTAGCGTACCAGTTTGTGGGCCGAGGGACTCATTTCTGTGCCTTTTACTTACCAATACAGAGAACCCATGCAACTCTTGCTGGTCTTCTAGCTCCCTTGCTTTCACCAAACTGAGCAAAAAGCTCTCGCCAAGTAAACTATGTTCACCAGGAACACAAACATCACCTACAAGTTTTGAATTGGCATGCCGAACATTCAAAGGGTATCCTGTCATCTCCAAACAGCCAAACTGAGAAATGCTCTTGAGAGCAGTGCAAGGCTCATAAGCTTACCACAAGCTTTAGTTCTAAGCGCAGGAGAAAAAATACTAGCTAGCTAAAAGTAGGAGGGTTAAAACTAGGCCTTAAAAAGCCCAAAGGATTAATGTTTCCCAGTTGTTTTCCATATGTAACGGAGGTAAGCATAATGCAGAATTACCGAATGCTGGATGTCATTTTCTGACAACGTATTGGGAGCGCACATCTTCCACACACTTAGGTGACAACAGCTGTCTGCTATCCAACTATTTTTAAAACAAATGAATTTTCTTTTATGAAATATATACCCAGCATCACAATAAAGCAGAACACGTCCTTAGAAAAATCCTGTGCCATAAGGTGATTTCTCTGAGTTCACAAAGTACTGACTTCTACATGGCTTTCCTAGCATTCACTCTTCTCACCTCAGCCTCCTGCCCTGTTTCCTCCCTTCTCTTTTGTTACAGCACAATAAACTCAATTTTTTTTTACATCTGCAGTCAATCATAACTCACGCACTTAGTCTTACACAAAAGAAAAAGTTGAGCTTTCTTCAAAACAAAAAGAATCAAAGCCTACAGAAAACTCCAGAAATCAATTAAAATGCTGTGATGATTAGATCACTATCAACTATTTTGTGTATGTACACGGCTGCATTGAATTTCTGAAATGTAAGTATTTAAACTCTCCATTCAAAGAACAGAGCTACCATCTTAATGATACGCAATTATCTGGCTTCATTTGGTACAAAAAAAGATGCTGGAAAATACAAAAAGATCTGCCTTTCTGAGACTGTAAATCAAAGTCTTTCTAAAAAATAGAAATTAATCCTTCCACCTCTGTCTAACCTATTGCCATATGAAATTGTCTTATTCCTGTAGCTCGCAGTAGTATGCACATTACTAGAGATTACAGTATTTTAGTCTGAAAGGACCTGAAATTGCAGCATTTTATGTTTAACCTTGCTCCATACCTCAGATGGAGCAGCTTCAGCAGCTGTTGTCTTTGGGTTCTTATATCGCTGATATGGAAGAAGGACCTACCTCAAGCGACCACTTTTCCATCAGTCCTTAGGATTAGAAAGGTTAGAATCGTGGAAAAGTCCACATGTGGGGGGATCAACACTGCTGCCCCTCGTAACTGCCCTCTGCTGCAGAAAGAGGATGAGTACAAATAAACACCCGTTTGATTACCAGCCACAGTATTTTTATTCCCCATCTGCTCTTGCTTCACTGCTGTGTTTACATAACATGAAGGAAGCAGCAACTTGGTGGAAGCCAAGGATTTTAGGGAATATATCATGAAACAGTATTAATGCTTACATTGTTACAATAAACCATAATGATTAAAACCTAGAAGTGGAAAGGGAGGTGGTACAAAATGCTGAGCGTGATGTGGGCTCATTTCTCTACTTTTACAAAACATAGTTAAAAGGTAATGTTGCGATAACTATTCTTCATGCATTTTTCACACACACTTTGTCAGGCACTTTGAGAGTGGAAAAGTAGAAACTTAAATGGATGATGTGGCAAAACTACAGGACAGAACTATTATTCATGGGTTATCACTGACAGTCTCACCGTAACTGGGAAACATGCATATTCTGTTTGAGGGAGAAACGCCGAAAAGATTCATTATCATCAAGTCTTAAGAATTCTCATGGTCTTGCAGAATATTCTAAGGTAGTTTGATTGCTATTAACAGCCAGTACTGACTATTATGAAATCAGAATGATTACTAAAAACAGGCAATATAGACCACTTGGTAAAACCGGGGAGGGGGAGGGGGGAATAACAGAGATTTGCTTTCACATAAATCATTGAAAGAGGACATGTCTGAGTCCATGAATGAACTGGAGAAAATAAGTAGCTGACCTACTCTCTGCAGCCAGAGGAATATGTGAAACCAATTTTCAGGGCTTGCTTCATTCTTGCACACGATTTTCAAGACCCTGAGAAAAGCCTCACAATGAGCACAGTGGGCAGGACATATTGCTGCCTGGAAAATAGTTCCCATTTGGGATGTTCTGGTTTTATATCGTGATGCTGGAGGCTTTGTTTACCTGTAACTATGGGTGAAGCAGAGGTTCACTTCCTACAGTTACTAACAGGATTTAACATTTATTATACTACTTTTTCCTTCAAAGTGTTTTAAAGTGCTTTGTATTTATGCAATTATTCTATGACGTAAAGATGTACAGGCAGCCGTGTTTGGCCCCCACACAAAAGAAACTTGCCGGATAAATTAGAGTTCTTTCCTTTCACCTAATTGGAAACCAGGGCCCAAGTTGCAGCGCTGCTGTATTTTCCCTGCAGGCACAAATACGTTCATCTTCAAATCATCACTTATTTGCACTGTAACTCGCTCCACAGCAGGTGGTAATGCTGACGTTCACACATGTCATCACAACATGCTATTTTGCTTGTAATTATCCCAGAACAGACACCAGCGCCGGTGTTTCAGTAGGCTGGGAATGCTGCCCACTGCTGAAAGGCTTCTGCAGCCCCGCCAGCAGCCCACTCCGTTCATCTGGAGGTGTTGCCAGCCCAAACGCTAATCCCAATGGTTGCAGAAGAGCACTTACTACCTGCACAAAGGAATGTTCTACCAGGCTGAACTTGTGCAAGTTGCTTAAACTTCAGTCTGGACTTTCAGAAAACTGTATTTAAGTATCTATATTGTGCCTCACACTATGATACTGCTATTTACTTTTGAACAACTGTATTTATATTTGAACAGACGTATATCTGAGAGGAAATCATGCTGAATAATTGTATTGATTATAGTTAAGAAGTAAAGGCATTCAATTATTTTTTTTAGTCACTGAAAGATTTCTGATACAATTTTTTTATTATATTTCTAGAAATAGATTTGTGAAATGCTAATTATAACACTTAATAGACTCAATTTCAGAATCAAGAAATTTGGAGATTCTAAAACAATCCATTTTGGATTTGGGAAGAAACAAGGTAATGTCAAGAAGTAACAAAGCCCCCAGATAAGTGAATTTTGCTGTAAATTTTCTAGCATAACATTGGACCTGATTGCTGATGTATTAATTTTGGCTTAATTACACACCAAGTTTTGTGATGTGGAATTGGGGGTATCGAAGAAGGATAAATAACAAGACCAAGGACTCAAAGACTGGTCTCTCTCTGTTACTCTCTGTAACAGCTTCAGTTGAATTTTAAATAACTTGCCTTGCAAGATTTTTGTTAGTCCCTTACAGCGTCAGGTAGCTGGATACAAAAGGTATATTGACCTGACTACATACATAGTGAGATACTTCCAAGAAAGTCCTTTTTCCATGTCCAACCAGTAAAAAAATTTCCTGAGGCTTTATAGCCATGCACCAATCTTTCTACTACTATCAAAAGATACACTTCCCAAGAGCAGTGGGCCAGGCTTGAACGGCACCTGACAAAGACATCAAAATTTATTTTTGGGCAAGTCACTCCCAAGACAGACATCGTTGCTCATTATTTAACTGACTTTCCTTTAAATCTTTCTTGGTAGTTTAATGGGACAAAACAAGGTCAAAAAGAGAAAAGGTCTAAGTGTAAGATGATCCTCTGTTCCAACGCTGCAAAAGACTTAAGAACACTTATGTCTTCAGAATAATTCTATTTGAACAGTGTATAACGGCAAAGAGAACATTCATCAAAATACTGTTTGATTAAAACTACTTTAGATGGATTTTAAATTGACCAGCCATTAAAAATTATTGAGACCCACCTGATCAGCCATGAATTCTGAGACAATTTGTGACGAAGTGTGACAATTTGGCAGAACTTAAATAACTCAAATTAATGCACAGCTGAATATGAAGGGCAGTTTTATAAACACCAATACAATTTGCTGATGCAACCATACACAGTGGTCCATTTCTTTAGTCTTTAGACTTTATAAAGTTGGTCAAGACCTTGACTTGCCTAGCAGAGTAGCAGATTCCAGTCCACAAAGTATATGGGAGAGAAGTTCCTGTGGCTTGATCCATTAATCCTATTCGAAGGCCTGAGCTTTGACCTCGATCATTTTTCTGGCGCGTTCAAATTTCTCTCAGGATGAACAGCTTACTTTGAGGTCCTTGGCCCAAGCTGGGGGGCGAAGGGAGTAGCCTGCTTTCTCTGCAGCCTGCTGTCTCTGAAAGGGACGTTGTAAAATCTGCTGTAGAAGACGAACCTGGAAGCAATTCAAAGGGTAAGTTTTTATACAAAATGTTTTCCTGCAAACAAGAAGAGTTTTTGCCACTTCATATTATGCACCCTCCTGGCTCCAGAAACTATTATATGAGTTGCTAACTATTATTAGTACTACTATCAATAAAATCACTACTGTTTATGTTATAATTAATGCTATTAATAATTTTGTTAATATTTTTAATGGTAGTTGGGATTAGATAGTATAATGTTGGTCAAAGTGTAGTATAAATTCAAAGTGCAAATGCAACAACTGTTTCATTAACAATTATGCCAATTATTCATAAGTATGTCAAGAAACAAAGAATTTTACCTCTGAGAAATCATTCAAATTAGCTTTTTGCACTGCTGATTCTGCCATCCAATTCCTAAGGACGTATCTAGGATTAACAGCTGAAACCAAAAGTAAATCATGCTAAATTTAGTTAGATGTATTCAACAAAAGGAAAACACAGTCATTGAAACATGTAATTGAAATCTTAAAGGTTTAATTTGGAGATAAATGGGGAAAAAAATGCATAAAAAGGAAAAGGAGTGAATCAATCTATTTATTTTTATGAGCTGCTAAAAGGAATTTTTAAACTTGCACAATCAGTAATGCCAAGGTACCAAACAAAAATTAGAGTAGTATAGAACGTCACACTGATACACAAAGGATCTCCTGTTACGAACACCAGCAGACTTTTCAAATGTGATGAGTTTACCGTGCCCTAGGTTCCTGCTACGTTCCTGCTACATTGGTGAAAAGTGTATTTCAATGTTGTCAATACCTTCCTGGAGATCATAAAAATGAATATTATATTACTTAATTTAAAAAGGAATTATTAAGATATTAATTAAAGTCTGTGTACTTAGATATTCCTTCTATATCAACGTATGAAAAATTTAGCCATAAAAGCCTTTGATGTTGCATTTCCGATGTATATTTTTTAGAAATGACTTTTTCCACTTTCCTTTTCATTTTCGGGTGGGGGGAGGTTCCCCCATTTTTTCCACACTGCTCTATCTTTTTGGAAACACCCATGATGGCTGCACTGCTTCTCTGGCATGTTCCAGGCTGATGGTGTCTAATTAGTGGTAGGGAGATTGTAGGGACACCAAAAATGAAACTGCTGAAGGAGTAAACCAGGTTATATCTTACAAGACAGCAACTAACAATCATAAAAGGAGTTCTGTCAAACTGTATGCCAAGGACAGTTCTCATAAGCACACATGGCTTTTGTTATCAATTTTTTAGCAGATAATGTCAACACTACTCATAAAATTGCTCGCAATTAAAGCCCAAGATTCTACTTCAGAAAGTTTTCCCTTTAAGTAATGATGAAAAGAATGTTACAGATTAATTGTAACAAACATTTTAAGCTTGCATTGTAAATCTTAATTTGACATTCGTCTGCATATTTTCCCAAATTCAGAGATTAATTAGTGATACCGGAGGCATTTCACCCATGGCCTTGAAACCAAAAGTCTGTGATTTATGGATATACACAAACTTTGTGTGTTCCTTCCCTTTCCATTGATGTCCCAGTAAGTTTTAGATGAATGAACATTAGTTTTATATATTTCTTTCAAAAACTCCATGTAGCTTTACAAAATATTCTTATAAATACCCTCACAGCATATTTGAAAGAGAGTATTAGAGAAAGCAGAGTATTAAAATAACCATCCCAAAGTTCCCTCAGTTCCTCTAGTCAATTAGTTATGATGTTATTTTATTTACAAATAATAAATTATATTAGGAGGGGGATGATCAGAAACAATGCTTTGCATGAAAGGATTAAACTTAATCTGTTTCCATTTCCCAATTCACTCTCTTCTTGCACATCCTTGTACTGCTTCTTCAGCTTGCAAACGTAACTTGTTTATCCTAGCTGACTACCAAGACAAGTTGATGCCTTTGAGAAAAGCTACGACTGGCTCCTCCTAAGGTTCTGTGATTAGACAATCACAGAACTTTATTCATATTTAATAGCTCCCCATGCAGAATTAGTGCTTAGCGCAGTGAACAGACTTCTCTGTAATAACCACTCCTTCTAAAAAGCACCATTGAACCAGGTAACAAACTAGAATTTACTGAAGCTATGTAATCAGTGAAACAACACTTGCATGATTATTGTATGTATCACAATACAATTAAATTATTTATCTTTGGAACTGAACGATAGCCATTTTAAGCCACAAGATTTGCCATACAGCAGCATTACACAAAGGGTCTTTATGTTATTTAGAAAAGTAAAGGAAAAAAAAATAAAATATCACTCTATGCTCTAAGTGCTCAACTCTGATTGCTCCTGCTCCTGCCAGAAGAGAGAAGGTGAAGCGCTCTCACAAAATCAGAACATGGGCTGAAATCAGGAGCATCTCATGTGGCACAGCCACTCCCTCCTTTATAAAAGCTGCCCAGGCAACAGAACATGATTCGGCACAATATCCATGAGCATGAAGGCTGAGATGCAATCCACCCAGATACAGACATTCATCTTTTTCACATTACCATTGTTCTGTGTGTACTTACATATGTTAAACTGAAGCCTATAAATAAGACTGGCTATTTGGAACCCTGATAACCTTTACATAGTCATAACAACACTCTGCCCTAACTGCTAAAAAAATAGTGTTTTCCCACTTGGTAAAGTAATTGGCTCTGGCCAAGTATTTGATTTAATCCAGTAAATGGTTTTTCAATAGTAAAGTGTGATAACAATATAAAAAGAATATTTTAAAGGTGGAGAAGTTAACATATGACTCATACAAAAAATGATAATTCACATTAAAACCATGACTCATAGTAGCAGGAGAGTATTTGTCCCAGAAATATATTCTTAACAATCACAAATTGACAAGTTTCACAGTGGAGTTAAAAATATCTGTAATTAACACAAGTGACAAGATAATTATGAGAGAATAAGACAAGCCAAATAAGAAAAGGACAAAGCAGAAAAAAAAATTGTGCCCTTACGAACATTTTCTCATCTGGTCTACAGGTTTTTTTACATGTTTCTTTTATAAAGAAATACAATGATAGACTTGTACAGAGATTTGGATTGTCAAAACTTTTTGATCAAATCCTAAGGAACTACGTTTAGGCAGTACAAGATAAAGTGCTGCTAAGGACTAAAAACTAAATGAAGAGAAAAAAATGAGGTAAGTGATCAACCTGAAATGCTTCAAGGTAATGTACTTTGGGACATGAGATATTTTACTAGACTTACTAATGATGAGGGAAAGGTGATGAATAACGAGGTGATAATGGCAATATATTCAAGGTCAGTCAATTCTAAAGACAGCAATAAGAAATTTAGTGGGACTTACCAACCCACATAAAAATCTATAGAGCCCTGACAGTTTTGGCTTTAACATGAAGTGCTGGGTAAAAATGCACAGTTGACTGAGTTGAGACAGATTTGTGCTGCAAGTTGTACTGCAGCTCAGCTCAGTTGTACCGAACTTAACTGTACTGTACTTAATCTTTGCATATTGAGTTTTGTACTGCTACCAAAACTAAGACCACTACCACACGTGTAGTCCACACCTTCTATCTGTTTTGTCTGTCTCCTGCACTATATGATCCCCCGACATAGGCGTAGAAAATCACAATGCTGGTTTGCAGATCATCCCCAAACTGAGATCCTTTCTCATTTGGAATAAAAACTCAGAGAGTCACAATCTTCTCTAAAAACAGACCAAAACAACCAGAAAAATAAGAAGTGTGTTTAGACAGTTTTCAGCACTGCATTTTAGCTGAGGAAAATAGAGGAGCTCAAAACCTTGAAACAGTAGTTGAGCTAAGAGCCTCAGCCTCACAGTTGCAACTTCTTAACCCTTCCAAAATACAAAGAACAAACCAAATCTTTCTTCTTGGTAACTGTTTTCATATTAACTTTCTAAAAGTGCACGTAAAATTGTAAGAAGTATTCTTAAAAATGGATGGAGCCTTGGTTAGAAAATGCGGATGCAAACATGAAGGTCCACGTGATGATAATTTCTGCCCTACATAGTTTTTACTATCTTATTACTGAAAGTCATTGCTATCTCCTGCCATTTTCCTACTAAATCAATTAAAGCTTTTGAAGAAAGCGGCCAACCAGTATCTAACAAAAGAGTACAGCCATTTCTGTTAGAAATGAGAATAAAACACCCTGCAAAGTAGTGTAACACTGAAGCGTATAATACCTCATGCAAAATTTGATCAGATCCTCCATTTCCTTCACTCTCTTTTGTCCAGAGATTTTCAGTTGCTGATGTGTCTTTTACAGGCAAATTTCACAAATTTACCACAGCTCACTGCAGATCAAAAAAAATCTCTCCCTGAATTAACTCTTAGAATTTCCTGTCTGCCGTTTCTGCTGTGACAGACAGCTAAAGGCAGTAACTCTACCATTTTGTGTTCAGAATAACTTGGAGAATTAAAGTACCTTCCTTTCATGACTAGAAAGTCCTTTCACAAGTAAGGAGGTTCTTCTCCAGGTTCAGAAAAAAACGCAGGTGCCTTTCACAAACCTTAATACTTTATAACATGTAGAAAGGGTTTGGAAATATTTGAACACTCAGACAAATCTTAGTCCATTGAGCCAGTACAGGATGCCTACCAGAATCTCTCCTGATGTTATCAAGGGTTCATCACCAGAGAAGAACAATGTTCTTCTGAACAACGCAAACTGACACATTCACTGACTGCTAAAGGAAGGAAGATCAAAGAAAGATGTTGTGTGCACTGAGGAAAAGCAGAAGAGGAAGGGCATCTCACAAGAAAAATCAAATCCTAGGGGCCCTTTCAGGGAGCACCCTACTTTGCAATGAAGAGTTACAACTTGGGGAGCAGCCAGAGCACATCCACTATTTCAAGACACTACGGTGAAGCCCCACTTGAGACATGACACATACAGACAACCATGTTTGCATGTGCCAGTAATTAAGTTATTCAAGAAAATCAAAGGGAAAAAAAAAAATTAATCAAGTCCACAAGCACCAAAGCGGAGAACAAGCTGGAGGCCTGGCATCACCTGAGCCCCCAGGTGGAAATTGTAAAAAACGGGGTTAAAAAAAAAAAGTGAGAGAAAAAAGAAATACAAAAAGGTAAGCAACAAGTAAGGGAAAGAAAAAATACACAAGTAGGTAAGTGAGGATTGATATGAAATAGACCATAGCTGGACAGCTGAGCTGGAGTGCTTCAGTGTCTATATGCATATAGGGTGTGACACAGGGCAGAGCAGCCTTTGTGAATACTGGTGGAAAAGCCTTCTTCATAACATCTTCATCACTTGTCATTTCAGTCACTCGAAATATGACATGTGCTCTGTCCTTCAAAACCAGCAGAATCTAGAGAAGAGCAACTTGGACTAGAAGTTGTGGTGCACTTCCATGATCTCATGCTCTTAGGCCTCAGTCAACTGATATGACAACTGTATTCACAATAGAAGGTGTTTGGGCCAGACCAATTTCTTTAAAATGTGGACTTAAACTAAGGATTTATTTACTTTTTTTTTAAGGAGGGAAAAAGGAGGATCCCTAAGGAGGAAGAGCACCTCATTGTAGCCAAGGAACATTTTGATCATTTAGCTTATATAAAAAATACATATATATTCACAAGTCTGGCCATACACGCGTGGCTAGATTCCAATCACACAAATGGGTGAAATCAGACATAGCCACAGCAACTGCACAGTATTACAATATTTGCAGCAGTGTAATGACAGTTCATTTTGGTTCTCCTCAAAAGGAAAAATAACTAACACTGAAGAAACCTATGTAAATAGATAGCTGCCACCTCCAAGCACCTGAATTCCTTTGGATTGTTTTACTCACTTGTCATTCGTGTTCTTCTCTTGGTGTCTGAATCACCCGTGTTACTATATGTGAAAAAACAAAAGAAGAAAAAAGAAAGTGCTTTAGCTAATGAGGGTTATGCTTATTTATTTTTAGAAATACTTTATTTGACTTTCATTAGAATCATTAAGTGCTCTACTTTTGTGTTCAGTGGAAGCAGGTGTGAATCTCTAAGAATTATTAGACTTGGCAAAAATTGCACACTTTCTTGTAGGTGTTGTTTCTTGTATTCACTTTTTGTCCTAAGAACTGCATTTACTGACTAAAATTTCCAAGTGCCCGATATGTACTTCTTTTGACTACTATCAGCCATGCATACCACGTATAACCAAGAAAAACATACACATTCTTTATTGATTTAAGACAAAAGAATTGGTAGGAAGTTCTAACATACATGTCCCTATCTATGCAACACCAGCTGTTTCCAAACACAGTCTGTGTATTCACAACTGTTCAGTTTCCAACCCCTGTCATCCTAAAACCATATTATTACATAGTAAAAAATATATGTATTACCAGTAGCGAAACACTATTCATTCTTATGTATTTGCAAAGCCTAACTTTCAGATTCTTGGACTGAACCTGTAAGACTGGTATTTTAACAAAAATTATTAACCAAAGAAATCTGATCAGTCGCTCGATGAAAGTTAACAAATACAGACCGCTCCTCCCATGTCATTTTTTTTGTACCTGTGTGTCAAAACAGAACTACACTAGTAATTATTGTGGAATCTAGCACAATCTAGAACCATAAAGACAAAAAAGGGATAAGAAATCATGTCTGAGGCAGTTTACCAGACCTACTAAAGATTATGTAAAAACATTGCAGATTAAAGTTGCCTGCGCCTGGCAAATACACGCTTGGTGTTATTTTTACACTTGAAACTGCATCAGACTTACCGATTTAATCTCAAGAGGTACATAGTAACCCATTCTGAAAATAACTTGTGTTTACCCAGATCCTGGAGAGCCCAAAACTCCTAAAGAGAAAGAAACAGTTAATGGCAGGTAATCAGAATTTTGTTTCTGTTAAGCAAAACCCAAAAAAATATTAAAAGGATATGAGGGAAACATATGATGACCTTTAAAGACATTTTCTTCCAAAAATTCTACTAGTATCTTTTCCTGAGTATTTAAATTATTTCTTTTTGCTAGAGTGATATATCCATATTAATCCATCTCTGTTATGGCAAATTCTATCCAAGCACCTCTAGCACTTCACCCCTATTTTTCCTTGGCTTATTGTCTGACCTATTTTGTCTTTTGGGGCTATGTAAATACAGGTTTTACTGTCTTCTGAGTTTAGTACATGGACTGGGGTTTGGTTTGGTTTGTTGTTTGGTTTTGTTTTTTTTTTCCCAAAATTGTGGAATATGGGTAATATATTGATAAAGAAAGATAAGGTGTGGAGAAAAAAAGAAACTTAAGACTACAGGGATAGGAGATGACTGAGGAGAAGAATAGAGACAGTACTCCTGGAAGAAGGGAGAGGAGACAGAACTTGGAAAAGGCAAACAGAGAGAAACCAGAGCTTGGGGTTACTGCCTCCAGTGTTGGACAACAACCACAAACGAGGCTTCCCTGGCTGATGACACTGAGCTAACAGCTGCTTTAAATTGCTCAGTTGAGAGAAAGGAGCCAAACCTCACAGATAAAAAATGAACTTCAGAGAAATAACAGATTAGAAAGAAATGGACATAGATAAAAGGAGGTAAACAGCAGATATACAAGAAAAAAATGGGCAAAAGTTAAGTAAGGGAAATTAAAAGCAAGAACAAAACAAAGTTTTGGTCACATTTGAGTTTTTTTTAAAGGAATGGGAGTCAAAAAATATAATGAAAACCACATTTGAGCATAAAGATGAGATAAAATTACAGAAGTAACTAAGAGCTGGGGGTCAGGCAGGTGGGTAACAGGTGAGTGTAGGAGTCAAACATTTATTCAAAGATGTGCAGGATTAGGCTGCTTTGGGAGGAATTTCAGAATGTTTCCAGATAATACTAAATGTAAGGACTCCTGCAGTGTTCCCAAAGGATTCTGACATTGTTAGGTCAATTTTGGTGTGCAGCTAAAAAAACCCATAAGTGATATACAAACCAATATGAGAACTTACTTTGCTACTGACAAAGTATTAGTGTGTAAATAAACAGCAAGTGAAATTACTTTAATATAAAAAAAAATTTCTCTAAAAAAATAAAACTTTTTACCAGGATAAAATTGTACGACAAAATGTATTCCTATGCTTTAAGCTACATTTAAAACTGACCTGGTGCCCAAGGAAGGGCAGAGACCACTATGGGCTGAGATTCTAGCACAAGTTTATGAGGAGATGGGATCTCACTTGGCATTAGATACCAAGACAAGCCGATGGGCCTGAGAGCAGATGTTTAGGTCACCTGGTAACCCCATGTTAGGAATAGTTTGATCGACCCGAGGTTGAAATTTTCCTTATAAGGCCTGTCCAACTTCATTTGTGTCTTACGAAATACTATGAGAAGGTATTCTTAAGCAAAACAAAAAAGAGGCTGAAAGAGTTGGGGCTGTTCAGCCTGGAGAAGAGAAGGCTCCGGGGAGATCTTACTGCAGCCTTCCAGTACCTAAAGGGGGCCTGCAGGAGAGCTGGAGAAGGACTTTTTACTAGGGCACGTAGTGATAGGACGACGGGGGATGGATTTAAACTGGCAGAGGGCAGGTTTAGATTAAACATTAGGAAGAAATTTTTCACTTTCAGGGTGGTGAGGCACTGGCATAGGCTGCCCAGAGAGGTCGTTGAGGCCCCATCCCTGGAGGTGTTCAAGGCCAGGCTGGATGGGGCTTTGAGCAACCTGGTCTAGTGGGAGGTGTCCCTGCCCATGGCAGGGGGGGTGGGACGAGACGATCTTCAATGTCCCTTCCAAACTAAACCATTCTATGATGGCATGAAAAAAAAATGTATCCTTCCTTAGTAGACACAGGCTTAACATGGGGTGGTAGCATGACACAGATACATCTCCCCGTCCCTTAATAATGCTACAATGACACATTTCCCAGGCAAATCATGGCTTGAGACATTCTCTGGTACACCAGGGTTATATCCAACCTGATTTACTCATCTTATATTAAGTATTCCTAAAATTTGGTGCTTGTATTAATTAATACCTCAGGAATATGGAGCTCCTTTAACTGGTCCTCAGTAATTTCACTGAGCTGTCGAAATGTCATTGTAAAATCAGCCTTTGTATCTTCCATAAGCTAATGAAAAAAGATAGGTCTATCAGATTTTTTTTAAGTATGGGATCCAGATGTTTACCAAGAAAATGAGCAAAACAAACTTACTTTTAGGAGGAAAGCAATCAAATAGTTGTCATCTTCATTCTCCCCAAGAAGACCCAATTTTGTTTTGAATAGTTCTGTGAAACTGAAAATAACAACAAAGTAAGGAAATTGCCACATAACATAATTTATAGTATTCTGACTGCAACGTTTGAGTTCTGGAACTCCATACCGGATGTAATAGCGCTCACCATATCCCTCCAAAATCTGGGAAGCTCTGCAAAAACAAAAGAAATGTCAAATTCTATGGAACTACAATACTACTGTGGGTACAATCCTACTGTACACTAATGAAGGAAAACTTCTTCTGTCTGATATCTCACAAACATTGATATTCTGAATCAACAGGGATCTGTAGTGGGAAAAAGACTGAGGGGAAACATTTTAACAGGCTTCAAATACATAAATAGCTGCTGCAAAGAAGAAAAATACCATGTTCTTCCTTTTCATACCAAGTAAGAAGTAATGAGTTTAAACCACACAAAAGATTCATATTAGGAATCTTTACAATAGGATATTAAAATACTACCTCATTACTTCAGCATGTCTGGTCTTCAAAAGTAAGCATCTTAAAGAACAAGCTAGACAAACTTAGAATAGAAAACTATAGGCAAAGGTCCTACCTTAGGGAAAGGAGAATGGACCACACAACATCTAAGACCACCTTCCAGTCGTATTTTGCTATTATTTATGACCAATGAAAACCTTTCTCCCCTCCCTCCACCTTCTCGTCAATAATTAATTCAGAATCAATTTCCACTTAGAAAAAAAGATTTTAAAAGCTAATCCCTTTCTTTCCCACCCATATGGTGGTTTGAGGGTCTCCCATCTCACTAGTTCTTTTAAGCGTCAAGATATTTTAAGGATTACTTACAGCTGCTTTTGCCTGGGATCCAATAAAGGTTTTAGAGCTTGTAACAGCTTGCTCAGATTAAACAGCCCAACATTTGCCTGGTTTCCTATTTTATACCTCCTTTCATCATCAGATGTGTTTGGAACAAAATCTGTTTCAAACAAAACATTACTTTTCCACAACAGAGTAATTACAATAAACAACCAATGTTAAAATATTGAAGTGCATTCATTTTTACACTCACACAGCAAACTAATAAAAGCCCTAAAGTTACTAAATATTTAAAAACAAATCACAAGGATACTTATTTACAGTGAATTGACTCAAGATCTATTATTTGCAAATCTAAGGAACACATCCTTCGCAGACAAGTTCCCACATGTCATAAGTGACATCTTCCTACTTGAAGATTCGAAATAAATTCAGATGTTTAAACAGAAAAAGACTCTTTTTACACTAAAAACTATGTCTTTTTCAATGCTTTTACTATATATAGTGCTACTATTTAGCACACAGACTAAACGACTGTGCAACCAGATTCAGGATTTGTAAGTATTTTTTTAAAAGTAACATGTATAAACATGTATTTAAATAAATAGGCCACCTAAGCAAGATTTGTTTCAATTGTACAAGCAAGCTTTACATAAAAATTACATAAACATAAATTTACAGAAAAATTAGGGCTAACATGTTCCAGTATGCAAATCCATTATTCGGGAGATAATAAATATCTGCTATGCAAGTTACAGGTATCCAGAAGTAAAACGTATGCAGATCTACAGCACCAGTATCCCAATGGATGCAGTATGAATCCCTTGCTCAGATCAAATGCAGATAAGATGCTCAACGCACACAGCATTGCCTGAGTCCTCAGAGGACATTAATAACATATAGACCATTACGGAGGAGACCTATGACACATCTATCGGATCCGGTGATTGGTTCAAATCTGAATGTTAACTAAAGCATTTCATCTGGTTCTAGGGTGTACTGGCTCTGGCTGGGATGGAGTTAATTTTCTTCCTGGCAGCCTGTATGGCACTGCGTTTCAGACTTGTGACTAAAACAGTGCCAATAACACACCAGGCAAGGGGCTGGGAGGAGACACAGCTGGGACGGCTGACCCAAACTGACCAAAGGGATATTCTATACCACATAACGTCATGCTCAGCAATAAAAACTGGGGGTAGCTTTTCCAAGGCAGCTGTTGCTTGGGGACTGATGGTGGGAGGTGGTGGCTGATTGCCTTTGTATCACTTGATGATCACCCTCACCCCTTTTTTTCCCCTTAACTTATTCAACTGTCTTTTCTTGACAGTTTTTCTTTTTCTCATCTTTGCTCTTCTAATTCTCTCCCCCAGCCCGCAGCAGAGGGGAGTGAATGAGTGGCTGGGGGGTCCTTAATTGCCGGCTGTGGTCAACCCACCATAT
>NW_009649630.1:439009-446322 GCF_000708025.1 Charadrius vociferus
AAGATCTAAAACCAGAAAAGTCCTGTTTTTTCCATACAATAGAAACAATATGAAATTTATTCTCATGAGTTTTCCTTAATTTGAGGTTGCAGTCTCCTGAAAACAGCGAGATAACCACAGCTGGTTCTGAAACTTACTCAAATGCAACCTCTAAACAATAATGTAATAATATGCATTTATGTACATACTGGAACTATATCTATTAATCCCAGACTGACTGAGTTCATACTTTTAAAGAAAGGTTGCCATGATTGGGTAGGTTTGATTTATTTCTTCCAGCATATAATTAGCTGCTGTATCTATAAAGCTAAAGCATGATGCATGCAGAGTTACTGTATACTATTTTTGCTTTTGGCTGCTTACAGCAATATGCAATTTTTAGTTTTCTAGGTTTCTGTTGTAGCATCTATTCAATTGATGAAGTTCAAGTGGAAACATTCTCATGAAAATGGCTTTAATAGTAATATTTTATTAACAAGACTTTTAGCACTTGAAATGCAACCTGTACAGTGTATCATGCAACTGGCCTCTGATATAATTTTTTTTTCCCTAAAACTCTTCAAACAATACATATCCTTGGGATTTTTCTGCTAATAATGTTAGTTTTCATGCACACAGAAACTACATAAATTAATATAAAGAGTTTATTATAAGTAAAAAATTGCATTTAAAAACATGTGCTACACTCACTTGGGTCATAGGAATCCATAAATCCAAATGGACCATAATCTATTGTTATGGATAATAAACTGAAGTTATCTGTATTGCACACGCCTACAATTAAACAACAAGGAGATATAAAAGTTAAAATTCCACCTGAATCCTGTAGCCTTTAGAAAATTTGCTGTGAAACAGATCCACTGAATCTAGAGAAATCTGGAGCTGCTACCTTTCAGAAATCAGACTCTGGGAAATAAACTTGTGTCTCTTACTCTGGACCTGGCCTGCATTTTAAGTATGAAAATGAGAAACTCTTTGCTATGTTATCTTTCATCTGGTTTCTATACCTAGGTGGCACTGTTTCCTTTTACTTTCAGTGCTACACAGGACTGAAATAGTATCTTGCAAATTGGTCATTAGCTGCTTCCTTGCAAGTTGACTGGGTGCTGTATTAGCAAGAGAATGCTATTTTGTTTTTCTTAATGTAAATCTGAAACAAAGGTAGTCAGCACCGTATCCTATGCTCTTTAAAAAGCCAGGTTTTTATGTAGATGCATCAAATTCAGAGCAATTAAACTTATATGACATCAATACATGGTCTTTGTACATCAGATTATTACAACAATTCTGTGAACTCTTGCTCCTATATTCTTGCTTCTGCCAGACACAGTTATGCTTTGAAAGATCAGAAAGTGCTCCTGTTATGAAAAAACTTGTATATTAATGTGCAACAGATACTGCTGTGGGCGAAGATATCAGAAGAACTGAAGAACAAAGTGACAAATGAAAGCCATCTTTAAGTATACAACTATAAAGAGTCGCTCCTGTAAAGCCAACGCCATCTACTGCAGCTTACCATGTGCAAACCCCACAGACATCCACAATGCAATCAGATTTGCAGTCTCTGATACGACTGTAGAGAAAAATTCCTAAAATCAAATACATCTTTTACTTCAAGTCCTCTGAATCAAAAATATGGAATACAATAACATTAACATTTGATTCACTTCAGAAAGATGTCATACATTCTATTTTTAAATGTATATGCTGCCTGTCAGGACTTTTCGTTCACATTCTAAACAAAGTGACGGCACAATAACCTTATCCAGAAAAGACTATAGTTAAACAAGTACACACAGATGCCCTAAAAACCATTAAAAATTCAAAAAAAGAATCAAAGACACTATATATGCTAGCGTATATACTAGTATGTACTATATATACTACATTCATACTAGAAGAAGTGTAATTCATCACTTCATGGCGACCACTTACTTAAAATCTGAGCAGTAACAGAAAAAAAAAAAAAAAACAAACAGAAAATGAAAGCTTCCCAACAAACATTTCCATCATGAAAAGTGGTGAAGAATGTTCATATTTGACTTTGAGAAAAAAAAGCTTCAAGAAGCAGGTTTTTACAAAAGCGAATTAACAAACTTTTGCTAATAAAACTGGGAAGCTTACTTCAAATTTTAAAAACCTTTTAAAATTTGGAACTTTGAAAAGTTTTGTATAATTATTGTTTACATGCTTGTGGAAAATAAAAATAACTCTTAAAAAAGACTTACCAGATACCTATTTGAATCATTCATGGCTATTGATGGAAAATGTTCCTGGATGAGAAAGTCTAGCAATCTTCTGTAATAGGAGAGGCAGAATTCTTTAAACAAAACTGGCACTTTTAGAACTGATCATTCAAAATTCTTGTTTTCAAACAGCTAAATGCTGATCTACAGCTTGTCGCAAACAGTTATTAGAAAACTCAATCTATTTATTCCAATGAGTCTTGGATTAAGCCCTTCCAAATGTTTAGAGATAAAACTTCAAGTTCCAGTTATACACATTACTGGAGACTGCCATGCAGACTTAAAATTATTCCCGTGTGTTAAACTTCCAGAGCACACCAGGATCTGGTTTTGCATACAGTAATATCAATTTTTTAAGAAAAAAAAGAAATTTGCATATCCAAAAAAATGTATAGAATTACAAGGAATAATGTACATTACATTCTACATTAGAATTCTACATTAGAATTCTGACAAAGAAAATTTTATGGCCGAATTCTTATGAAGTAGGTTACTTGCCATAGTAACTGGCCATTCCCAAAAGAGTGCTTCACAGTCCTACAAGACAGGCTCAGGAAATTGGGTACATGCATTAAAAATTGCAATGCCTATCAAATGCATATCTTTGCAGATCTAAAGCTTTAAAGTAGAGTGGTTGGCATTTGGTAAATTTAGGAGCTCCCTGTAGGACACTCTTGTGGTCAGAGCCAGCCAGGGCCACTGGCACAGGAGGCTACATGTGGGGTAGGCAGCCTGGGCGAGGGCTGGACCTGGGCAAGGGCAGGGCGGCTGCACACACAAATATCTAAGCTTTACCTTCTAATCGGGTTGTTGGAGCAAATCGCCGAACTCCCCTGAAACTGCGGATTTTATCAGAGTACCTAGCAACCTGACCGTTAGAAAGGTGTCTAAACTATTGCCTCTGAATTTTAGCTGGTTGCTCCAAGACATCCTCTTTCAGGAGCACCATTTCTGAGGAGGAAGCACAGACAGTCACACTAGCCTTGGTCTGCTCTTGGCCACTCTTTCTGAAGTCCCCTCCGAAACAGGCAGGAAGGAGTCATCTACTCTACACGTGTACAAGTGGTCTTTACATGCTCCTTAAATCCAATGGGTCACAAATACTTTAATCAAAAAAACCTAAACCTAAACTTAAAATCAGTTCTCTGGTTCTGCATTTTTCTGGAGAGCATACTTTATACAACATACTTTTGCTAGTGAATCATTTCATAGTTCTGTTAATTCAGCTTCACAGACAATTATGAGAAATGTAGGAACCTATACCCTAAATTTACAAATCCTTCCAAAACAAACAACTCCTCCCTAGCGCTTAGTTACCAGAACTATTTCAGCTATAAAACCTTTCTCATGCAGATCCAGGCCTGCAGAAACATCTAGGGGACCCTAATGAGGTAAGTTCTTTTGTATACTTGTATAAAAATAGCAGGTTATCTTTCTAAATTATGCAATCTTCCTTTGTAAATAATTCATGTCTAAATTCCAACTGTATATATGCATTCTAATATATATTTGTTTAAGAAAACTAATACAGTTAGTATGAAGATTGAATTCAAACCTTTGTAAGTCCAGTTCCCCAGAATGAGCTAAGATTTCTAAGGATCCTATACGAAACCATGATTTGGCGAGACGTAGTACTATCGCACCTTAAATATAGACACGTGTTTCAATGTAAACAGAGTATCAGCAAAATAAAACAGTTCCACAGTAAAAGCCGTCATGTGTTGTTTCTATGGATGCAGAATTTATATATACATAGTTAAACTGGTATTTTTGTAATTATGCTCGGCGGATAACAGATGAATATGTAGAATGTTACTTTACTACACATACTTTTTAATGATAAAGCTTAATTTGCTATACCAGCAAACACAGACAAAATTCCAGTAATGCATTAATACTAGAATTACTGCAGAAATGCTAGCAACAAAGAAAGAACCAACATAAATAGATTTTTCCCCATGCTGTGCTATCTTACTCTTTTTCAGAGCAGGTGTAGATGATGTACCAATCGGACAGCCACGGTAGCGTTCCCACCCTTCCAGCATTGCTACTGGAACCATGGAAACTTTCCCCAGTTTTCAGTATCATTTTTGTAATGACAACTGAAAATAACAGGGCTTCATTTCTTTAACTAAGATATGTTTTAGTCTGATTTTCTAGGAAAGGTTTTATATCTTAATAAATGAAATGAAGCCTATTTAGTACTTTTTACTACATATATATGACACACTAATTTTAAATTTTATTTTTCAATGTAGAATTAAGTTACAGTGTTGCAACATACTATTTTGAAATGTGTTCATTACCTCTTTCTTTCTTAATATTTCCATTGTAAAACTGGTCTCTCCACACATCATCATCACTTACAACTAAGCTGTAACAAACAAGAAACGAACATTAAAAAATCATCTCAGGAAAAATAATTTAAAATGAAGATCAAGTCATATTTCATATAACTTTATTTCTTTCATAAAAAGAAAGATCTTTTTGTTGGCATAGCTCTGTATTTACAAATGGCGCAGGCAAACAGTAAGCCTAGGTTTACTGAGCTGCATTAGCAAGAAGCATTTATTTTTTATTTACACAATGTTGTCCAATTTCCATTATCTACACTGTTCTCAGGGAGGGGGCTGCATTCAAAAAAAGTACTGTATTCATTTGGAACCTCAGTGTCTGATTAGTGTGATGATAACATTAAATAAGTCACAACTTCCCTGAGGACAACAGTGGGATTAGGAGGACAGAGAAATCAGAAACCAAATTGTTGTATCAGATGGAGGTTGCCCTTTATGTATGACAAAACTGTTGTCACGGGAACTTCAGGGACAGACCTGGGACCCTTATCAATCAGAAACTCTTCAAATAGTATCAACAGACAAAAAAGGCATAATTTTCATGATGCATTATGATTATCCCTTTCTTCTTCACTGCTACTTGTACTTGGATTTTTAAAAGCAATCTCTTCCTTTCATTTGCTTTAAAATTCTGCACATGCTATAAATTTTCATGTTTATCCAAATATTGAGATTTATGAGTGCTTGCAACAACTTTGCTTGCTCAAAAATATTTCACAATTTATATTCATTTCACTGTAATTTCCATTATATCAGGAAAAATAAAATGGAATCAATCCTTACAACTATGCAAGGGCATCATATTACCCTAAGGTTAACATGTAAGAAGTTTTCTCTCCAAAGCAACTGGGATTACACTGAGAATCCAGCAGAAGTAATGCTGGGTGCTATCTTCTGAAAGAGGTGTTGTCCCATCAACAGGCACAGAAGACTTCTTGTTCAAGAGTCAAGCAGTGGGAAAATTTAGCTCATTTTGTATAATTCTTCTTTATCTTTGCTTGTTGATAACTATCTATTAGGTAGTTGAAGACTGCACAGAAGACAGAACCAAACTTTCCATGGAGGTACACAGAAAAGGACAAGAGGCAAACCTAATATTCCATTCATAAATATGACTGAAGACAGTCACAGAGTTAAAATTGTTAAGTGTTAATTTTGAGAATACACTAGATTCTGGTTTTACATAATTTAGCATCAAAATTTTAGAAATAATTTAGTCGGAACACAAATGTGGGGTATGCATATAAACATAAATATGTACCAAAAAAACACATGAAAAGGAATTATTTGTCTGCATTCTTATACAGTGCAGTTCCTTGTAACAGTAACCGTGGCTTTGAAACGAAATTATTATTATAATCAGTATTTTTGAAGGTATCTAGTAGCTATCCAAACGGAAAGTCCCCTGTTAACTGGAAAGAACAGGCAGTGAATTGTTCCAGAAGGAGGGAAAAAGTATCTAAAAATCAAATTGGTCCCATTACTGGAGCTGCACTGATACAAGCAACATTAGGAAATTTTGTCCAAAAAAAGATTCTTTTGGATACAATCATATATGATTGGTATGCCTGCAGGAGTAAGCAGAAAAAGTTTTTTTGATATACATGAGATGGAAGAGGAAAAACTTAATCCTTCAAGAAAAACGGAAATATTCAAAACCAGGGAATGAACCCCAGCACTAACAAAATAGCGTGTGCACCAGAGCACTAGGGGAGAGGAGTCAGAATAATAATGCTATTAAATTTTACTGTTTCGAACAGGCCTCTGCCAGAAGGGTTGAGGTTTTTTGACTATGTAACACTGAGCAGGCTCTCTGCAAAATTCCTGCAGTATACCAGCACTTCTCTTATTACTGACAAAAAAATCCATGGGTGCATCAACATTCGGTTAGTTCCTAATGTAAGTTAACAGACAAGCAACGCTTAAGAGCTGGCCAGATAATGGGGCAGACACAAAAAGATAACTACTTTCCCACTACAAAAATAGTTTTCAAACAGTCCCTGTAGTTGGTAAGTACCATTACTTGAGAGGAGGCAGCAGGAGACCAGACATACACTCAACCACAGGAAATGGAGCACTGAAATTGTTCTTACACCAGAGAAGCTGGAACAGCACTCACAGAAGGATGGATGGATTATATTACACTCCCAAGTGCTCTGCTTGCTGTTTTGCCTGAACACCAAGCCCTATGCAAGTAAGGGTCACTCTGAAAACTATGCATATTGGCTCACTTTTTTGACCTAATGCATAACACTGGTAGTCCCAGTATGTGACTAAAATGGTACCATATGAAGAAGTGTCCTTTATCTGGCAGTACAGTCATAAATCGTAGCACCCCATTGGGAACACAGTACTTAAAATTAATAGAGCAAACCAACCCGCTGGGTGTTCTCGGATAAGCTGTAAGGCTTTTCCCCGCACTTCTGCCAAGACTTGACAAGACCTCTGTAAGTGCATCCCACCAGCCTCAGTGCAACAGCTCCCCATTGGGAAGAATATGGATATCAGCTGGGGATTTTCCAAATGAAGTCTTGCAAACAGCCTAGAGAGCTTGTACGGCAGTTAAGACAGCCACGCATTTAACCAATTTGCCAGCAGAGAACTAAAGCACACTGTGTACTCAATAGAATTTGTGCACAGTTAAGGAGTAATTTCGTATTGTTTTCGCACTGAACAATTTGTTGAGACGACAGCAAAGAAAGGCTATAACCTT
>NW_009649630.1:446372-450581 GCF_000708025.1 Charadrius vociferus
GCCAACAGCAAAGGGTCTCAAGGTGAAGTCAGTGAATAAACCATCAAAAATGTCATTTACAAATACTGCACTTCAACAGAGCAAATGTGTTCGAATTAATGCTAGAGAGATCCAGACACTTTGCAAATACAGACACCTAACCATGAGGCAGCTGAGTACAGGCCTTTTCTGCAGAACATTTACTTACTTTAAAGCCTGAAATGCTGGAGTACAGACACGAGACCACTTGGAACACAAAATGAACTTCACATTTTAAACAAAATCATCTGAAAAATTCAGTTTACTTAATTCTGAGAAAATCATCCAAATAAGTGACTGTATTAGTCGTCTTTGGTGCAAACAGAATTAGTTTTAAATTATTTTTTTACAAAATCTCCCTCTATGCTCAAGAGGTGTTTGCACAAATAAGGAATTGAGAGCAATTACCCACATACAGTGCTACCTCCAGTATTAACGTCTATTCATCTGACTGACAGGTTTTCCTACCAATCTCAAAATTTGCAACTAGGTGACGATGACAATACAGAATTAGCCACTTTCAAGATTTTCCTACTTGGCCTAATTCTAGAAAAATTCATCCAAATACTTAACTTCAGTGTAACAAAAGACTCATTTATTAACCATGTAAGATGTATTAATATACCCATTGATTATCTACATACACTAAAGGCATTACTATTATTTACAGGGCAGGAATCTAGTTCTGTTTTTGCAAGTCTTCTGGTGAGCAACAAGGGAGAAAACAATTTATTTTTTTTTTTAAAGAGAAAAAATTATTGATTGCAGTTTCATAACAGCTGGTGAGGGGAGTTAGAGTCCAATATAATCACTCAATCTAACTTCCATTTTTTACTTTCTTTACAAAATGAACCAAATTTCAAATTAAGGTAATTCAGTTAAGACAGTCCTACAAGTGAAAGGCAGCTGTTCACTGCAAGACAGACAGTGCACAATACAGTATTTAAATAAAGTAGTACTTTAAAGCATACCAAAGACAAAAGCGAATGGATTAATCGCTGGAGCTCATTATTACTGGAAAGTTTTATCCAAAAATCTATGAAACTGGAGCTATATATTTTGTTCTGATTGCATACATATGAAAAGAAAGATCTACCCTCTTGGAAACTAACTGTCCTGCTTTATTGATGCTTAGTGTAACTTAGTCACAAAATGACCTGTATAGTTAGGATGCTGTGAAAAAGAAAAGAAAAATACCTAGCAGCTCTGCTTGTAGGAATTCCAAGATAGTGCATGGCCTCACTACACAAAAATTCTCGCACAGAAGAGCGAAGCACAGCTCTTCCATCGCCGTTCCTATGGAGGACAGACAAATAAGGAATAGGTCATAAAATCCAAGCAAATTTCAAAAAGAAAACATCCGGTTTGGTGTACATAGCTTAACTGCAACTTACCTGGAGTATGGGGTCTTTCCTGACCCTTTTAACTGTAGTTCCCACCTCTCACCATGCCTGCAAAAACACCATTAGCATTTCTAACAGTACATTGGGCTATGCATGAATCAGCTAAACAGAATACAAAGTTGAATCAGTCAATTAAAAAAATGTCACACCTGTTTGTATATACTCCGATCAAGTGGGCTCTTCCATCACCCAACTGACCCGCCCAGCTACCAAACTGACAAAAATGAAAATCAAGTTATTTTCTTCTATCATTTATAGCAGTTATACTTGAAACAGTACAAATTACAGGTAGGTTCACTGTGATCTACACAATATAATGACACATTTGCTCAGGTAGTCATTAAGATATTGATCCCTAAAGCTGTATTACCACACTCACACCAATAATGAATTAGAAAACCACCGAAAAAGAATAATGCCAGTAATACCCATTTCTTTTCCTCTACCTTCCAGCTATAACATACAGCTACAGCCCTGGCTCTTTTGTATAATGAGTCTTTAAACTGACACAGCTTGTAATTTTTTTTTAAATTGGAAATTACAAATCAAATTCTACCATTCTTTTCCATGACTAACCTTGCACATTTCAATATCAAACTTAACTTTTAGTAATCATGATACTGCAGTGAGGCTCTGTCCTTTTTCACTCCTCTCAGCTGATAATACCTATCATGAATCAGAGTGTCAGGCTGCAGGGGTGCTAAGCAGACTCTGCAGCTAACAGAAGTTTAAAAGATAATTTGCTTCTGGCATAAACAGAAGCAGAGAAAGTAAACATGGTACCGTAAAGGAATATCACAGTTCTCTTCCATCTACAGCCCCTAATGAAGAACAAATCTGTAATCAAAATGTTCGTAAGTGTTCATATACTTACAGGCATATACTCACACATTCACAGGTATTATCAAGGCGATAATACCTTTTCACATGAAAAGACCTACATAATTCCACCTGGAATAACAGGAGTTATCGTTACCTGATGACCCCCATATCTATGGGCCAATGGAATAGACCCAAGTATCACTTTCCCACCACTGACGAACTGAAGAAAATCAGATGTTCCTTTGACAGATATATCAAGATCCAAAATATTTTCAAGAACGTCCTGGAGAAAAAAAGAATACAGATGGTACCTGAATATGATCAAATTTTCAGTGGTAATGAATGTGTTTTCTCTACAGATTTCATTATTAAAAGACATCTCATGATATGTTTTAAATGTTCTATTTGTTTAAAGTACATATTGATGCTTTCACAATAAATAGCATATGAATATTAAAATATGTTTTAGTACATGTATTAACAATCTCTACTAATTAGAGAGGAACAAAAAAATAATAGCCAACCTTTGAAACAGCTACAAGGTGAACTCTAGATTTAAAAGGTGTAGGATAGGCAATTGAAAAAATGCAGTTTCTCACATTACGGACATAATTTTCCTGGATTGCATCAATTGGAAAAGGATCTGTAGACATGAAACACACAAGAAATGTTTTTAAAAAAACAATTAATCATATTATTCTTAATACCTTTCCTCTTAAATCAAATCAAAATACTTCAAAAACAATTAAAACTGAGTCTTTACCACAATATATATTAAGCATGCATGAAAAGCAAGCCCAAATAAAATCAAGATTTTATTCTGTTTGGGATTTTTGAAAAGAAGGATCAAATTCTGCAGTTAAAGAAACCAGTAGGGCATGCTAGTTTTAAGATCCAAAACACATTTATGCTTAGTTTCAATTAACTGTGATTAGAACAGTCTCAGAGCAGTTTTATATGGCAGTCAGTTATATGCAACCCTAAAAGATATTTGCATGAGACAGAAAAGTTCAGCTGCCCTCACAGCTGAACGATGTAGTGCAACAGATGAAGTCACTGTGCACCAGAAACTGTGGTATACAGTCCATATGCAGTGATGATCACCAAGTAACCTAAGAAACCAGCTTGAAGCCTTCTCTGAGTAATCTAAACAGCGAATGAAAGGGTCAGAAAATGCATTTCTTGCTGTAGCATAACATATGTACCCAAAAGATGTGTTTCATTCTTCTTTCAGAGCTACTCTGCACCCTGATCCATGCTAACACAGGACAAATATTGTTTTAAAACACTGCATTAATACTGTGTGTTTTAACATCTTTATGGATTTTTGCTTGCAAAAATATTACAGTTCCATATTAATTATAAAATCCCAGTACCTCATAGTCACTGTTTTGTAAAAATTACAAGTTAGTTAGCATCTCTGGAGACTTATTATTAGACATGTTTCTCAATACCGCTAAGTGACAAACCCCGTTACAGCCAGCTGCCACAAGATTTATCACCGATTACAATTTCTTAATGCTCACCAGTAATTCTATCACCCGAAGAAATTATTTTTGCAATGTTATCATATAAATTATCTTTATTATTACAGGCAATTCTGTATGCCTGAGAGCTATACTGAGTCAAGCCAGGTGTCAGGCTATCAATTTTACATTAACACATAATTGGGACTCACACACCTCTCCATTACTATTAATTGCCATTTCAAAAAAAAAAAAAAGGGGGGAAAAAGCTCCTTGTGGGCAATCTATTTTTAATTTTTAAAATTAGTATTTAGAATTGTCTAGGCTGGAAGGGACTGGAAGAGACCTTTAAGATCATCAAGTCCAACCATCAACCTAACATTGCCAAGTCCACCACTAAACCATGTCCCCAAGCAACACATCTACACGTCTTTTAAATACTTCCAGGGATAGAGACTCCACCACTTCCCTGGGCAGCCTATTCCAATGCTTAACAACCT
>NW_009649630.1:452783-483878 GCF_000708025.1 Charadrius vociferus
CGGGCGGGCAGCGCCCTGCCCCGGCGGGGGCCTTGCGGGGGACAGGAGCGCTCAGGGTGCAAGGTTAAACGCTGGGTTAAAGGTTTTCAGAGCAGGATTGGTTACTATTGAGGGGAAGAACCTCTCGGAGTCATCTCTAGGTGGGAGTGGGGAAAGCCATTCCCGTTAGTGCGAGATTTTGAAGGTGTTTGTACGTGAGTTAGCATTGTGAGTTGTAACGGGGGGCAGTTCTGTCACCGCGTTCGTTTATACCTTCCTCACAAGGCCAACCTACTGTTCTGACCTGCAGTAAAGTGTTCTGGTTGTGATGTGTCCAGCATCACCCGTGACCCGGTCTTAAAGCGTTAAGCAGCAGTGTAAAGGAGAGTCTGTCTATGCCCTCACTGAAGGAAGAATAGGAAGAGATCAGCTGTTTTTTAACAGCAGAAAACTGTCAGAGGTATGAGAGAGCGAACTTATGAAGGCCTCGGCCGTAGGGGCAGGCTCTGAAGTCAGACAGCAGTGAGTTGCAAATCTATGATAAGTTAGTGTTCCTCTTCTTCCTCTCCTCCTCTTGTCTCCTTGCCTGGCCTTTTTTCATCCTCTACACAAGGAGGATGGAAGGGCGCCCTGGAGCCTGTGCAGCGCTCTTGTTTCTCTCCCTGTGTCCAGGGAGGGAGAGACTTCAGCCACATACGAGGAGACACTGAGGCATGAGGAGCAAGTTGGGGGAAATCGGGGAAGTCGTCTCCAGTCCTAGCTCTCCTTGAGTGTTTCTGTCTGGGCTTTTGGAGAGGCAGTTTGGTGAACATGTGGATTGCAGTGATTTCGGGCTGGGTCGGCCTGGCTGGGCACCTGAGTCAGTGTGCACTCCAGGGCAGGGCTGGGTAGATCCTGGCAGTGATACCAGGAGTGGAACAAGAGGTGTGTTTCCTTTCTCAGCCTGTATCTGCTGGAATCGTGTACCTGGGACTGCGCCTTCTCCCAGGCACGTGGGCTCGGTCTGCAGGAAGAGATCGTTGGAGAGATTGCTAGGTTTGCAAGTTAGGTTCTTGACATCTAGCAGGGAAGATGTATGTGCAGGTGTAAATTATCATAAGCAAGCTGAATTAAAAGTGCTTCAGGGGAAAACAAGGACATATTCTTCTTGTGTTAGTGTAGTAGTGTATGGAAAGAACTCTTGACCTTTTATCTGTGCGTTGACTGGTGCAATCCAGATTTATCTGCAAGACAGGGAACGTTTGAAAATTGCACCTTTCACGAGTGCAAAAGCAGAGTTTCGTTAGAGCAGTTCTGGGAAGTTAACTGATATGCCTTCTGGGCTGGTCCTGCGAGGGGAGAAAGTCCAACACTCCTGAGCGGAATAGTCAGTTTAAGTCAGAAGCTAATGTACATATTGGCAGTTATGTCTCACGTGATATGGAGGGAGATTATGAGACTCCCTTTGCTGCTGGATTGTTAAAATGGAGAAGTAGAACAGTGCTGATGAACAGACATTTGTCTTTTGTAATCACATGTTATCCGTCAGTTTAAAGTTCTATTAAATTAACCCTGATTTTTCTTTGTGCAGATGTGTCACTTTACCCAAAGAAGTTCAACTTTGTCATTTCAAAAAATATGTAATATATTTTGGCGGTAAGTTGGAGATTCATATTGTTGTGTAATGGGTAAAGACGTAGTTATTGGATGAACTGGGTAGTTACACCTGTGAGCTGTAAACTTTGAAAATAAGGGGTTATTTGCTCTACTGCATGCTTGGATAACTCTGTGTAGACTGCTGCTGTGGTGCTGAGTTTGAATCTAAGTCCTCCATCCTGGAGAGCAATGGGCAAAGCAAGAATGCCCCAAGAAAACCCATAGGGTTCACTTTGAAAAAGGAAATATAGTAAGAGGCATAAACTTGAACTCCAGGGAACATAAAAGTCAGGCCTAAGCCTAATGCATCTTAATGCACCCAGGTGGAGCTTTCACCCTGTACTGATGAATTTCAATAGCATTATCATGCTACCTGGAAGTATTGATTTAGTTTCTAATGTATAATGTAGCTGGGTGTGCAAAGGAGAATTTTCAGATCCAAGTCAGGAATATTTTTCCAAGACTACACAGGACAGGGAGAAAAGTAACAGAATAATTGTGTTACTGGAAGATGAATACTGCATCTCCAAATGTGTGCTATACCATCAATAGTGTATTCAAAAGGAATACATTGAGAGCAATCATAGAATAGGTTGGAAAGGACCTTGAAGATCAACAAGTTCCACCCCCCCTGCCATGGGCAGGGACACCTCCCACTAGACCAGGTTGCCCAAGGCCACGTCCAGCCTGGCCTTGAACACTTCCAGGGATGGGGCCTCAACAACCTCTCTGGGCAACCTGTGCCAGTGTCTTACAACCCTCAAAGTAAAAAGTTTCGTCCTAATGTAGTTTTATGTAATTTTAGTTATTAGCAATGTAGGTTTTGTGTCTCAGAAGACTTCTGTAATCTATTGGGGGAGGGGGTGGTTATTGCTTGACAAATGCTGTACTTTGCCAGCTCCTAAAAGTCTATGATCATTAATACATAGCTGTGCTTTCCTTACACCTTATTAGCTGGCTGAAAAGAGTGTTTTGATGCCTTCTGCTTCTGTTTTAGCCATTTGGTTACATTTTGTGTGAGGGGAGAGGCGAAGGAGGAGGAAGAGGAGGAAATGCTTTGAAATGTTTCTCTTTGGGGAATCAGGGAAGGCGCTTTTAACAACGTCACTCTCTTGAAAAATACTGTCACCAGGTTTCATCATACAAGTACATCCCACTTGTGCAGCTGCAGTAAGACAGTTAGTGATGAAAAATACCAAGACCCTTTTCAACTTGGTAGAAAAGACTTGAAGAATCTATATGAAGATATTAAAAAGGTAAGGGATTTTGGTCACTATTCTGGGATGTTCTGATGATTCTGGTTTTAATAGCAACTGTTGCTTTGGAAGATAGTTATTGAAAGTATATTCTTTATGAACAGCTGTCTGAAACTTAAACTGAAGGCAAAGAGAAGTATTTCTACATATCTTACAGAACCAGAATGCATTTTTTTTTCTCCTGATTTACAGTGCTGGAATACATCATTTATGTTTCAGATTACTCATAGTAATTTAAAAAATAACTTCAGGTTACATAGGCATGAATACAGTTTTGCTTACACTAAACGGATTGGCTTTGTGACTTTTATGCAGATATGTTCTTTTCCTTTTTATAGGAATTACTTGTATCTACAGCAGAACTTAAAGAAATGTGTGATTATTACTTTGATGGGAAAGGAAAGGCCTTTCGACCAATGATTGTGGTGCTAATGGCAAGGGCTTGCAACATTCACCATAATAATTCCAGGTGAGTCAGTCACTTTTAGATAAGTGGACATATATCATACTTGAAATTTAGCATTCTTGTGTTCCCAAAAAATATGTCTATATGAAAATAAAAAGCTCCACAGTAAAATCTGACTTTAAGTTCCATCATGAACCTGTATTTTTGTAGTTAGCAGTGCAAAAGCAACTACTGGGTATATTACGTGCTTCCATGTGTAAGATTGTAGACTATACTGCAGTTATAACTGGTGATGGATAAACAATGTTGTCAAATTCTTATATTTGTAAGGCTTTTAGTCAATTTTAACTTCTTACATAAATGCTTTATTAGAACCTTTAATGCTATATGAACTTAATTAAAACTATATGAACTTAATTAAAAGTATTTTTCATTTGTAACCGCTCTGTAGCTCCTGAACTCTTGTCACAGGTAAGAACTTTGCTGCAAGAAGAGACTTTCATAGCTTTTTTTTGTAATTATGCAGAAAAGCCATTAAGCAGGTAGTATAGTTATATTCAAAGCTGTGAGGCATTCAAAACAGATTTTTTTAGCCTCTCTAGGTGCAAGTTTCTACACTTTAATGTAAGATCCTAAGCTTAGAGCTGGATTAATCCTCATGTTTTTCAAGTTACTTGTCTTTTGAAAGCAGTTTTAACTGAGCTGAACGTCATGCTTGCCCTGTACTCTCTGTCAGTCCTTGCTCTGGCTGGTGGCAAACGCTTCTCTCCAAATGTTCCTGTTGGTTATTAGGTTAGCATTTTGAGGAAAGATGTTGGCTGGAGCGTTCTCTCCCCTCCAGCTATGCTTCCAGTCTCCCCTTGTATAGAATTTCAAATATGAAATCTTTAGTCCTTTGCCAGAAGAGTTTCTAGACTAATTTATCAGTCCTAAGGGATTTTTCTCAGCCCTCGCATAATTTTTTCCTTAGCAGTAGGTTAATGCCTTGTTGGACTTGATTTCTACCTCAGAGCATGGCATATACTTTGCTGCTTGATATGGCACCTCTCCTGGTATGCCCCCTCCTATGTGAATGTAATTTTGAAGGAGAAAGCAAAACCTAGTTGGCAGTGTCATGTCCTGCGTGCGCCCATTCCTCTTGTTTTAGGAAAACATTGTCCAGGATTAATGAACTTCACTCCAGCCTGATTCTGTTCTCCATCCAGTACTGCTCCTTGTCTTTGTCTTAGAGGCAGCAAAAGGAACAATATCTGTTGTGAAACTCCTCAAGGATGTCCTTTGTCACTGATTGGCTAAATATTTTCATAAGTGATCTTGACATGAAAAGTGATGAGTGTGATGATGGCACTTCCTGATGACAAAATCATTGTTGATGACTGGCCATCCATGATGGAATGAAAGGAAGCACAATAAACCAAAAATTTCTGGTTGAGCTTGGAGGCTTATGGGTGTTCTGTCAGGGCATAACCCAAATGTGATTTGCAGCCACATTCTCTATGAAAAACCTTAAGGTAATCCTACCATGCATCAACCATGATATATCCAGTTCAGCTACAGGAGTGCCGATACCCTTGTATATCACGCTTTGTGAAATCATCAGCATGTCTAATCCTCATGTTCAAAACAAGATAAGTCCAGCTAGCTTCAGGGATGGACTGAAAAGATAATCAGGGAGAACAAAGGACTTGTGGTTTACAAATTTATCAGGAACAGCATTGAAAGAGATATTTAAGACAAAGGAAGAAGTTGCTAAGAGTGTGGGAACTTCGGAGGAGACTTTTAACAACTGGGGCAGTGAGTCTTTTGGAGCATCGTTCTCATCAGAATAACAGGAAAATTAGTTTTATCTCATTCTAGTGTGTAGCATGAGAAGCTTATGAATGAAATTATGTAGTTTACATGCAATACTGAGAAGTCAGGAACTGATGTCATATAGTGTAGGAGGTGAGCAGTGAATCAAAGACAAGAAGTAGCTGTAGAAGGAACTGAACTTGCCTTTATATGGTCAAAGCCTATTTGCTGTCTTTCGACATATGTATATGCTCATGGACATATTCTTTTCCATGTGTTATGCTGTCTTGAAACCATCAGGACCAGTTTTGAGAACTGCCCTATGCCAGTGAGAAAGCGTGATCTCAGAGTTGATAGAGTCATAGAATGGTTTGGGTTGAAAGAGACCTTGAAGATCATCTAGTTCCAACCCCCCTGCCATGGGTAGTGACACCTCCCACTAGACCAGGTTGCCCAAAGCCCCATCCAGCCTGGCCTTGAACTTGAGTTCAAGTGCCACATATGCCTGAGGCAAATGTTTGCTTCACAGTAGCCAACCCTCAGCATAAGCGCTCTGATTTATAGATACCCATGTCATTTGGCAGCTTTTGTACATCTGTTGCAGCTTTTGTCAGCACCTCCAAACTATGTTTGATGTTTAAAAGCCTCCTCATTAGTCTGAATGTTCCTTGTATAAGGACAGACTGAGTCACTGTCTCTGTCATGTTGTTTTTAGGATGAAATTCTGAGTAGGGAGAACAGAAATGTTTCAGCAAAGGAAGCTAATGAATTCCCAGGATATTTACCTTCCTCTTCTCTGCTTCGTGCCACTTTTCTCTAAGCCTATGATTGTAATTAAAATTCACATATGTTTATACAAGTCTTCAGTGTTTTTGTTTCATGCATGATAAGGGTTGGGTAGGCCATGCCGAAAGAATACATTTTCATATTGTGCATTTCCGCTTGCTGTGAGTTAAGTTTTATGGGCATTTTCTTCTCTTTTGCTTTTAAGCTCCTTGAAGCAGGCTGTGTTACACATGCTTTGTGTATATATACACTTCCCGTTCACACTGATACTGTTGCTTCTTAAAGCAGCATGGCTTCTAGGTGGCAAATTGTTCTTTCAACTTTTTACTGTTTGTGAGGAAAATTGTATATGCAGAGAAGGAAACCCTGCATATTTGTAACTCTGCTACTTTGCTATAGACCTGAGGGGAAGAAAATATTTGCTTTCCTTCTGCTTCTCCCAACATTTTTTTTAAGATGTTTTCCTCTTTCAACTTGTCATTTCCCTTAAAGCATTTTATCGTTCTTTTCCTCAGTTAATATTGATTCTTCTCCCAGACTTGTTTTTATTTGTTGAAGCTTTGGTTCCCACACATGTAATCAAAGATACTGGCCACAACATCAGTAGACTTGTGGGCTGAGCCAATATCCTTGGCTCTTCATCCCTAGAATTTTTGTTATTCTGCCTCTGGGGTTTGTGTTACTGATGTTGGTTCTGCTTCAACTCGCTGCCGTTCTTAACTGTCATATAACTTGCTGGACCCGGCATGCTTTTGCCTGTTTTTTAATTTGTTCAGTGTCCCTGCCCCCTTCCCCCCCTTCTTTTCTTTTGTGCAATACTAGTAAAAAAGGTAATGCTCTTCCTTGTTTGGCTGCTAAAATAACAGGACACAACTTTGTAAGGTTATAGGTCCTGATCTTACAAGGCAGTCCACAGAGACCTCTTTGTCCTCACAGAACCCCACCAGAATAGCTGAGACTTCTCAAGTGACTGGAGGGGAACACCCAGGTAGCTCTCTTTATGGATTAGGTGACATGATCGTTTATGTTTAGATTTAAGGAAAGCTAGGTATTTAGAATGCCCTCAGCAGGTTAACTGTCTTTCTAGAGTGAAGTCACTTTGTTGTAGTCATAATAAGGAGAATGACAGTTGTATAAAGAATGTGAACAATTATCAAAAAGATAAATGTCCGAAGCATTCAAATTGTTCTCTGCTGGTATGTTGTTGTTTTTTTTTCCCCTTGAAGTGTCAGAAGTCCAACCCTGAGTCCTTAGGTCACTTGAGCAAAGGCTTTTTGCTCTATGATAGGAACTTAACTTTGTGCAAGAGTGAGAATTGTTGTAAAGAGTTTAAGCTGAGGTCATATAAACCCTCAATTTCACACATCCTCTGGCATTTCTTCACATACCTGTGTGCAAAATTTCACAGAATTATCACTTAGCCTGACTGGACATAATGTTTCTGTTTAGGGTGTATTCTCCAGAGGTGTTTGCAAATAGGAATTTTTATTTCTATTTCTGCAACCAAAATGAGAGAGACAAGTAAGAGAAAGCCAAAGAAGTACAGAGACATCTCAATAGAGAAAATAGTGAGCACAAAAGATTTAGGGGGAAGAAGAGAAATAAATCCATGATAGTAGTGCAGGAAATACTTAAATATAATGACCTGGCTAAACTAAATAGAGTATTTCCTAAAGATATGAGGACCTGCCAGCTACCTTAGTCCTCTTTCTTTCACTTCTCCAAACCATGGTTGCCAGGTGCCTGTACTGTATGCTGGTTTTCAGCTGTTCTGTAATTTGCTTCCATGTTAACACATCCATTCTCTATGCTTCCCCTAGTTTGCAGTGCCCTTCCATGTCACAGACTGTTTGAAATGTTTGTTTCTTTCAGCCACTTGGTCGTAACAGAAATTTTGCAAGTTCTTTTGCATGTCTCCTGTCTTTAAACTGGCAATATTTACTTACTGGCAAACATTGCAAAGCTCTTTGTTGCAGAGTATAAATACTGTTTTGTGTTGTTTTGAGTTTTCCCCTCCTTTTTTTCCTTTTTTTTTTTTTTTTGAAGAGGGATATTTGGAGGGACAGGTGTGTCTGGGTTGTTTTTTTTTTAACCTGTAATATCAGCCTTGGCCTTCCTTGTACAGTGTACCTGAAAGAAGTTCTGTAATGGAAAAGACCTCAGGGTACTGTAGGTCTGGAAGAGCTTATGACAGAATCAAGCAGAGGGTCCTAGTGAAAAATAGAACATGATCAAGGACTTAAAAATTAATATAACGCATGTGTAAAAAGATAAACTTACAGTTGTATTAAAATTCTGTGTAAATATATATAATCTTGGGGTGCCTTTACTTTGAGAATGACTTAAAAATGGCATCTTTCCACTTACTGGACTTGTGGGGACCCAGTTACCTATTGACTTGAGTTACTGCTACTTTTTGCTTTTGTTTTGCAGGCGACGCAGAATGAAAAATTGCAGGGAATGAGAAGGATCCTGTTTCTTGTGTGTTTTCCCTAAAATAGGCATGCTCTGATTCAGAATTACTCTCACAAGATGTTTTCAGGGAACCATTGCAAATTTTTTTGCCAGCGATGGGAAGAACCTTGCTTGAGACCTTGCAGAAATAGTAGTTTAAAAAACACCTTTCAGGTTAAATCATCACATTTGATATAACATTCTGTAAACCAAAGACATGAACCATGAGCAGTCCTATGCCATTTTTAGTCATTGTCAGAGATGAAATGCACTATAATGCAGAACTTTTCAAAACCTGCTTTTGAAATGTCTGTTCTTGTGCTGTCTTCATACTACTGAAAGATTTTGGTGTGTCAGTGAGTGTTGCCATTTACTGCTACTTCCCAGCAGGAAGTCCAGTCTGCTGACATAATTAATGAAAAAGGGAGTCCCCAAAAGGAGACCAGTGCATGAAAGAGGCTGGAGACCTTTACAGTTTTTTGAAGGTAAGTTCTCCTACTTAGTACCAATAGTTTATTTTGGAAAACTACTTACACTGAACTAGCATGTGACTAAATTACTAGTCCACGGTAAAACTTACCTTCAAACAACCGTGAAGGTTTCCAGCTCTTATTTTCTGTTGTTTGAAAGCCACATTTTCACAGCCTATGAGCCACACATCCTGCTATTGTTCAGGATGTAGAACTCCCACTGACAGCAATGCAGAGTTCTGCACAGAGGTAGGTGTCAGAACGCAGTGTTATGTCAGCAGACTGCAAGATGTTCTTTCATTTTGTGATTAATCACTAGATTTTAGTAGACATAGGCTATTAAAAGATTTTAAATTCCCTTCAGCTGAGCTGAAATTATTATCTTCTGTTTCTCTCAGTTCTTTTTATGTTCTGCTGGAAAATAGTGTGCTTTATTATCTGTATACCAGAAGTAAGGTATCTATATATCAGAAGTAATTTTTTCTTTTGGTTTTTTTTGGGGGGGGTTATTGGCTTAGTTTTTTTTTTTCTTTAGTTTGTTTTTTTTTTTTAATGTTAACGTGGGCTTGTTACAGCTGTAAGGCAAGGCTGAATGGGATAGCCATTTCTGGGATCCTGCATGCAACCCACGATGAAAACAGGGAGAAAAAGAGAAAAAGATAGATACTAGAACAAGGCAGTGGCAGTTGGATACTAGCATAGATGGTCCTTTGTGTGAGCTAGGTTGGCTCTTTTATGTTCATTTTCCCAACTTTGTTCCCTAGATAATTGCTTCTATGTTCTTCCATTACCTTCTTTTCACCTAGTTTAAAAAATGAAGTAGGTGTGAACTACTGAGGGTTGAATCATCAGTGTTAGATCTTCCCAAAGGCTGAATTTCAGTTAAGTGTTACTTACTTAGTGTTTACAGTCCTAAAGTGATTGCAATATAATTCAGTTAATTCCTCAGGCTTTTGAAGAACCTCTGAGGTCTTAAGGTAATCAGATAACATAAAGGATAAAATCTATGCGTTATTTCTTTCAAATGTAGAATACAGGTTTCTGTGCCTGCTGATCTCTCCAGCTTTCAGAGTTAGCCAGCTTTGGAGAGTTTGTGATGCTTTGTCTTACAGGTAGAGCAGCAGGGAGATAAGGAAATCTTAAAACTCATTTACAAAGCTACCTGGCATTCTTTTTTCTGCTGTTTTCCAGATTTCCATCTCCTTGGAACCAGGCATCCTTGATGCTGCGCTGTTTATTGCAGTCTGGATTTAGAGGGATTAGAGTCAATAAATCAGGAGTTTTGCAGTACTGTTAATGCAGCAAGGCAGGAACAGCCCTAATAAGGATGGAGACATCCCATTGCACTTACCGTACTAACGTGATCTTACTTTTCTCTTGTCTTCCTAATTCCAGGTTTGGAAGATGGGGTTCAGACCATGGAAAAGCTACAACAGCTGTTTTCAGAGAAATATTTTTTGTTTGGTTTTAGTAGAGGTTTATTTTAGTGCATTGCAGCACATATAATTGATTTAATTATTTGACTATTCTTGTTTTTTATTTTAGGGAGGTGCAAGCAAGCCAACGCTCTGTGGCCATAATTGCTGAGATGATCCACACAGCTAGCCTAGTTCATGATGATGTTATTGATGATGCAAATTCTCGCAGAGGAAAAATGACAGTCAATCAAATCTGGGGAGAGAGGAAGGTGAGTTTGCTATTATGTCCAAGACTTGCCTTTGAATTTTAGCAGAGCACAAATACCTAGGGCTTTTGTCACATTACTATCCCTAGGCACAGTCTTGGGGTATGCCAGAAAAAGTATGAAGAGGTGTGCACAGGTTGTGGGTAAGACAAATGTGTGTTCCTTTTCTGAACTGTTGGAAGCATTGGATAATGTATGATTGTGTGATTTTTTATTTTTTTTTTACTGATTTTGTGTTCCCTATGCTGTTCTCTGCAGTGTTGTTGGAATACTTTGAACTTGTACCTCATCCAGAACATTATATGTCACTCTGATTCAGTAGTAAACACAAAAAGGTTTTCAGTCAGCATGAACATTTTTTTGAGAGAGGTGTTTCTTCATAGACCATTAAAAGTAAGGTCTTCACTAGAAAATGCAAGGAGGGAAGTATACTGCTGACGCATCAGAACTTAACATGGCAATTCAGAGCTAACGGGGCATAACAGTCACAACAGAATGGGCAAATAGAGAGGTAATGTTCAAAAAAAGTTCAGGCAAACACGTATGCAGATATCGCATACAGGGAGGACAGTGCTTATATAGAAAATTATAAACGGCACTGTAAGATAAGGATTCAAAAATGGTTCAGATTTTAATATTTGGTCATCTTCTGTTTTCTCTATTACAATGAGGTATGTGTGCTTCATGTAGGAAAATTATGTGATGTGAGTACACTTGACAAATAAAGGAAATTGTATTGTCTGTACTGACACTGGCAGGAAAAGACTTAAAAGATCATTTTTTTTTTTATTCTTAGGCTGTTTTAGCTGGTGATTTCATCCTCTCAGCTGCTTCTGTAGCTTTAGCACGAATTGGAAACACTACTATCATCTCTGTTCTAACTCAGGTGATTGAAGATCTGGTGCGTGGTAAGGTCTTTTTCTATTTTTATCTTCAGATTTGCTTGCCTAAGCAGTAAACCCACAAATAAAAACTCCCATCTGTGCAACTTTTCAGGTGAATTCCTCCAGTTGGGTTCCAAGGAAAATGAGAATGAGAGATTTGCTCACTACCTCGAGAAGACTTTTAAGAAGACTGCGAGTCTTATAGCAAACAGTTGTAAAGCAGTATGTACGTCTGTCTCTTCTAAAATTAACATACCACACTGTAAGCTTCACAGCTAAACTCCTAGTTATTGCTGTTTTCTCTGGAGACCCTCCAAAGCAAACCCTTTAAATGGTATTCTGCCAGAATGTGAATGGGTTTGAGACTGTGCGTTTTATCACAGGTCAGCTGTGTAGCCTTCAATATTGGTTTTCACTTTTCTTTTCTGTTCATACACAGATTTATTGTCATCCTCACTTGAATCAAAATAAGGTTCACAGTGGCAGCCTTTAATTTATGAAATTCTGCAACTTTGAGACAGTGATTTTAATCTCGGTTGATAATTCTTGAGCCTAGAATTTAAGTCGTCTTTGATGTCTGGTCCCACTCAGCACCAAGGAGCGGGACCTTAAATGATAACAGTGGGAGGAAAAAAACCTCATTGTGCATACTCAACATTACATTGTAAAAGGACAGAAGCATGTACTTCTTGATTTGTCCGGGGTTTCTAATTATCTATTGCTATATCGAACCCTATCTGTCACTCAGTTCTGTTACTTAATTACAAAAAGATCTGATTCAAGATGATGTTCCTATTCAAAAACCATGTAGTGCAGAAAATGGAGAAGGTAGGCAATAATCTCACCCCAAAAAAGAGTTATAATTTTTATTTATTTTTTTTATTAAAGGCAGTATAGCTGGTGTATGCTATAGCAAGAGGAAGTTCTAAGATAATTAAACTAAAAATCTGCTAGTGTTAGTCATCCTCCTTTGTTCTCAGAGAACTGGTACGCTTGTGTGGTAGACAGGAGTTGAAAATTGCTTAAATCAAAAGGATTATATGGAATGAGAGACACAGATTTTGTGGGGAAGGAAAATTTCTTTCGTTCCAGTTGGAGGAAAGAAATTTAGTCTTCTGGATTGCTTGTATTAGTGGCAATATGACCTTGACAAGAATTTCCCTTTGCAAGTCTTAATTTATATTAGTGGGCAATTGGACTAGTAAGGAGTATCACGTTATTCTGCTGCCCCAACAAAAACATTCAAGATTTTATATTCACTTTGACAGTCTCCCTAAAAGAACTTTCACAGATAGAAAAAGAAATCACCTTCCCGCTGGGTGTATTCTCCTTATAAATGTGCTGTTTTGAGGCTTTTTCCTTTTTATAACTCGCAAGAGTTAAGGATTTAAGCACTTCCTTCCAGATTGTGTCTGTGATGCTGGTGAAGGGGGTGTTTGGCTGCTTTTCTTCTACTGGTTGTCTTGAGTTGTTCCATTGCCGAATTGCTGGAATTTTATATGCAGTAAAATTTGCATTATAAAGGAAAAATGAGAGAGGTCTGTCTTTATGGCAAAACCATGCTTATTGCACACAGTAGCAATGGCTTGTATGTATATGTCCCCCTCAGTTTCTTTCTGCATGGATTAGGAGAACTCTATTGATAGCAGTGAAAGGGGGATTTTTTTGGTTTAGCATTTGGGTTTTGGGGGGGGGGGGGGAGGGATTGTTGGGGTTTTTTTTTGTTTAGATGGTTTTGGTCACTAAGGAAAAGCATGGGATCAGAAGGGAGTTCTGTTTTCTTCAGTGGAAAAGCTAAGCAGGATCATCAGTTCTGGCTTGAAATAAAATTCAGTTGGGGAATCAAGAGTATTCACATCTTGTTTTTGGGGACAAAGCTAAGGAGAGAGATTATTGGTTTTCAGAACATCAGTTACAACCAGGCTACTGTGTCATTAGAAGCAGTTCAGTTCCTGTTAATGATCGGAAAAAACAGTGATTTCTTTCTGTGCATAAGTAAGATAAAAGTATTAACTGGAAAGATGATGTCAAGTTCAGGTGGCATCTTAGAACTCTACAGTGCCATGCCTTAGAGATGGAAGAGTAGCGTATTCCTGGTAAAATGTCTAAACAAGATAATAGTGTCTGTCAACACTGGTCTAGTCACTGTATTAGGTACCTTCTGCATTGCCAAAGCGTTACTGCATTTACATGAAAAACCCTTTAGGTTAGCAAAACATTTTTTTTTCTATGGACAAAACAGTCTGTTCAAGATGTTAGAGCCATCCCAGTCTCCAGTTTATTTCTACAATAGTTCTGCATAGGGGAATGTTACCAAAGTTGCAGTCAAAGTAATACATTGCAAAAGGAAATGGTGGCAGATGGCCCAGAGGGTCACTGAATCCTTAGTTACTAAAAGGCATTTTTCAGAGAAACATGAGAGGTGACTTTAGTTCAAGAATTCAGAAACAATAAAGCTGAAGTGGAATTTCTATTAGTCATCAGGCAAGCTGGAGATGGCAAAATAAGCTGAGCAGGTTCTGTCTTTTTTTATCCTGCTGTAATGTGAATTCCTAACCCTTATAAAGCTGTTTATATTTTGCACAGCATACTTTCAGAAGAGGGATTAAATCATGTTTATTTTGAGATAAGTGTAAAGTTGCACTAGAGATTCTTGTTTTCTCTATTACGAGAAAGCATGCAGCCTCCTCGGGTAAGGCAAGGTCTGTGTTGGGACTGAAGAAAACGAATAGTCTGCAGCTCTGGATCTACCTGTGAGCTCCTGCTTGAACTAGTTCATAGTTTGGTGTGTGCACAGGGCTCCGTCAGAAAAACCTACCAGTGTGCGGTACTGGTGTCTAGGAAAATAAGACCTCTGACCCCCAGCAGCAAAATTGATCTCCCCAGCCCAACCAGGCATGCAGACTACAATGAAGTCCAATGACAACCTTCTAGTACTTAAAGGGGGCCTACAGGAGACCTGGGGAAGGACTTTCTACTAGGGCATGTAGTGATAGGACGACGGGGGATGGCTTTGAACTGGCAGAGGGCAGGTTTAGATTAAACATTAGGAAGAAATTTTTCACTTTGAGGGTGGTGAGGCACTGGCATAGGCTGCCCAGAGAAGTTGTTGAGGCCCCATCCCTGGAGGTGTTCAAGGCCAGGCTGGATGGGGCTTTGAGCAACCTGGTCTAGTGGGAGGTGTCCCTGCCTATGGCAGGGGGGTTGGAACGAGACGATCTTCAAGGTCCCTTCCAAACTAAACCATTCGATGATTCTATGACAGATGTAGGGTAATAGCATCAGTAGCATTAGCTATTATGGTCAGCCAGTAAATTTCCTTATTTGTTGTTTAAAATACAGTAACTCATTTGGGGGTATTTCTTCTTCATAATGTTTACTATGAAAAAGATGAGCGTAACTGTATCACAGATATTCAGGCAGATAACCTTCACTTCTGTAAAAGTACAGTTCTTAAACAATTACTTGGCTAACATGTTGAAATACTAGTTACTTGAGTAAAGGTCAAATGCATGAAAATGCAGATTCAGGACAAGATAGTTATCTGCTGGTTGTGGGAGCTTCTGCTGGGTAGACATCTTCCTCTCCCAGGTAGGCCTTCATAACCCCCTTCCCAAGAGCAGTTACCAAAAAAGGTTTGAAGAGCCTGGAGGAAAAGTCAGCAGTGTGCCCTGCAGCAGTGGATGAGCACATACTGGGCTGCATCGCTACCGGCTTAGCCAGCACATCGAGGGAAGCACCTGTTTTCCTCTATTTAGCACATGTGAGACCTCAAGGCTGTGCTCCCTCATGCAAGACAGACATCACATTGTGGAGTGAGTTCAGTGAAGCCACCATGATGGCTGGGGGCTGGAGCTGGTTTGAGTCTGGAGTAGAGAAGGCTAAGGGGGAAGCCTTTTGCTGTCTCCAGCTATGTAATGGGAGGGCACAGAGAGGATGGAGAGATGTGCAGTGAAAGGACAAGTTGTACCATGGAAAAATTCAATGAGGTATTATGAAAAATTTCTCCATGAGGTTGGTCAAACGCTGGAACAGGTTGCCCAGACAGTGTGTGGGATCTTCATCCTTGGAGATGCTCAGAACTCAACTGGACACAGCCCTGAGCAACCTGATCTAGCTGTAAAGTAAGATCTGCTTTGAGCAGATGACTGGACCAAATAACTTCCAGAGTTCTCTTCCAACCTAAATTATGCTGTGGTTCCACTGGAAAGAGGAACAGTGCTCCTGCCTGGAAAAACAGCAGTGGATGAGCCACGAATAAGAAGGCAGGATCCTGACTGCTTCAGGAGATGGGCATGGAGGAGAAAGGGAAGATTTTAGAGCCTTTTACTTTCAATGGTGTCCACAAATCTAGGAGTGTGAGAGCAAAGATCTCTTGTACTGTTTCTCCAAGCACATCCCTGGCCAGCAGCAGCTTTACCTCTCTGACGTGCAGGGCACTGGTACAGATGTGCAAGTGCTTTGAACTCCAGCTGCTGTATTCTCACATGATAAATAACAGAGCAGGATGTAATTACTCAGAGCTGATGATAGAATATTTTATGGATGTGAAATTCAGTGAAGAGGCAAGATGGGTTTATAGTCTTTCATGTAGTGTAAAATAATAGAAACAATTTTTTATTTTAAAAATTGTGTTTGAAATAATGCCAAGCAGATTGACTTGCTGTACTGAATTCAAAGAACCTTTCTAAAGAATTTGTTCCACTTGGTATTAGGAAGGATTTTTCATCAGGATTTAGTGGAGGACAAGTCTGAATTCTTGCACAATTAAATTTGTAATCAACCGGTCATATCAGAGGAGCTATAGGATGTTTTCAAAGGGTGAGCTTTATCATTTAAACTTACATCATTATATTGACATTATTACCCTGATTTGTATTTGTAAATGTATGCTATTATCCCAGTATGGCTTCTGTTAAACTCCATCCCTCTGAGTGACAGGCTGACTGGGACAAGGCTGCCTGCCTGCATCCCAGTGAGCATCCAGATGGGGGCAATAATCCACAAGAGCAATTTGAGAAATTAGCTCCTGAAGGAACTCCCGAGTAGACAAGACCCTGTCATGTTGCAGGTTTACGATGTTGTCATGGTCAGAGAGTTGCTTACTTTAAGTGTGATAGGCATCTCAATCTCCTGGATTTTTTAATATTTTTTTGTCTTCAGAAATGTTTGTACCTTGAATAGGAGCTATGAAGGTCTTCTCTTGCAAAGACACAAGAATTAATTTTGCATTGATGAATTTTTCTTGTGTTACATCCTGTAACTCACACTTCTGTTTTTTAAATGTACATATACTGCAGTGATTCTTTAAATAGGTGATGTCTGTGTCCCCAGAAAACTGTCCACCTACAGGAATAGCTCTGCTCTGACCTTTCAGATGGGAAAGCTCTTCTCTTGACACGGCACTTCCTCTCCCCATCTACCAACTTGTGCCCACTTGGGTCCTTAGCCATTAACCAGGATTTTCTCACTGTTCTGCTGAATTCTGTATTTTAATTCTTCACATGAAATGTCATGGTAGGTAAGGATTTCATTGAAACAGGGTAGATGCAGTCCCCCGGTCTTGCTGATATTATCTGATTTGCGTTACAGAAGCAACCAAAAGTTTGCTAGGCATGGTGCAGCCGTAGATGATGTTAGCTCTTTGGGGCAAATACTGCTATTTAAGAGACAAGCATCAAAAGGAGGATAAAAGGGCAAAATGTTATAGTTTGATAGTTCCTAGCAACTTCTATGCAAGTATCTCATATTTGCAGTTCATTCTGTTTTAATAGCCTTCAGGATTTGGTATGATTAGATGTAAGTAGTATTATTTTCCTGCTATACTATTCTCCTCTTTTAAATAAAATTGAGAAACGTGAGATGCTGTTAATGCCTCAGGCATCCCGATTCCTCCGAGTTTTAACTATTATCTACAGATGCAGGTTGTGACTGGGAAGTGTTCTGATGCTCAGTTACGAAATGCATTAATGCATGAAATAGTCTCTACTGTTGTGCGAGTTGCATCGCATTTCTTAGGATATAATCTTTCTTATTTCCATCTTCATGTTCACCTTCAAAATTTCTACTGGACTCGCTTTTAGTTTGGGGTTGTTTTTCAGTTGGGTTTTTTAAATGATCCTACCTTACATAGTCTTAAAGAGGAATTTGTATATATATACACATATTTTTAAGTTGTGTGGTTTTCCTAGCATGTATTTTTAGTCTTACATTTAGTAAAATGTATCTTTACTCCTTCCATTAGTCACAGCAGATTTAGAATGTCCGCTGTAAACCAGGATGAGGTTTTGCCCCCTGTTTCTAATTGCTTTATTGAAGGCTGAAATAAATCTGAGTATTTAAATGTAACCAACCTCATTTTGCAAAGTGTATAATCAATACATAAATGCAAAAGCATAAGTGCCCTTACTTTGAGGCAAGATATTAATTCTCAAATCTTAGTTTGTGTCCCCTATTTTAGCTTTGTGGGGTTTATTCAGCAAAACTTCTGTCTCTCAGTCGATTCCTATATCTGTACTCAATTAAAATGTTTTACTTGATAATCTCACTTTAGGGATACGTACGTCTACCTTGGTGTACTTTCTTCATTCACTGTCTTTTCTTTGCCACTAATTATCCCTTGATACCTTTGTCTGCAAGCTAATTAGCTCATCTTCCTGAGCAATTCAGTTATAGTTAACATCACCCTTAAAAATAATCTTCCTTACCTCAGCTGTCCCTCCTATACTGGGTACAACACATTCAGTTTTGTGCATCTTTTATGAGGCATGTGATGTCCATTTATCTGTTGTCTGACCTCCAGTTATCCCCTGGCTGATGTATATACGTAACAGATTTAATTCCCCTGTCACTGGACTGTATATGACTACTAGCCTGCATGTGCAGTGCATCCACAGTTCTCTCTTCAACCTTGCATTATAATTTTGAAGTCTGATAAATATTTAATAAAGCTAATCTCTTTCCAGACTTGAATATATTTTTAATACTGCACTGCTGTTCAGCCGTGTTTTCTAACAAGCTTGGCTATTTGTGTGTATCTGTGAACAGAGATAAGCAAGAATGTGCTACCGAGTCAGCTTTTTTCCCTTTCCCAGATCCCTGCTGTCTGTGCTTGCTGTGTCACACCTATGGTCAGAGACTGAAAGCGGATGCTAACTAAAGCTTTCTATTTACTTGGGTTTCTTTTCTTTTCAGGTTTCAATTCTAGGCTGCCCTGATCCCAAAGTTCATGAGATTGCGTACCAGTATGGAAAAAATGTTGGCATAGCTTTTCAGGTAGTGCTTTTGTTGAAGTAAAGGGAATCTAAAAACTGCCTTAGAAATCAAAGTGGGCTGTCTTAATCAGTCTTCTCATAACAAGGATTATTCTGTATTTAATTCTCGTTAAAAAAAATAAAGTTTTTTAAAAATCCGTATTTTTCTCCCTTTCTAGCTAATAGATGATGTGCTGGATTTTACATCGTGTGCTGACCGTCTGGGGAAACCAACAGCAGCAGATCTCAAGCTTGGATTAGCCACAGGCCCTGTCTTATTTGCTTGTCGACAGGTAAGTCAACAGAAATCTGTTTCCCCAAAACAAAAAGTGTACACTGCTCTTTATAGCGCACATGGAGGTGCAGCTCAAACACATCAAGTCTACAGCGTAAGTAATGAGCACGGCCTGGGCATGTGTGGAAAATCGGTGCCTTCAAGATCAGCTGGATTTAGTATGCACACACATTCTTTCAGACTGAGAAACACATTCCTGCACGAGTCCTCTTACCATTAGACCCTTGTATCAAAAGCAGCGCTAGTCTTTTGCTGCCCCAGTTCAAGTGCTTAACCTTCGCAAAGGGGCAGGTATTCAGAGAGTTTTTTGCATGTTTTTCTGCAGGCTCTTTCTTCCTTGCTTCTTGCTTGTGTTCTTTCCCGAGATATCTTGTTCTCCCCAGGCTTGACCATGTATGTAGGCTTCTTGACAAGTTCTGGGCTTTGTATCCATCCTGGGGCCAAGAACTTAAATCTCTGCCTAGCTTTTAGGTGGGCACTTCTATTTACTGGATTTGATCTGATCATCTCTTTGCCTGCAAGTCTTACCCAGTCACAAACATGGGAAGCTTTCCCTTCTGAAGGTAAATGAGTTTGGATAAGAGAAAAAGGAGTATCATAAATAAAATAAGCTTAAAATCAGTCAAGATTTTTAGTGATTTAAAAGGTATTTGGAGGAATACAAGGAAAACAGAAGTGCCAGCAGCACCAAAAGAAACATTAAAATTGGTGCTAATCCATAAAAGGGGAAGAAACATGTTTAATGCGCCTCGCTCAAGCTTCTGGTTCACCTGAGGAAAGAAGATTTGGGACTTAGAAAGCAGTCCTTCCTACCAAACTGCACAGCATGATACAAAAACTGGCACAACTAGTTGCAGTAGGGGTGTAGTCTGTGATCTCTCATTGGAATTGCTCAGAGCTTGACATGGGAAAAGTTTTAAATTGTTTTAAAAAATACAACTTTATGACATTTACTTCCCCCTCTTTCTTAAAGAGCATGGGGTGGGGGGAGGTGGAACATATGCATATGTTTGTTTCCTCATCCTTTGGGCATTTACAGGACACCTGTCTCAGGAACGACAGGAAAGCAGAGAGTATCAGCCACTTAAGAATGCAGACGAATGCGTGCTGAGAACAACCTCCTCCATGTTCTCAGTTCCTCCCCGCAGAATCATCTGGGGGATTCACAAACTTGTTCTTGAATCATTATTGTTGATTAGCTGCAGGATCTTGTTAGTCACCAGCAACTGGAGTTGTCTAAAGAACAGTGAGAGAGTCAGGTACAGAAAGAGGATGCGATTGTTAAATGTTGTTTGTGTGTTGAATGGCTACTTGTAGAGAGAAAGAAGGACGTGTTGCAAATACTTCTGGTTTTGGCAGAGAATGGATGACGCCGGTTGTCTTGTAGGTGTTGAATATTCCATTTTTTTTAAATTAAAACTATTCTTTTATTCATTTGTTTGGGTTGGCTGTCTCCGACTTTCAACTTCATCTATCATTTAATTAGCTTTATAAGATAAATGAGTTCATAGTATGGAAATACAAGAAAAGAAAATCTGTCAGTTCTATTTTAAAATCTTACTTGTTCTTTGTAGGTCAGTTTTAAACGCCTTTCCTCATTTATATCTTTGATAGTTGGGAAGTGTATGTTTTTGCATTGAAAGATAACTTGACCATCTTGCAAAGTTTCCCTTGTTAACCGGAAGGTTTCTTTGCTGAAAATTTCCTGATGTTTTCAAGAAACTGGAAGAACAGCACTACAGACTTAAGTGATATATAAACAAAGTATAAGTGCTAAAAAAATTTGGAGCTTCAACAGACACTTATCTGTGCTGCTACTAAAAGATGTTTTATCTATTTGTATCTGAGAATAAAAACTCCTCGCCCAGGACTTGAAGATAGTCCAAAATGTAATTGTTAGCTATAGGCTGTCTTTTCTCATGAAATAAATTAATATTACTGCTATCCTGCATATCCTGTAATGTATCTGGTAATCCTCATGTTGTCTTCTTGACAAACATAGTTTAGTTTTTAATGTGCTCCGAAGCTGCAGTGACAGCCGCCTTTTCTTCTTGTCCTCTCCCCTCTCTCTGAAATACATCTTTGTGCATTAGAATACTAAGGAGAGGCCTTTATACAAGAAATGTTTAGCTTTATGTGAGACCTATTTACTCAGTATTTAAAGTCAGTTCACTCAGTAAAAAAAAACACAGAACCCTTCTTTTTTTAAGGAAATACACTAGTATACGGTAAGTCTAAAGCCACTCTTAAACTAGTACAGCTGAAGAATGAGGGTTTATTTTTATTATAAGCATTCCCATCAAATGCTTATGTACAGCCCGTTAAATCTGCAGAACTGTTAATAACAGCATTGCATTACAGGTTTGGGGATTTTTATATCCTTTAGTGCTTAAAAAAGTGAAAGCATGTGCATCCTATATCATTGTAAATAGGAATAATATGAAAATGGATTATATGAACATTGCAATTAAATTGTCATTACATGGGAAGAAAGCTAGACCTACAGAAAGCCAAGTATGAGTCACCAATAAACTTCTAAATGTACCTTCCAAGAAGACTACCTATGAGGAAGAGGGAAATGTCACAACAATGAAGGATGCTACATGTTTGTTCCCTAACAAGTTTGTAGATCCACAGTTTCAGGACCAACGGTGTGCAAGGAAAGCAGATCATTGCTTACAATAAAGTAATCTTTAGTTGACTGTAACCCTTTCAGACAAGATGAACAAACACCTCTTTCCTTTAAAAATAATTATTCTGCAGGGTAGCTGCCTTGAGTTGTGGCCTTTGTTTGTTAAGGACCAGCTTTTTCTGTCTGAAGAAAGTGCCTGCATGTTTATATAAGTGATGTAGTGACTTTCTCAGACAACTGACTTTAGTTATCTACCTGATATGTAGGGAATTGAGTGTACAGTACTAACTACAAATTCTACGTGACTGAAAATAAGATATGTTACAGTCGTCATTTTTCTCTTCTAAAAAGCTGTTCCGAGCTTTCCAGAGACAGAGCCTGTGTATATAAAATACCAGAGCAATGGAAAGTGTAAGTAGACGTAACAGTCAAAAGTATCATGAGGGGTTTTACAGGTTGAATACAGATACAACAAACCTCCTGGGTTCTCTGTTGTACATGTGGGGGAAGAGGTGCTTCTTCTAGGTGTGCCAACACTAACCATCGCTTGTGATGTAAGAATACCTTAACCAGATTATACAGCAGGAAGCAGCCACATCAGGAATTACCGCACTGCATCATCTGCTCAACACAGTGCAATGGCAGGTGCTGACTTTTGCTACCAACAGCCAACACAGCCAGACAGTTTAAGTTTTAGATGCTTGGGTTGTGCTATCCTACAGTCTTACGCAGATTGCAGGTATTACCCTGTAGCTATACCTGTAGTAACAACAGTGGCAGGGGGAAGAGGTCTGTACTTTGGTTTCTTTTTGACCTTAGCATGACAGACAGCTAAACGGGAAACAACTCATAAGCGGTACAAAACCTTCTTCCTTTGTGCTTAGTTTCCAGAAATGAATGCTATGATAATGAGACGATTCAGTAAGCCAGGAGACGTTGAACGTGCTCGGAAATACGTGTTGCAGGTAGGACTGATACCAAATATTTCATTCCTGAAGTGCTGTCCCTGCTTAAGTCAGTCTGAAATTCATTGCCTCTGAAGTAAAATAGCAGGGCGGCATTTTCAAGTACATGTGAAGTATCATGCTCTGTACAATACCAAGTTAGGACACTTCAGCTGTCTTACTGGCACAGTGTTTCAGCAGAAATGCTGGGTACTGAAGAGCTCCCCCCCCCCTTTTTTTTTCTTTCCAGTAGCATAAAATCCACATAATAAAAGTAAAAAGCTCATGCTTGAACTCAGTTCCTTCAGCTGAAGAGTAGCTGTATCCAACAACTGGTGGAAGCGGCACATAATTACCAGTCTTGTAACTGCAGTGCGCGTTCCATATCAGTTTTAATCGACTCTGGTCTGAAAAGACTGAATAACTCTATGCAAAATTAATACTCCTTTTTTTCAGGATAGCACGCTCTTTTTGTACATCTTTATTTAGGGCAGGAGGGGAGGGGGTTAAACCATTAGTTTTTAATCCTACCGAATAGTATGTTATTAATACCAGTGTTGTTTTGTAAGTATAGTTAAGTTTAGCATGGATGAGTTTTAGTAGTTTGACACTTTGAGGAAGAGATGTAGGATTCAATGAATACAGAATGAATCCTCTTCAGAACATAATTAAGTGTTCAGGGTACTTACTGACCTTAAAACTTCCCCGCTGTAACTGGAAGAGGCAAAAGGCAGGAGGGAGGCTGACCAGTTATCCATTACCTTTAACTGTCTTCTTACATAAGAGTGATGGCGTGCAGCAGACAACCTACCTCGCCCAGCGCTACTGCCATGAAGCTACGCGAGAGATCAGTAAACTACGGCCATCCCCTGAAAGAGAAGCCCTCATTCAGCTGACGGAAATGGTACTCATGCGAGACAAGTGAGAGAACTCCTTCCGCTCGTTCTGGCAGCTACTTACCAGACTGTGCCTAAATTTACTTCAAAAGTTATCTGCTTCCAACACAGGCTACCAAAAATTATTTTTTTAAAAAACTTTTTTTTTTTGAAGTTCTACTTTTTTTTTAAATACAAAAGTTTAAAGTGTTTTATTGTGGGAAGCCATACAATTCAGAGCAAATCAACCTGTGCTGTACAATTGTTTTAGTGGGGCCTATTAATTGTGGGGGGTGGGGAAGATGTTTACATGTTGATGCACAAAGGCCACAATGAGAATAAATATAAATCAGTGTATGAGAACTCCAGTTGTGCCAAATTTCAATGGTTCACACTAATAAACAGAGCATGCTATCTGGTATTACTATCTGGTAAACTCCTGTGAAGAGAGATGGTTTGAATGCTTTCCTGGTTGTTAAACTACAGAAGTGCCTGGAATTGTATATATGTAGATTTTAATTGGTTATATACGTCAACGAGAAGTTTTCCATTTGTAATGAAATACAGGTATGCTATTGGTTGCTACTTGATAGCAGTTAACAAGATGCAGAATTTGAGACTGCTACAGTTATGAATATGAAAGGCTTAGTATTTCTAACTCACACTAAAAATGAATTGATTCAACTCCAGCTTCAACTCCATCGCCTTACACCACTTATTTATAGAGTATATTCAATACCCTCCTAGAAGTCTGCTCTGAAGTCCAAGACACATTCCTCTTACAGTAATTATCCAGTACTACCACATTCCTTTTCAGGTTATTTAAGCCACAGAGTTTGTAGAACAGGGAAGTCCGTCATCTCTAACTATCTCTGCCTGGGATCCCTTAACACAATGGCTGAGTTCCTGTTGTGTGCGTTCCCCCTTTGTCATATCTTGAGGACAGCCTGCCGTCTCTGCTCAGCTGGGCACACCACCGAGCCAGATACTGAGAAATGTCAGTTACAGATGGTGTCCAACTGACTGCATCTCGAGAACTAGATTCAATCGAGAACCCTGGCTAAGATTAATTTTGGAAGAAAAGAACTTTTAAGAGTATGTATAAATGTGTAATTCAGGTTTCATATCTAATTTATTTGCCCTCTGTCAGTGATAAAGTCACGTTACAAACATTTGCTTTTTTGTACATTGCCTGGGATAACACAGCCATGATTTTGCTACGTTAGCATTCTAAACTTTGCCAAGCCAACCAACAAAGTAATGGACAAGACCTTTGGTTCACTTATATATTTATGAATGGAAAAAAGTCATAATGTAAATTTACTCATTAAAAAAACTTGGGTACAAATTACACATACATAAGACCACCCATTTTTTGATTCACATGGACACCTTAGACCCAAACAACTCATTGTAATAGACTTTAGTGAGAATACTCCAGGTAAAGATTACAACAATTGGAAGCATCTTGGATTTTTAAAAAAGTATATTTCAATACATAAGTTTGTATGCATGCTTTAAACAAATATAGTTCAAGAATGAGCAAAGAGTCTAAACAAAAAGTAATATGACCAGCACTAACATTAAACTTCTCATCCAGATTTTAATATGTTAGTCTAACGTAGTGTTAGTTACCATGCTGTACTGAAAAATGTAATGGCACAATCTGATCATGGTTCATTAAATATTATACCCTACTTCCCCAGAATATTTAGGCTGGTCATAAAATTAACAATGCATAAGTAAATAAGTATAACCAGTTATAGACAGTTGCTTGTTTTACAAATTGCCATCAGGTAAGACACACTGTCTCCAGAGACTTAGAGAGATGGACATTCAATCATACCATTAAAACAGTATGGCCTGAAGAAATGGGCACATTTTTTTTGAAAGTATATTAAGACAATTCTGTTAGCTTTTAGTTACCCCTTGTAAATAATCATGGTATGACTGAATACAAGACCCAGCTTGGAAAAGCAAAGGATTTTAATCGGCATAGTGCATGATTGATTCAACATAATTCCCAGGAAACAAGCCAGTTACTCGATTGCAAACTCCTTCATACCAGCCATCATCGTTCTTCTTTATCACATAAATGATTGCACCCTCCATAAACGACAGCTCATCGTCTTTGTCCTTTGTATAGTCATATATAGCAACAACTGTGGATTGAACAGGAACACGTTTAGCGTTTTATTAATAGCACCAGTATTAAGTACAATTGAAGTACAATTATTTTTTAAAAGACTAGTTTGCTATCCTGGGATTTTCCATAATGAAGTCTCATGCCTTCCCTGTTGAACATTAAGTCCAGAAAATGAAATTTCACTTTTCTTGCAACATTAGCTACTGGTAAGAAGTGGGTGGTGACTATGCTGAATGCTCAGTTAAACTATTGATGGAGAGGTACAGTGACTGTGAGACAGTAAAGCAGAGCATATGGACACCTAAAAGCTAAGCTATGAAATAACTGAATCTATGAGTGTGGCAGTCATTTGTGGTCAGATTAGCTCAAAAGCATATAGAACCCTGTACAGGCATCTCTTGATTAGAGAAAGCCTAAAAATAAAAAAAATTTAAAAATCATTCTGTGGAAATGGACCAATAGAAAAATATTCTGTAGTATGGCCCTCGCAGCTATATAGCATGTACTTCAGTGTATGATTGTGTAAACATAGCTGCTTAAAGCCACTGTACACAAATGCATGGTCTTTGCTACAGAGCTTCTATGTCATACGATGTTTTGGAATTACTTTGCAAGGAGCTGCAATGAGTGCAAGTATAAAAATTACTGTAGGAAAAAGCAGAAGCGAATTTACAGCAATATCAGCTATTTTTCAGTATCTGCTTGGTGGATACATTACTCTCACCAACCTCCAGTTCACTGCATGCAATTAACAAAGCAGGGATCTCCCTAAGGAAAGTAAATGTTGCCAACAATAATACTGGAATTAAAAACTGCCACTATGAATACACAAACTTTGGATATCACAGCCTTACCCTTCAAAACTGTTAACAGGGATTTATGCAATTGATCAGTTCTATGAATTTCAAGAAGCTCCTAATTAACATATATATATTCTCAGAAATCTGACATCTTAGTGCCTAGCAAATAACAATGCTGTGTATCAGTTCTTTTCATCTCAAGGGTACATCCTGCACACAGTCCAGCTAGGAGTGAAGATGGAACACAGCAGTTCTGCCAAGACAGGTGCCACAGGTACCCTACCCCATTCCATACACACTTCAGTACCAGCCAGATCACAAGAAAACTTGCAACATCGCTGTTGACAAAATGGTCATTGTCAGAACACAGACAACTCTACAGGCAGGAAATTAGCATTTCGGCTATTCATGGGAAGAGACTTTTACTATATGAGTTCATACCTAAGCACAGTTTATAGTCTGCCGATCTAGAGTCGCTGATAAGTCTCCAAGGAAGCCTCACTACATTTTATATTTGAAAGTTTAATGATCCACTGTAGCTATCTAGTTCGGTGGGATAAATAAAGCTTGGACTTTCTGGCCTTTTTGCAACACTATTTCTAGATGATTGCCCAGCAATCCTGAGGTAGCTACACAGTCCAGCAGCCCAGCAAAGACAAAAGCCATCAGATTTACATCTGCTTCTCATAATGAAAGATTTTTTTTTTTATCCATTCTAGAATGCTTGAAGGTATTTCATAATCCTTCCAAAGAAGGATTATATTTTATCACATTAGGTGCCACAGACAAACTAAGGAAAGAATGGTTTGAGTTCTGACTTAGCGGGGACAATGATTGTTTTCATCAGACCCAAGCTAAGTCCTTCATTCCCTTCAGCTACCACTAATCCTCTGAAACTGCAGTAACATCCTCTGATACTGCAGTAACACACAATTGCAACACGTCTCTTACCTTTCTCTATATAGTTTTTAGGTGCCCAAGCAGGATCTCCATCTGCATAGGGATCACTGTACTGCACAACAGCAGCCTCCTCATCCTCATAATCCACGGGGGGTGGGGGTGGAGGAGGAGGAGAGTCATCAAACATCGGCATCTCATCGGGAGGCGGTGGGGGGGGAGGAGTCGGGCTATCAGCAACTAGAAACATTTGGAGATTATTTTTTTTCTTAAATCAAAACAGGGTGGAGATGCAAACAAACCTGAGGCTGTACACTGTAAATAAAAGGGGTGGGGGGACAACACACATAGCATGCACTATAATACCATGCACTGATTAGAAACAGAGGCTTTGTATTAACAGCTACAACATACAACTACATTTTTTTATTAGTGGTCAAATCTATGTATAAATGCTACTAGACTCAAAGCACATGCTGCAGGGCATAAGCTGAACACCAGCAGAGAGGAAAGCTTCCTGCTCCGACGTCCATGCGCTGAGGGCTAGCTGCAGCGGTTAGCTATGGGAGGACTCCGAGTGGCACCCTCTGAGCCAGGCAGCAACAGGCCTCTGGACTGGACCAGCGGCTTGATTATTTTTTAACAAATCCTCTGTCTATAACAATCACTTTAATTTCTAAACACTGCTTCCTTGGATTCCTTCTCTCTACCATTAAGGGGACAAAAAGGTCTGGTGTGGCTCATAAAAAAGGGAAGAGACTAACGTTTAAGATTTAACCAGGTAAGAGAAAGCCAAGCAATCCTTCTGCTGAAGAAAAGCTTTGTACAGATCCTTATCTTGCAGACTAGCTTGTGGTGTGTGCACACATCCAGGATTCCATTAATAAATGGAAGACTACAACAGGCAGCTGTTGCTCTTGGGGAAAAAGTGCTCAAGGAATTAAGTGTATAATCCAAAATGTCAAATCCCTGCCCTGAGATTCTCCAATCAGCACAATTACAAGTTGCTTTGGGAAAGGGAAAAAGAGAAAGGCATTATGGTACAAATCACTCTTAAAATCAGTTCATCAAATTAGTTACAGTAACAGTTCACAGCAGCTGGCAGCAAAGGAGAGAGAGAGAGAACGCTCAGATGCAATACATCAAGCCATTTATCCTATTCCTTGGGAACTGTTGTCCACTACATGTGGACCTAGGTGTAAGCACTATGAAGCCAGAAGTTACTGAAAGGAAGCTGCTGTCACTAAACTCAACTTTGTTATATAGCAATATGGATTTAATTACAGGAGATTTGGGAGTCTGCACATTGAAAACAGGCTAAAACCCACTGCTCTAGAAAGGGTTTGACTGGAAGGAGCCATCAGGCTGGGCACCTGTTCCAAAACCTGTAGCTCCGGCACTACACTGATTTTGAGAAGAAAGTCAAGCTCCAGGGCAAGGAATGAACACCACTGAGTGAAGCTTTAGTTACTGGTAGTTACAATGGCATTGGAGATTAGAAATAGGGTTTCTGTTTGCTTTAATGCTCTTTACTTTCACCTGGCCACTACTCCAGCAGTGACTAACCTTTGCTCTTCAGCCACGTGCCCCTGGCAAGGGGCTTGAGCATAGCTTCCACGTCCTAGCTGGGTCAGACCAGCTGTGCTGGTATAGGGGAAGCCAAATCTGCTGCAAGGGGCAGAAGGCAGCAGGAGCTGCTAGGGCAGAGGCTGCCCTGGCACCCAGCCTGCTCGCTACCCCTTGAAGAGCTAATCCTACTCTTCACCTGCAAGCCCAGCTCCTCTTCAGCTTGACCAGCTGAGCTGTATACTCCACAGCTCTCTCCATCAGTAAGACTGGCTGACACTATATTAGTGATTCCCCCCCCTATAGAGAAGCCCATTTATGTCAGTTGGAGACAGACTAACAAAGTCTTTGGCCAAGTGAACGCTACATCTTGCCCATGATACTGAATAGCACTCACAGGCAGGCTTCATTAATCCGCTACAGACACATGACAACAGTTTATGAATTGATTGGGTTTGTGCGGTAGTTTCAGCACATCTTTCACAAAATGTATTTCTCCCCTTAATTTCCATCTGCAGCCGGAAAAAAAAAAAACAACCCAGTATTGAAACAACCATCCTTTGAGATCTTGAGGAATCCTTACCTTAAGAAATGCAAAAAGTTGTATTTATTCAACAATGAAGTTGCTTATTTGAAAAGAAGAAAAGAGGGCAGGAAATGCAGGTGTGAAAGCACCAACACATACCCTAACTGAGATGCAGTGCAGAAACTGCATGCTTTATGGGAAACATTTACAACAATTCAAGTTCACATTTAAACAAGGGGAGAGAATGAAACAGAAAATCACACGAGTGCCAACCCCATCGAAGTATCCCCCCGCCTCTTGGATTTTAACCTAGACTTTTCCTGGTTCTGAACTTAAATATGCAGACTCTAGAACAGCATTACTTTTCTGAGGGGAGGGGAAAAGAAAGCATACAGAAAACCACACTAAATGAGAAAGGGTAAAAGGGCCAGTATTTATACAGCTCCAAACTGAGACATCTTCTCTTGTATGTATTCACATCCCTGTTCTTTAAATGGGTCCAGCAGACTCCTTTTGAAAGGACTGGGTGTGACAGTACAGCAATTTACATCCAATCAGTTGTCCCTGGGCACTGGGCACACTGGAAAACCCCTATGAAGGAGATACTCACAGTTTGGGCACAGGGCGCAGGAAAAATGAATAGGCATTGCATAGTTTCTAAGCCCTCTGTCCTTGTCCTCTGAAAGAAGTCCACAGAGCAGAGGATGTTGCTTTCCAAACCCACAGATCTTTACGATAACGAAAAGACAAGCCTACCTGCATGTCTCTCCCTAACTCCACTCCCCTGTAGACTTCTTGCAGAAAATGAGGCAGATAAAAGTCTAGCACACAATGATAAAACTCAACAACAGCCTCTACAGCCAGTTTTGCTGAGCGTATGCGCAGACTGCCACACGCACCCCTGCCTCCAAAATGAGACAGCAGCAGCTCAAAGCCATACTCGTTATATAACTTCCAACCCAAGGGACTGTTAAAAGAAAGAAAATAAAAAGAACAATTCCTAAGACCAGATTTCAAGCTTCAGCTATTTTTGCTGCAATCTCATTCACAAGTCAGCTTGCATTTTGTTGTTGCACACACAAATAAGTCTGTCCCTTTCACCTCCGCTCTCCCAAGGGCTGTGTTATCTCCAGGAGGACAATACTTGGAACAATTCAGAAGCAGGTGTCAACTTTCTCAAGTTTATCTGCAAGTGAAGACATTCTGTAACCTTCATCTTCAGTAAGTTCACCTCTACACTTTGAATTTTGGAAAGGTTCATCAACACAATTTTGTGGCATGCTATTCTACATCAACACGATTCTTACTATTTACCTAGCACAACATCAAAATACCTTCTTTTGGAATGAGAACCAGAGAGATGCCCCCTTTCTCCAGGGGAATGCTCAGAACATGACCACTGAAAAGCTCTCATGGGAAGCTGAACAACAGCACTACTCGGATCTGGGGGCCCCTAAATGTGTGCTGGAGCTACATAGCTACTATGTAGTAGTAATCCCTGAGATCCTAGCAAACTTCACTGTGGCTCCCAAACACTTTAAAAACTTTTTATACTTACTTCATGCCCTATATACATTGCATTCATTTTGTTGTTTTCAGAACTGCAACATACTCCTACAGCAAAGATGTCCCCAGATCAGGAACATGACTTTACACCTGCACTAGCATTTGGGACAGTAACACTCACCTGAAATGAATCAAGCAGTAATGGTAAAAGCTGAGTTACTAGTATGAACCACTTTGCAGCACAGATCATAGCCAGGGAGCATCTTTCTCGCAAACCTAACAAGCAGAGCTGTGCTGCAGGAAGCTCAGC
>NW_009649630.1:484092-515117 GCF_000708025.1 Charadrius vociferus
AGGAAATCTGGCTAGAGAACACAAAGAAATGGAGAATGAAAGGCTGCTGAGAGGAGAAATACCCTACAAGTTCCTTTGTAATGGCATTAGATCATACGACTGCACATTTTCAATCGACTGTACAGCAGCTTCCTGAAAACTACTACAGTACTAGAATCAATGGTTACACAGTATCTATTTTGACAGTCTACATAAGCCTTTCTAATAACAACTAATCAATTATCCCTCGTGAAAAAGCCTCCGGCAGGATGATTCAACATGAAATTAATATTTTTAATTAAGATACATTTCTATTTCACACCAAGCATATGCCACATATTTCACACGGCATTTCTATAATAAATTTGCAGTTCAGAGCTTAAATGGGTCAGTAATAATCATGCACATGTTATACAATATTGAAGAGTGTGCCCTTCAGCTCCAATAGCATATTGACACTAGAATGCAAGATGGTATTAGCTTCTGGAAAAGGAAACAAAATAGAGTCTGACTTGCCAGCCATGCATGCTAGAAGAAAGTAGGCTCTACCCTTTAACAGCTCAGCTTGTCCAAACTTACTGTTTTCCTGCACCCTGGCCACGAAGCCTGTGAGAGGTATCTGTGGAGTCAACTGAGGCATAGGGGGAGGGGGTGGAGCAATAGAAACTGGTAGCAACACACACACCATATCGGGGAAAGTCAAACAGACAAAGGAAAAAAAAAAAAGGAAACAAACAAAAGCAGCCGTCAGTAACGAGGACCACAAAACAAAGTATGTAAAGAACAACAAGAACACGCACATGGAAGAACCTTCTTCAAATTTGTGTTTCCAACAAGGCTGAATTCTCGGTTAGCCAATTGAGGATCAAAAGCAAAGCATGTCCCAGTGTTTAGCCAAATAAAAAGCCGAGCGCCGGCTGCGCATTTGGAAGCTCACAGGGTGCATATGTGAAGGGACTTAGTCTGCTTCACTTGGGGAGCACACAAAACCGAGCTTTTTGTCTTGCTGCTAAAAAAGGATTACTCAAATTTAGTAGTTATCTTTTAAAAGTACACTAGTAGAAGTGATGTTTCACAGGCTTCTAGACTCCTCTAAAACAAAAGTAGAGTGCTACATCAAGTGCAGCAAATCAGCACTGGCAAAGAGCAAAGACAACTACTTTATAAGAGAAACAATGCTGCAACATCAAGACTTAATATTCATACAGAGAGCACCTCTCATAGTTTTGTTCTGCGGGGGTGAGGGACAGTGGGTTGGCTTACTTTGGTTTTGCTTTACACAGAAAAAGGGACCTTATTGCTTGTTGGTAGGAAAACCAGATGGGTTTAGAGCAGAATGGAGCTTTATTTTAAATTAGTAAGTCTTCTGTGGTTAGAAGGTACTCAGCAACCTAAGAGGCTGGCAAAAGCTTCAATAGCTACAACTGGCTACGCTAGGGCACAGAGCTCCCCAGGAAGCACTTGCAGGCTGGTCTCCTCTGAAGTATGTACCTATTTGGTGAGTAACGAGCTATGAGATGCACGGCACCAGTGCTCAGAGATGCTGGGCTAACAGCTGAGATGTTCAAATCTTCACTCTACAGGTAGAAAAGGGGCATGGTAGCAGTAGGGTAGTAGGGTATGCCATTTCAGCTCTGGCAGGATGTCTCCCCATGAAGGGGGGGCAGGTGGGAAGGAAAAAAAAACAAACAACCCCAACAAAACATCAACTCATTTGTTTATACTGAGCCCCTTCTCAGTGGGATTTCTCTTGCACTGAAGCAGAAACTCCTGTGAAGGTGGGAATTCAACAAGGGTAATCCAGTTGGAACAAAATTTGAAAGAGGTTCTGTACTTCCAAGTAAGCAACAGTTTTAAATAAAGCCATAACTAAGATTAATGTTTGATGAATAAAAATGGAGCATTTAGTTCATTACAAAACCAATAATCAAATAAACTGTATGAGAGAAATGATCAATAACAGAGGGAGAACAGATTTCTCACAAAATTGAAGTAAACATCTAAGAAAAAACAGAGTATTTGTTAGCATGAAAAGTAAAACCTTAAGGAAACATGGGACCTGGATTTAATGTCAAGACAGTAGCATTAAAAATAAAAAAAAAATTACCAGTTACAGAAACAGAGGAAAACAGTTTAAAGTAGAACAACACACCCATCAAAATACTGTTTAAAAATGTTGGCAATCAGTATTTTGAAAACACCAGAGAGGCTAGATTAAGGAACAGCACCTGCATTTGAGCAAAAAATTGCTTTGGACAAATGTAAATGTTCAGACGGTGGTGTGCACAGCATTTAAGTTCAGAAGTAAAGCCCTGTTTATTCAACAGAACACAACTGTTCAAACAGGAAGGAGTTTCTGTTGTTACAGTGAATTAATTTTGGGGGAACAAGAGCATGGAGGAAAAGGAAGGGCCAGTATGGGTAAGAGAGAGTAGGAGGAAAATCAGGATTAGAAAAAAAAATAGATTGGTACTGTGTCTGCATATAAAAATGGTTTCTGATAAATTTAATACTTCTAAATCACTGAGAAAATTCTTCACCTCGATGTCTCAAATATTTTATATGCATTCTTTCCTTACAGTAAGTACACAACAGCAAACACTGTTCCAAAGTGATCTGCAGCCCAAACGTCAACACTTCTTTTCAAAAGAAATATCACTCTGAAGCTTAAAGAGTTGGCATGCTGAAGAACACCATAAACCATTAGAGGACTATCACCCCTCTTGTGTATCTGGTCAAAATGTATGGAAACAGCAAGGAAGAAGTTTCCTGATAGAAACAGCTTTTTACCAGCACTCAAGTAGATCCTTATTTTGCAGATCTTTCTGCAGTAAACCTTGTTTGCCCTATTGAGTAGGTAGGCAGGATGCTGCTGACTAAAACCACTTGCCCGTGGCATCCACCCTTTCCCTAATTCATCTCCATCTATACTACTACTACTGTGGAAGCACAGAGGAGGAGTCCGCTAAAAAGAGAGATTGACCTCTTCTTTAACAGTCAAGCTTAAAGCTAAGAACAAAGGAGAAACCTGGAATGAGGAAAGGATTTAGGAAAGAGACAGAGACAGGGAGGAGCTGGGTAATGGGAGGTTTGTTACAGAAGCACTGTGCTCTGACAGTACTCTCTTGCCACTAGCCCAGTAGTGGAGGGACTGTACTACAACCGTATTTGGTCTCCTGCAAAAAAAATCTGGTTTTAGTTTATGTTCTTCAAGCACACCTGAAATGCTAAGTATAATGTGCCTATAATTAGATAGGCAATCAAAATAATTTCTTGTCATGAGTAACAGCAAACAAGTCAGAGGGGAAAACAGTATAATTGCATATAGTGCAATCACTGTACAACTTTAATATGGTTTTTCTTGTTTGTTTTTCCTTCTATTTTGGGAAAGAAAGCAGTAATCTGATTGATGCTCTTCATAAATGAATTAAAATGCCATGCATGCTTTTACAATCATTTTGCTCAAAACAGTTTGTGATTTCAGAGCTCAGCAGCTTACTTGAATTTTGAGAATAAAGAGGCCCGCCATTAACATGAGGTTGAGCAGAAAATGGGGCAGTCACAGAAGGATTCCGTCTGTATCCACCAGAAGATGCTGAAGAAGTGGTAGAGTTGTGTCGCGAGATTTGCCTGGTCATTGTGCCATACTGGGAACCAGGAGCTGAACCCGGAGCAGCTGAAAAGCATTAGCCAGAGGAACCAAAGAAAAGACTTAAGCAGAGCATTACTTGGGATAGAATGCAGAAAATAGAAAAAAGCCCAGCACATAGGAAATACTTGATTACAAGTCTCCAATAATTTAAGACCAGTAACAGGAGATTTACAGAAAACAAACATCCCTGTTATAATCAATAATGAGAAAAAACACATAGGACATAAAACAACACTCATATAAAGGGCATTTGAGAAATGCTGAGAACTACTGCTTTGAGAGACTGGACTGGAAAATTGAATCAGCTTCCAACTTCTAAGCATATCTCAATGATTCTACATGCAATACCCTTTATTAAAAAGCACACAGAAAAAACCCCACATTCTGCTCAAAGCAAATGTTTTCCATTGTGAACCAGAACTTGTCTCCAATCTAATACAAAAAGACACTCTAACAAAACAGTAAAACAAATGTCATGAGCTTCAGACACATTTGTCAGTCATATTTGTTAGTTGTGCTTTTATATTGATTGAATTTGCACTAAGAAATCGGAATCACCAATGCCAGCTGACAGAAAGACATGTCACTCATTCTTCAGGATGGACACCCGTTTTTACCTTCCACATGCTTGCTGCACAAACTTCAAGGTTAATAAAACAATTTAAGTTCTCTTTTGGATTAACCTCTGAGAGATGAGAAAAGAATCACACCTTGCAAACTAATGAATCTCACACGTTGAGGTCACATGGATCAATGCAATTTTTAAATGCAAAAATTGTTTTTGCAAGAAAATGTTTTGTGCTTTTATATACATATGTATATATCTTATATAAATATATATAAATATATACGAAAATGCACACACACATATATACACAAACAGTGTGTGATCAGAAGTTTGCAGTCCTGTAATGCTATCCAAAGTCACTTTCGCTTAACACTTCAGTAAGGGAAAGTGCAAAGGGTTATGTGGGTCAAAGCCTCCAAAGCTAGTTTCATAACACAATCAATGAATTTTGTCATCAGCCTGTGATAGGAAAGGGGGGGGTATTTCTTCCTGCCTGTTTTGGCAAGTACTACTTTTACAACCCATCCTAACAGCTATATGTAATGCTTGAAGCAATTTTTCAAGAACTGTTATTTCGTATCCTCAAGTCTTCCAGTTTGCCACCCGCCTGCAGCATTATAGAATCAACCCAAGCCACTGTGACAGACACTTCTGCTTCTCAGTCACCTTGTGCCCACAGGATAGAATACATACATCCCCCTACACAGCAGCTACCATTTTTAAGCCAGAGTGTGACTGTTATGGCTTAATTTCAGCTGCAGGAGTGATACAGCAGAATACCAATATTCAAGCTGATTTTGAGTTCTTCTAGATGAGACTAATTGGATCTTAGCTTTAATTGGGAACAGAGATTTCAAGCAACTGGCAGCATTTTCCCTGTATCTTGTCCATTTACCTTCAGAGGCTTTAACCACGGGAAATTAGTGCAGATTAGATTTGTTTAAAAACAAACAAAAAATCCCAGGACTGATTTTTATACTAAAATCATGTAGACCCACTACAGAAGAAAAAACACCCTTATTGAGTCCATTAGGAAGAGATTATTATAGATTATGCAGCATGACTGCAATCACTTCAGCATTGACACAAGTCTCACCTATCAGACTGCCCATCGGGAGAGGTGGTGGCAGTGGTGGTGCTGGCGGGGCTCCAGGAGGAGGAGGAACAGAAATGTGTGCTAATAAAATAGTTTATATTCCCAATTAGGCCATATATTTAAAAAAAAAAAAAAAACCACACCCATAAAACACCCAAATAAGAAAGCATGGGCACTTGATAGGCTTACCAAATAACTACAGAAACTCAACTTTGGTCAACTGATACAAACTCAGGTCCTGACCCTACACAGAGTTCTGTACCTGCAGATCTTTATTCCCATTGATTTTTATGGGATGCCAGACAATAGTAAGATTTCATCCCTATTTGTACCACTGCAGGATCAGAAACACCTGGGAAAGGAAAGCCTACATGTGCATAAGAAACTGAAGACTTCTCATCTGAGGAACAGACACTTAAGAGGTGCAATACCAAAATTACATTACATCAAAACTCCGTTGTTTTCTTGTGCAAATTAGTTTTATGTGCTAAAATACACAGATAGTAAACAAGTGACTGAGTTGGTTTATTAACAAGATAATAATCCTTCTGTCTTATAACCAAGAAGGATCCTACACATTCTCATCATTCATCATTCTTAAAGACAAGGCAGTATGCTTTTGATGCCGAGAGACCCTGCATGGTTCTCTTTTATTGTTGTGCTATCTTACACACACTAGTTCTCCTGCCTCTCTCAATGACCTCCATCATAGCTTAGCAACTTCAGACCGTAATTGTAGCATAAACAACACTGATGGATAACCCTGAATTCTACTACTAGCAGTGTTTTCTTAGGTAATCTTCTGCTTTTTATTTGAAGTAAAGACTTTTATTTAATTTAAAAAAAGGCCATGTACATACCATCATTGGCAGATAGTAAAGTTAGAAGGCCATTTCAGAAAACAAAATTTCCCATCAAATATGTACATAGTTGCTGCTGCTTCTCAGGGCATCCAGAAATGCCAAATTGTAGATAGGCATTTAAAAATATAACTAAGCTTTAAAAGGATACACTTCTCTCCTCCTATCCCCCCCACCTTGATTATCTTGTAAAAACATGGAGTGGCAAAGGTGTTTTCACCATGCACTATTCCATAAGTGATTGTTCTGCAAGTACTTTTGGTAAAGAATTAAATCTTCAGATGTCCCTCAGTACTCGTAAGTGATTTCTTGACCAGGACTGTGCTTCGGGACAGTTTCTACCCCATTGTATTCAGTCAAAATCCATCTGCAAACACAAGCAACTGACATTACAGCCTTAAATTAATATGGGAAGAGTCCTAGATACCTGGTCCAATGGTTGGCGGCGAAGGTGTAGGCACGGCAATGGGAATGCCAATACTGCTGCTTCCACTATTCTCTCGACTGCCACTTCCTCCACTACTACCGCTATAAAAGAAAAACACAAGTATTAGCACAGCTTTTCCTACAAAGGCCTATCAACAGTTACACTTCTTGTGTGAGCTCTGCTAGCCTAACTCAATTATAGATTGTTGAAAAATCCCATATAAAATGCCTCTGTCTCTACCTACAATTGCATACAGCTAATCATGTCTGGATGCATTACACTCCTAATAAACAGAATTAGCTAAGCTGATAAACATCACTATGGATAAAATGCCTAATTAAATGTTTTAAAAAATAAAAAGGTAAGCAACCATACCAGTTCTAGGCAATGGAGTAACAACTCCAATAGCGCAGGGGCCTTGTAATAAGTGAAAGTAACAAGCTGGGGCTGGAAGAGTTCATGCCTAAACTATAAGTAATTTTTTAACATTATTTATGCTGTCAGCTGAAGGAACATTTCCTCTACTCATAACAGAAGTTTAGATTGAGAACTTTTAAACTGAGAACAACGATAAACCAACTGGGGTGTGGTGTGCAGCATGGTGTGGATAATTTTCTGTATATCTAACACTCTCCCCCACCCATGCACACACTTTTTGTGTGTAAGAAGTTTGTTTCTGTCCCTGCCAGAACCAGGACAGTTTCTAAGATGGTCCGAAAGGTAACCGTACAGCCAGGTTACAATTTGTCTAAGTACCATTTTATGATACACAAATTAGACGCCAGCAACACATACTTTTTTACAGAACATACTTCTAGTGAACTACCGGATAACATTTCTACAACGTGCCTTGGGAGGACATAACACGCTGAAAAAGAATCAAGATTCAGGCAGTATCTGTCCTTATTCTTATCCAAGAGCACTCCTCAGGCAAAGGCTTGAATTTACATGGATTAAATGGATAATATAAAGGGAACTAAGTAGTCAAGATGTTTCAAAGCCAAAACACCACTTTAACCCATCCATGTTAATTAAAGAGTACTCAGTGATGTTATAGTTTATTTACCATTCCTGGGTAGCTACAAATCAGTGCTGTCAAGAGTCAAGCGCAAATCATTCAAATATATCTTAAGAAAATAACACTGTTACAAAAAAGAAAATCAGTGATCTGAAATGGAAGCCAAGATAATTCCTTCAAAATTAGTGTTCTGTCTGCTGAAGACCTTGATCTTGTCACCATGGTTGCAGCTGAATTTCTAACTGCACTCTTTTATGTAAAAAGATCTTGTGCGACAAGAGTAGAGAGCATTCACAGTAGCCAGCTGAACAGATTAACAAGATCTTCATTGCAGACAGATTTAGAAGTTATTTCATTCTGGCAATATTTCATGATCAACTGTGTCCAAAATACTCTCTCAATCCCCGTTAGTGACCTACCATGTTTAACTGCCTACTGGGAGTTTTTTAAAAAAAAAAAAAGAAAAAGAAAGAAGCTCTGTGAAAAATAAGCTAACCTCTTACTTCTAACTACATTGAATTCTTTCATCTGTTTTTTCCCCCCACACTTTGGAGCCTATGATAAAAATCAAATTGAAAAAACTGAAGTCAATCAAGAGGCTCAGAGAAAGATCTAGCCTTGCAATTTGAGGGGAAAAAAAATGCATTTAAAAAGGGTATACTCAAAACACCCTTCTCACTCAAAACACACACTAACTACTCTTTCATCAAAGCCCTTAAGCATGTGGAAACAACTGGCTAATGCCAATACCTGCTCTGTGAATAAGGTTTTATTTTCTGCTTCTATCATGCTAGCACTGATTATAAACATTCAGTTTTAGCCAAAAGAAAGCAATCAGCTCTTTCAGACTACCTTTATCACAGTGTTGCTAATCAACAGAAATCTCCCTTTGCAATTAGTGATCTTGAAAAAAAAAACCAAAACCTTAAGTCTATTAGGCTAAGGTTAATAATGCAGCTTTAAACCCATTAGGACCCATCACTACCCTACCTTGCAACTGCATTTTTGAAGTTTTGCTTATTCTTGGGGAACAAATACCAGAGAAAAAAATAAATTGATTATATAAAACAAGGTCTGTGGTTATGGAATTAAGTTGCTAGATACAATGAGCCTTCTATAGGGCATGAAGACACTTCTATGTATTAGAGAAGTCAACAATGCAGTGAAGTTCTGTTACTGCAGAGTGGTAGAATAACTCACCTTTTGCCTTTAACAAAAATCCAACAGGCACAAAGCTTCAAAGCTTTTATGTGGCTTTAGTAAGCATCAGCATGCCAGGCAGGAAAGAGTTACAGTGAGAAAATGCTCTACCTGTGTGTCCTTGGTCTCTGGTTCAAGGAAGCTGTCCTTCCAGGACTGTGCTGACTGCCCAGTCTAGCAGGACTGGTCATGTAATCATTGGGGACTGTTGGTGGTTTGACTGGCTCCAGGGTTTTGTAAGGAGTATTTCGTCTGGTCAAGGAAAAAAGACATTTGAAGACAGAAAGATAAAGGATCGAAAGATCAAAAGGATAAATGAATGAAGTAGTGAAGCCATTTGTTTTCTTAAAGTGTGCATGAGAGATCACTGCACAGTGACCCACATTACAGTATATTAAACAAATTCCACCGGGCGGGGTGGACAGGTCACATTAAACTCTCTAAAGTGCTCTTGTACAGACAGATAAATATAAGTTTTCCTACAGCACATAAACTTGTTAAAAATGCCTAAACTAAATTTACTAACCAAAATACATTCTTTGAACTACATACCATACACTAGTTACATCCACGTAATATTCTCGGGTTACCTTTCAGTACACTGCACGTGACAAACTCTTCCACTGTAACACTTTCCTCTTTCCCCCTTTCCCCTCCCCTCCAAACACTTTCCAGAAATATTCTTGGCTAAAGGTATTCAACTCATTAAGACAGGAGAAGGCCGAAATATTCACAGAACAAGTTACATTTGCAATCACCAGTACTCTTCCTAGTAGCATTGTTTCACACAATAATCGAGCAATCTCATATCACTTAAGCAGATCTTAAAGTGTCTCACAGATAAGCTTCATTGTCTCTATTTTGTAGCCCAAGAAAGTGAAGCCCAGAGACTTCCAAGGTCACCTAGCAGACTGCATCGTCAGAAATATAACACAGATCTTTTGAGATCTATTTACCAGACTCATTACTGTCTTAAGAACAGTGCATTTATTGTACTGAATTGCAAAGCTCTTCAGTTCTCACCAGTAACTAAGAGATCCCTTGCAAGACATGGAATTTGGCAATGCATCAGCTAAGCAAAAACAAAAATACTAAACTACTGGCATTTAATAATTTGTTCAATTACTGGTTTTAACTGAGTTGGTAAGTTATACAGCTTCCTGGTATTTTAAGAACCTTATTGACTTCCTTTTTGCAATATGGAACGCAAGAGTACTAAATTCTAACTATAACATTTTATTATTAAAACCTCGCAAAGAGAAAAGTGGAAATACCACAACTGTTTGCATCCACTGCGGTGTTTGTAAATTAGTTTGTCTATATAAAGAACTCCAGATGATTTTAATATACAGACTGCCACCACCTATACATCTGCCAAAAGAGATCAGCCGTGGGAAAAATAAAGAAACTTTGTATTCCAGTTATAGAGATCATGTTCTAAATACCGCCAAATAAACGATAAGCAGGGAAGATTTTAAATGTGCTTCCAACAGAAATAACCCTGAAAACTAATGTTTTAAAGTTTTCTACCTAGGAATGCACTGCCAATACGAACTACTACTCAGCTCTGTAGCAATATTTATTTCGCCTGTACAATTTTAAAATATTGTCAACAGTAAACCCCCACTACATCAGCAATGCCTCAGTTTCTCCTTTACTCTCCTCAGCTTCATTGAAGAACTCAAACTCCTAAGCACCAGAGAAGTCAAAACCAATTTCTTTCCATGGCTCAAGTTCAATCCTTCCCTTTGCTTGTACGCCAGCCTTACACAGAGGAGGAAAACACTCTTTAATTTCCTGACTCTGCCCAGCGCTCCTCACCTCACTGTCTCCCAATGCTTCAGTGCGGTGCTGATGTCCTTTGCCACCAGAGAGAGCTAAAGGGAGTCCAAGGCCTTGCTCTGCCCTGGGACCCACAAGGCATGACTGCAACTACTCCCTCCATCCAGCTCCAGTAATTCACTCGTTCTCCTGTGGTACTTCCAACCTGAGCATCCAAGGTTTTCTACAGTCTCTCCCTGGTCTGGTGAAGAGACCCTGGCTTCCTGCAGTCTATTTCCCTTTTCAGCCCCGCTGATTTCTGTGTAGGACTCCCTCCCCACCACATTCCTTCAGATAGTCCTGCCTTGAAGGGACAAGCTGCACAACAGGCAGCACACACTTAAAGGCCCATGTTACACACCAAGCTTGTTCAGATTTTACACACTTATCTCTATTTTGTGGATAAAGGGAGAAGAGTAGTATCCTTGCGGTTTCTAGCACTTTTTTCTGTATATATTAAGGAAACAGTCACGCCTGTGATATTTCATGCTTTGGCAGAACACGGCTGCTCAAGACAAGAGCTGTACTTCCTGAACAAGAAGGGCAGATAGAAATCTCTGTTACGAACCCACATTATTCCTCCCCCTCAGCCAACTGCTGCCTCTTGTCAAGCTCATCTGGAAACGACATTTAGCTGATTAATCCTTATCAGGCATCAGCTAAGGGAACCCAACAGCTCTGGCTTGTTTGGGGGTGGGGGGGAGCGTTAGAGAGAGGCAGCTCACCAGTACATCAACACTGCTGTTTCACTACCAAACGTCCAAGAGGACATGAAAGCACTATCCAGCTTCCCAGGGCTGATAAACAACTCTTTCTCAGCTGGGATGAGAGAGACAACAGGAATACTGATTGCATGCCCTTGAGCAACGGGAATTTTCACAAAACATGCTGAGGAAACCTCTAGGGTAATTTCTCTGCAGAATGCACAACAAACACTGCCATCATGAAGCAGCAAAGCATCAAATCAGGATTAAAAATCACTAAGTCTTTGACAAAAGAAGTTGCTGCTTCTAATTTTCCTTGACCATTGCTCCTGTTCCCCATCCGGTTCTGTCTCATTATTCCTCATTTTTCCAACTCCCCACCTCTCCCAGACAACACGCCTGAAGCCATGCCAGCCAGCGTTACAGTGCCTCGATCCCCCACAGCATAAAGGAAAGATTGAGAGTGACAAATAGATAGGTCTTGTTTAGGCTGCCTTTTGGAAGATGTTGCACAGTTGGACAGACAAAATCATATGGCACGTGCTCTGAGTTTCTTAAGTATTAATGTTCTGGTCTTTAGCAATGACTACTTCCTGGCACACCAAGATAAGCAGATTTCACTCCCCACAGGTCCACAGGAGCAAATTAGATGCTGTGGCAGGGAATTCGGGTTACATTGGGACTTGGGAATAGCAAAATCCTTCCTCATTTAAGCATAAAAATATAAATGCACAAGCCTGCGAGAATCAATGCTGCCAGTATGTCCACAATGCCACGAATTTTGCTTAGATAATGCAACAAATATGCCACCAACAGCCATTTCATACCTCTTATGATATGGAGAAATGAGTAGATGAAAACTTTAACAATTAATTCCTTTCCCAACTGAAGTTAAGTTGGGGAAGTTACTTTTTGATATTCTTTTGTGTCACTAAGGATTTCTCCTCAAAAATCAGAAACAGCAATAGCTTCATATCTATAATAAATCCTTCCCCCATGAAAAAAAACATTCTTTCATAAGGTCATTATGAAAATAAGAGTCAATGCAACTGAAAGGATTTACACAGAAAAAGTAATTGTGCTGGGTTTTTTTGCTAAAGGCAATCAGAATTGCCATCTATCCACATATTTAAGAAACACCAACACCAGCACAATTAAAACTTTCTATAACACAGGCAGGACCAAGCAATCTTCATTCTTACCCCAGAGTTCCCCGGCCTGACATAGGAGGACTTGGTGGTTTTTGTGTAGGCGGATTTGTTCTTGACAAGGTGCCAGTTCTTGCAGGCTGGTTATTTCCATGCTGAAATAAGGGAAAACATGATTTTATTTTTATAACAGAGCAGCTCTATTATTGACAGCTTCTTTTTCTTTTTTTTTTAAGTGTAAGAATATGAAGTGAGAATTCCCAGACAGCTGTCAAACAGCAAGTTTTCAGATAAACACAAGACAGACACCAGTAAATACAAAGAGTCTAAATACAAGCTTAATGTTATTTTTGCTATTAGTTTACAACAGACATCAGAAAGGTAGGCAATTGGCAGGTTCATGCACAAATCTCTTGTATCTTCTTTTCTTTAAAGAGAAGCCACATTTGTGTTCATCTCCATTCGGGTGTTAATAATTTACATCAAACTTTAACACTGACAGTACAATACAGTCAGCATGGGCCCAGAATTTCTCAATTTGCCCCTGCTATTTGACCAGCAGAGTCATTCAGGTTGTCTGGGAAGTCTCCTGCAAAAAATGTAAGTGAAGGGAATCAAGGCATCTACTGAATTCAGAGCAAAGCACTACATGTGTTAGAGAAATTAATGTATCTATGTATAAATGCAGATGTCAATGTATCGCAGATATATTGACACACGCTAAATGCTGTAAATAAAAAAAAATAAAGTATAGCATGTTTAATCTAAATATCCTATGGAAAGCAGAGGAGAGCATAAGAGAGTGCTAGGTTTCAGTTTTAATGGCTCTGCAGCCTCTACTATCAGTCACATGAGGCACTGTGGGTCAAAGGAGAAATAACACTTCTTACCTTGGCTTTTAGCCACTTAACGTTGGCAAAAAAAGGGGGGAAAAAGGTAGAAATTAATGGCAGATCCATCACAACTGATAGGACAGGTTAAACTACAGATAATCACATTTTTTTAAAAAATCATTTGTGTCTACAGATAATTAGCTACATCCCAGTACACTAAGAGAGATTTTACTGGCTCACTTAGTCATTTAAAGTTCTGCATCTGACTAAGTGACCACAGGAAAAAACACTTGTGTCAAAACTAAGTTTAGCTAAGCTTTGCAGATTTGTTTGCCAGGCTCCTCATGGGCAGTAAAGGGTTGAAAAGCCCTTTGCTGACTATTCAGGTCCAAACCCAAATCAATGCTATTTCAATGGCAACGTGCACTTAAGAATTTGCTCACAAAACCACAGTTTCAGCTATACAGCGCAGAATAGACTTGCCTGTTGTTTTGACACTTAACCTTCATGTGTTTTGAAGAAATCCTAGCTGCTGCATTGAATGGTAAATAAAGAAAAGGGAGTTCTCAAACAGGATGAGCAGTAGCGCCTTTCACCTCTGGTTTATTGATTGCAATCTGATTCAAGCCAGCACAGCCCTGGCTGCTCAAAACTGTGTTGGTAGTGCTCTAATGATTGTTATTCTGAAATTTTAGCTCTTAGAATCAAGTCATTATATGACTCCACTATATCGTTTTTACAGCCTTCGTGATTGCAGAAGGAAAAAAAATATGAAAACTTGGCATCATATGGAAAACAAATGTAAAATTTTAAATAAATTCAAGTTGAGTTCTCTAATTTTAATCGGGAAGGGGGGGTGTGACGACAGACATGACTCATGTTTTTGAATGGGCAAAAGGATTAGTTTCACCAATTTTAAAAAACCCAAGCAAACACAAACCCCCCAAAACAAAATAATCCCACTGCTTTTTTTGTAAATAAACTGTCACTTCCAGAACAAGCCTCCTAATGCACAGCATTTCAAACTGTGGCTTGCACCTTCTTCTTCTCTTCCAAGAAACGCCAACCAGTTTAAAGGCATCCATGAACTCAGAAATAATAACTAAAACATGCTGCGTAGCAATACGTGTATGTGAGATTTCTGACAAGGTCTGTGAAACCACAGAAAAACAGCTGGGGTTTACAAATCAAGTGGTTGAAAGCCACTGCCCCTAAAGTTATTCATATTACAAGATCAGAAACACAAAACCTGCTCTAAAATCCAAATGAAAAAGTTTAACTGTTGTAAGTAAATTTGAAAGTCATCCTCATTCACTTCTAGTCTGGGCAGAAGTGGCAGAATTAAGGCATTTAAACCACTTCTGTCCCCACATACTTATTTCATGGCAAAGGCTCAGTTTTCAGGAAACTGAAAACAGGTAGTCTCTCAAGTATTTTATTTTTAAAACAGGCTTTTAGCAATGACATTTGCTTTCCCCTCTCACAGGAATATGTGACTCTTCCCCTTATTTCACCAGTTGCCAAGGGCAATGGCATAATACAAGGAATTTGTTAAGAGACGAAAAAGTGAAACTCTTAGTCCCATCACTCCCCAGCAGCCATAGATGGAAACCTTTTCAAGGCTTAAAAGGAAGGGTGGCATGGTTTCTTACCCAGCCTCTACTACTAATTTTGCCTGTGTCAAAAATACAAAACAAAAAAGCTTCCTCTCTTTCCTTCCCTTATGCAGTGTCACTCAGCACTTATGATGAATCTTTCCACCTCCTCCTTAATCACTGTTACATTCTGCCTCCACTGCAGCGACAATATGAATATCAACATCGAGCAAATGATTCAGGAATCTTCATCTTATTTCAAACCTTTCTACTGCTGTTTAACATACTAAACATATATCTGAAGTCCAACAGCTCTTGACCTTTATTCCTATCTCTACCGCTATATCAGGTGAGCATCTCTTTTGCTACCAGTTAAACAATATACAGACAGATAAACACACTAACTTATTGTGCAGAAAAATTAGTAACTGTTGTCATACTGCTTTCTATAAGTAAAAAGCTCTGTACATGTCCTCTCTGTTGCTGTCAATATAAACAAGAGTCATAAGAGGCAGGAAAACACAAAAGGAACACGAAAGGAACAGGGATTCTTATGGGAGAGGAATTCCTGATCCAAAAGACAGAAGTAAGGGAGAAAAGCAAAAGCATCAAAGCAAGATGAACCATATGGTTATTTAATCATGGTTAATAAGCTAATTAATTAGGAGGAGACATTTTCTTGTATTTATTGACTAAGCTTATGAGGTCAACCTTGCTGCGTTTCTTGGTCTGAAAACCAAATGTAGTGCTTTCTAAGCAATTAAAAAAAATTGCTTGGAACTGGGAACACTTTAGGCAGCAGGGTCCAGCCTTATTATGATTTTAAGAAAAACAGGAAAAAAGACAACAGACAACCAAAAGGAAAAGCAGGTGCATGTTTAATGTCGGTTCAAGCATCTCTGTACCAATGCCTCTAGGCCAGCCAGCCAGTTGGCAGACCATGACCATCACCAACTGCCTGATCAGTACTGAGAAGGTCAGAGTCAGGAAGGAAGGAAATGCGAGGCATGAGGAAGAGAAGCAGCAGCATGCATAAGGTTCACAGCTTGAAGAGGGAAGAGACTGTTCTGAGAGGGATCTATAAAATAAGAGATAGGAGGTGCAAAAGGAAAAAAGCTTAATCAACTGAAAAGCAGCACTGAGAACTCCCGCAGAAGCTGTAAGAAGCATAACTCCCTTCTCCTCCTGCTCGTTGTGTTACTGTACACACAGGAGACAGTTCTCAGTCAGATACCAGCATCCTGGATGACGTACACATGAGAACAAAAACATAGTGTGTAGGCTTGCTGGGCCTGTTTGTGATGCCGAGGCAGAGAACTAGACAGATCAGGACGTTCCCAGAAACAAGACAGCACAGTAAGCAGCAGTATTGGTTGGGGTTTCTTGCAACCATCATAGCAGAGAGGTGTTTCAAAGAAGCAAGCAGGACAATTTTGCCCTTCCAGGGAAAACCCGCCAAGCATGTGGCAGTCCTGGATGAAGTTCTAGGGGTTGTCAAATAAAATTAAGAGAAAGAAACCACAGTCTTAGGTTCGAGAAATAGGAGTCAACCTCGCTGCATTTCCAAAAGATCACAGCTAGGGCAGTGGCACATCCGCAGTGTTTTGACAGTATGGGACAGGAGGTTTGCCAAGGACTGAGAGCCAGCAGTGGGCTGGAAAGGCGTAATGCAATTAAAGCAATGAGCAAAACAGGTGTGTGCAACAGCCATGCGAGGCATATATCAAAGCCCAAAGTCAGGCTGCTTCTGTAACTGATGCCAGGAATTCAGAGTACCTGGACTGAGAATTTTAGCTGTGGGTTTGGACAGGACAAGCAATGTTTTGGACAGTCAAGCAAGCATTGACTGTAAGTACCAAGTAAGAGGCTTCCTTGCTTAAGGCAACGATTTCAGCAATGCCAGCATGCTCAGTTCTGGTAGTTTAAACCATACAAGAATATCTGCCGACAAAGGCAGTACCCTTCAGGTTTCTGTAACTGAAACCAAAGGGACAAGACCAAGAACAGCATGAAAGGCTAGGGTGTGAGGCAATCAGAAGTATCTACTGATAGCCAAAGGATGTCCAGACATTTGAGGGACTCTGCTGACTGGCCTCAGGAGGCAGCCATCTAACTAACTGGTTTTATTAGTTTCCATGCCAAATAACAAGTCATGGGGGACCATTAGTCATGATTCAGGGAACCAGAAAACTATTATTTGAGTTATAAACTGTGTTTGGAAAATTAGGGCTAGGGACATTGCACACAACTCATTCGTGTGAGCAAATGTATCTCTAAGCACAGAAATACAAAAAGGCCACTTGCACACAGGAGCACAGTCCTTATCACACTGACATCCAGCAAGTTTCTCCTGCACATTTCAGCTATGAACTCTCCAATTTCAGACTGCAGAAACTTCAAGTCTCTATGCAGATTAGTTGTGCTTCCCCTCCTGTACATCACTCACTATTTCTCCAACTCTTGAATGTAAAGAGACAATTTATATATCATGTCATACCTAGGATCACTGAAAGCCATCATTAAAGACCATCAAATATAAATGCTGATCAATGGAAACAAAGGTTTAAAAAGTGCGCCAGTCCAATAGTGTCTGGCAAACTCAGAACTTTTAATATGTATGCGGTGTAAAAGCAATAACCAGCTTTAGATCCGTTACCTTTGACCAGTAATCGCAGCCATCAACCACAATAGAAAAAAAAAAACCAAACATGATTGCTCTTGATGACTCTTTAGTCAACCTCCTCTTTTACTTAAAAAAGTATTTCCTTTATTAGTCAAGGGAGAATTATCTGAGACATCCCTACAGAAAGGCAGCTGTCCATAAGACCATTTGAAGTGCTATTATGTATCTGCAGCTAGGCAATTCAATTGCCCCATAGGCATCCTCATAGATTTTCGCATAAGATTCGCATGAGACATTCCTGTCTCATCAGCGGAGCAGTTTCGGAGTACCACAAGATGACAGTCACAGCAAGAAAAGCAGTTGGAAGGGTACTTGTACATGAAGGTATGAGAGGCCTGAGAAAAGGACACAGTAAAGCACCAAGTCTAGAGCATGGTTTCCTTACAGAAATCAAGATATGGACTTAGGGAGAAGGTGTAATCAAAGATGTTTTTCAGAAGGCAGACTGTACGTGGGTGTCAGACACTCGGGTTAGCACACTTCTGCTACTAGTTCGGTGCAGTTTTAAAGAAATCATTCCTGTGTCTCAATTTCCTTACCAGAATGGGTCAGAAGCCTTTCTTTGTCCTTTATTTCCTTATAGTCTAATGTAAGGCAGATTATTTTGAGAAAATTTAGGTTCCAAATCAATATTCCTTTCAAAACTGAACATAAGTAGGTAAGTTTCTCTTCAGTGAAATTTTACCTTTATCTTTTAACTATAACCTCTCCTGGTATTATTTGCAACCTAGTAATTACATAGTCTTCTGTTAACAGTAACCAGATGTAGCTTGTCAGTATTGCTCCTCTCTCCTTTATTTCTTCTTCCTTTTTTTTTTTTTTTTTAGTTTCCAAACTGAGCAGGCAAAAATTTTCAAGTCACATTTGATTTTAAAATGGTTTTACATATTAAGATGCTATTAACATACAAAAACCTGCTTGTGGATGACAGACAAACTTAATATTGTTCTCTCAGTACTCAGTAGCCTCGTTCAGATCAAGATACCTAGATTCCTGCCTTCAAGCTTTTTGAATTCTTTGAGTTGGTAACTTTGAATCTAGCTACAACAGAATAGGGTTAACATAAAAAGAGTTTCTTTTCAAAATTATAAAATAACAAGATCTCATAGTTTTGAGTTTTCTTTGCAAGCAGAAAGGCTTGAAACTTACACTGCATCAGATGACACTACACACACTTCTGAATTTCCAGTAGCAAGTGCCCTATGAAAAGCACAGTATCAACACTCAAAACAGAGTCATTAAAGTTGGCAACAGAAGAGTTACTTCCCACCCCCAGAGAAGCGTTCTTTACCCTACAGCAATATTTACAGTTTGGCCATGACCCCAGAGGGATGTTGTGACTTTAATGAAATTGGCAACACGACATCCTTTGAAGCATAAGTGTCTGACAGAGGCTAATACAGGGACAAAGGCATCAGAGGCTCAGGTTCAGGATCCCCGTCTCACTTTGTTTTTATTACAGTGAATTATTTAAAAGTTAATACTCAAGGGGCTAACACATAAAAGGTCTTATCCTATACAGGAAGCAGGCACGATTAGGCAGCCTTCTATCCTCACATCAGCACCTCATCTGCATTTTTGTTTTGTACCAACACAGATGTAAGCATGAGGACTGCAGGTGAGTAGGGCAGGCTGAGAAGCCTAACAAGGGTGAGAGCAAGGCTCCCTTCTCTAATCTTATTATTCGGTAAGTTTTGGCCCAATCCCTACTTTAAGGGAGTCCTTCCAACTTCCATTTGCTTGAGAAAGATTTCTGAATGCTTAACTCCTGTTTGACTTCCTGGGCTAGAAAGCTTCTTAGTTTTAATGCACTGAAATGCACCTGTTTTACAGTGACAAAACTCTGATTTTTTTCTTAAAACAAAGCTGAAATGTGATCAATCTTTATATATAATTCAAATCTGGTTTTGATGAACTATTAGTTCCATAAAACAAACTTGATCCAATTACAGCTATTAGGCATTTCAATTTAGCATGTATTCAACATTTTATCTGCCTTTACCATAAGGCATCATTTTAATTTCCTTCTTAGCTGCCATTTTACAAATTGCTGCAATTTCACCTGCCTCCTATTTGAAAAAGAGATTATAATAAATTCAAAGGCCAACTTTAGGGCTTTTGCAGCAGCTTCCAAGCTTCCTCCTCCTTCTCCCCCCCTCAAACTGAGGATTTTCTGTATGAGTAATTGTATTTGACCTATTTATTTGCTGGCACACTACTTTTTTTTTTTCTTTTTCTTTCTCCTTTCACAAAAGAAGGGGAAAGAGAAGGAAGGAAATGATGAAGTAGCCTCGGCCTAATAATTTTAAACCAAGATCTACACAGCAAGGTAGACTCTCACATCACAACAGTTACTCTTATTTACCAAGAATGACTTCAGCTACATTCCCCTATCCCCAGAGGGTGACAGCTGAGCAACTACTTAACAGACTGGCAAAAATGCTTGTCTGTGTGTTTCTTGGAGCCACCTACACATAATATTTGTGTTGCAAGGGAAAGTCTTCTCACTAGCAAACCAACTTTAAAAGCGCTCCTGATTTTGACCGATGCTAGCTTTTGCTTCATAGGCACATATATAAAAAAAAGCAACTTCACTCCTTTTGGAGACTTCGTTTGTATCTGCACCTGCAAAGGGAAGGGGCAGGGAGTGGGGCAGCTTAGGGTTGCCATGGAGCCTTCAGACCAAAGGAGAAAGCACCTCTGTGATCCTAGGATGCTCTACAAAAGCTTTTCTACCAAGAAGCTGCTGGAGGATGAAACAGCACTGCCTTCCAAGGAGGTGGCTCCATCAGGGAGGAAACCTGCTATAGAGAGCAGCTGCTTACCGTCAACTGCCACCCCCCACCCTCATCACCTGCCCCCACAAAAATTACTGCTTGCAAGACAGAGGGGGGCATGTAGGGCCCTTCTCCATGCCCCAAGCATAGGCATCTGCTTCTGCATCCCCTCTACACGGCCACGAGAAGACACACACAAAGAAAATGAGCTGTGAGTATGCATAGGAGGTGCTTCTACATTTGCTCAGACGGCAGATGGACAAGGGAAGACAGTATTTACTCTGAGGATTACCTATCTTTCTATTTACTATTTTTTAATTCTGTGACACAGTATTTTTACTTACACTTTTTATATAAAACAATTCAGGAGCACCCCTTAAAATATACTGCCTATTTTAATGAATTTTTTTCTGGGATCAGTATTTCATGAAATAAAAGCAGAAACAAGCTGTAATCCATCCTGTATCTTTGATTTCTCTTCCTTGTATTTTTCCTTTCTGTTTCTTCACCAAATCCTACACCGGAACACAACAGAGTCCCATTAACAGCAATAAACTGAAATCCACATATTTCAAAGTGTTACGTAACTTTTATTTTAAATGACAATGTATGTGTTGTACTGTATTTTATCAACAGTTGTCACAGCAGAAGACATTCAAGGACCTGCAAGTTAGTCAAACTGACAACTGCTCTATGCAGAACTCAAACTTCTTTTCCTCTAGAAAAACATGGGTTCTAAGGCCTTATCAGATATATTGCTGGCCAACATGGGGTGAAATCTTTGGTCAAGATAATAAGGCTTAGCAGAGTCTGAAGCATCTTCTAAGACCACTCCAGACAAGACAAAGTTTGTAATTTATTTTATTGTATGCTTCCCCATAATTTGTACATTCAAGAGGCAACTCAGATTTGCAGCATCATCTGTGATTTGTGCTGACTTCCAAAAGGACCTGATCCAGTTTCTAAGATTGTTTTGGTTGATTTTCTTGTAACAGCAATAGCTGCTTGCAGACAAAGCAAGCTACTTCCTTCAGAGGTACGATCAGTGTCACTCTTGGAACCCAAGTAATACAATGGCTAAAACATTTAATTATGTCATTCCCTGCCTCAGCCCACTCTTCTCACCAGTGTGTCCAGTGAATGTCAACACCCGTGAAGGTGTCAAATGCACAACAGCTGTTTTGAACTATATACCTGAGGCCTGGCTGGCAGCTTATTTCATTTGTGTAACAAGTCTAGATAGAAAATACCAACATCATTTTTCTACTAAGTGTTTCATGCCTTCCACAGTCATAAAACACTTAGGCAAATCACTCAATAAACAAACAATAGCAAGATACAATTTGTAGCTGACTTGTAATGAATTGATAATTTGGTTATTACTGGAAGCTATTTTACCTCTGAAGAGACCAAGTTTTTAATACGGAATTAAACCACTAAGAGTTAAAAAAACCCCACCTTAACTAGAAATGTCCCCTAAGAGCTGCCTAGAAATAGGTAAACAGCACCTCACTTCCACCCCCAAAACAAATAGGATCACGTTAATAAAAATAAAGACACCAGCACTCCTAAAAGCAAATAGTCACATTGGAAAACGCAACTGCTACACGTTAACAACTTTAGCGTTTATGGATCAAGCAACCTGCTTTGAGCCCACACAATACAAGTAGTTCAGCAAAGCATGAACTTCAGAGACTAACAGTAATTATTCTACTTTTAAAAAGCCTTCTACAGCACTTGATCCCTGGAGCACTTAAATGCAGAAACCAATATCCTGACAATGAGTTTGTGGATACCTGTATTCTCTATTCATAAAGCTCTCTCCTCAATGCAGAGACTGTACTGAAAAATTACCAATTTCTCTGCCCCCACTGTTTCTATTTTAAAGCAATTCAGGGCAAATTGTTCAGGCTTCTACATAGAACTGTGCTTCATCCAGTCTGGCTTAAATTATTAGTGTAAAACAACCCTAAGAGTTACAGGTTTAGCTACAAAGAAAAAAAAAATCAGGTAGTCCAAAGTCACTACATTAATTCATAGCCTAGAGCTGTCACAGTATAGAGCTGCTTTCTAACTTGTGTCGGAAATGCTCCTCTGGGCATTTGGAGAGTTACTGTGAAGCAGGAGGTACCCTGGCACTCTTTTGTGTGAGTAATTCTTAAAGATCTGTTCCTCAAGAGCTCAGCGATTCAAACGGTACATGACAGGCTGATCTAGCTGCACAACTGACTGACCAGAGCACATCAAGCTTTAGAGGATACATGGGTGTTGAATAAAAGCTTTTTAATGCCATTCAAGGGAAGATTGTTGTGAACAGAATATACCTGGAAGGCCTGCTCTAGAGGGATACAAAGTTATTTTTAATAAAAAAGATGTCCAGGGTGTTACATTAATTCACTTCAACTATGACCATTTCAAGGGAGGTAGACATCAATTTATGAAAGCTTCTTCTTTTTTTTTTTTTTTTTAAAAAAAAAGAGAAAAAATAAAATGAGACTGTCCAAAAGCACAAATGGGAGTGAGACATCAAATGCCACTAAGATTTTAAATGCCAACTAGCTGATCTCCTTTCTCCTGACCATCCTCCAAAAAAAAAACCCGACAAAAAACCCCACCCCACCAGCCAGTTTCCCCCTTAGCAGATGATGTCATTCATGGCTTTTTTTTCACAAGTCATTAGCCAAAGATCATGAGCCATCGTTTCCAGACACTGTGACTACCACTGACAGTCACAAGGTTGTGGCAATCATTGCTCAAAAAACCCCCACTGTAAAACAATCCATTTTGTTATTGAAATGTTTGTACGTGGGAGCATATCAAACCCATGATCTTTCCTACCATAAATGAACTAAACATTTCAATGTCAGTAACATTCTGCCCCAATCCTATCTCCTGGTCTGTGTTACTTGAGTCCTCAAGTGTCCAGGTATTCTTACCTTTACGCCATGGCCAACATCATCCAGCACCGTGTAGTCTATAGGTTTGCGAATATACCTTACAGGACGTTCCATGTTCGCTGGCGCTATAATTTTGTGAGTTCTCGATGTGTTCTTATTGGTCGTCAAAATGCCTATCTCTCTGCGAGCGACCTTTTCTTTATGGATGTCCACAGTCTAGATTAAAAACAAGAAAGTACGGGTTTCTTTAGGCATTTGCTGTTTTCTTTACAGAGCTATCTACACGTTTAGGCTTCACTATTAAACAAAGAGTCTGAACCAAGTTAATGCTGCTGGAAGGATGCCAGTTTATTGACAAAATGAGTTTAACCTACATGAACATTGTTTGAAAATTACACTTTAATGAAATAACCAATATTAATAATAAAATTACAATTATACATTACTGCTTTGACACTCTAAAGACACTAGACAGATACAGTCCTTGCAGATTAAACCTCAACGTTCTTATGACTGACACTACTAATAAATTACTTCAACTCCACAGCTGGGAAACCAGGACAGACAAGCTAAGCAATTTGCCCACAGCCCCAGAGGGGACTAAGCTTGGGAAGTCTGTGCGGTAATTTCTTTCAGCAAAGCCATCAGGGCATATCAGAGTCTGCATAGAAAAGGACTAATTTCAGCACTGAGGCTAGTTTCAGTTATACTGTTTATAGCAGCTTTACTAAAAGAATAAAACAGAGCCTTAAAGATGCAAGTAAAGGAATATAAAATATGCTGAGCTCCATCATTTTATTAGGAAATACCTAAAGAGACAAAGAAAGGTCAGTCCAGCAGTCTGTGAATGATCAGACTAAGCTTCACGTAACAGGCACATGCTTCTACATGCCATATAACCACCACTTAGACCCTAGCTGAAGAAGAGCAAGTACAAATCAAGCATTAGATGCCATAGGAAGTCCCACCTCTAGGAAGCCTATTTCAAGATTCAGGGATTGAATTTACTGGTTCAAGTACCTACTAGAACCTCAGGATCTCATTGCAGGAGATGGTATCTGACAAAAAACACTAAGTGACTCTGAACAAAACCTACCAAGCCACCATTTTTTCTACTAAGGAAAATAATTCTCAGTCTGTAAGCATCAATTCCTCCTGGAAAGAATGTCATAGAAACAAACAGTCAAGGTTCAGAAAGAAAGAAAAATCCTTGTCCATCAGTACTCATTTGCACAGGTCTCTAGAAGTGGCCTCATCTAAAATGGATATTGTGATGAGCAAGGTTTTGTTTAGTGAAGCAGAGGCAAAGATGAAGCACAACATTAGTTTATATCTCACCCTACTTCTGTATGAGGCAAGACGATGCAAGGTAATCATCCAGGAAATGACCATTTCTAGGAAAGCCAGCACTCAGTGTACAGAATTCACTATGAAATGCCTTCAACTGAACTTTTTTTTTCCATTAACTGGCGCACACACTCAAATAATCTTAAATTCTCCTGAGTAAGTACAGAAAGAAATAAAATCCTCTTTAACAGCTTTGATACATGGCATTGCAGATTACAAGTGGGAACACAAGTGGAGAAGTAGCTAAAAGCAGTGATATCAAGGAAACCTGTTTTCACAGCTTAAAGCTAAATAACAGACAACTTGTAACAATGCAAAAGGTTCTTTTACTTTGGAAACGCATGGAATCTTAATAGGAATAAGGGCTGTGACTTTCCAGAGCAATGCAAGATATTAAATGCGTATGTCTGCATTAGCTTATTTGGAATAAGTTAATTAAATATCTCAGTAAAACCTTGGAGCAAGCTTTATTGTTCTAAATGCTGATGCTCTGAAAAAATCGCAAAGTCAGGAATAAAAAGCACCTTTCCAAATAAGACAATCCTATACATCAAGCATTTACCACTACATCAGTATCAGATATCAGCCACTGCACCCACGTTTGCTCTGGCAGCCAACTTCACAGATGACAGAGCGAAGACTTAAGAACAAGACTGCCCGTATTTCTTCAACTCCAGCTATTATGTGTTCTTTTCCTTTTAGAGACTAAAACACACATGTTAGTTCTGCCTTTTAATTTGCTTTCAGCAACACCAAGAAACATTATCTGAGTGCTGTACTACATGTTCTTAGATCATCTCTCTTCCTGAACCCTTTTGTTCAATGATAATACCAGGTCTCAAATGATCTTACAGGACCCTTTAATAATACTCAGCTCTTCATATTTTGTAATACATAAGCACTGCACAGATGAAAAAAACCTCCTTTATTTAGACTCACCTAAACAACATAGCAATAGAGGATGCTGAGGAGAACATCCATTTAAGACATACACTACAATATTTTAAGAGGGTATTCTAAAATACTACTATGTCACTGGAAATAAATCCATGCCTCTACTTCATGCTCACAAGCAGAATCTGTTGTTACTAATAAATTAATTTCTTGTTCAGTGCATGGACAAAAATGCATCTTTATACTAAGAGTTCTCTTAACATTGATATCAAAAGAAAAAAATAAACGAAACAAAACAAAGCCCTTCACAGTACAAAAAGATGTATCTTCTCCTAGCAGGTAGTCCATGAAAACTGACTTTTCCTCCCTGCAATGAACAACAAAAATTCTATAAATTACTAGAGCAGAGGATAGGAAATTCCAGGAACAGATGCTGTATACCATACATCCTTTGGAAAATTCCTTAAGTAATTTCACAACAAATTTTTGTTAACAAAAAAAAAAAACAAAAACACCTTAAAACAGTAAAAGAGCATATAATAATTATATCAGACAGCTTATCAAAAATTAAATATAGAACAGTGATTTGTAAAGTCTTTCTGCAGATTTCAGTAATGTAAACCAAGCAAAGAGAAGATTATCTGTATCACAGTACAGGGCCAGGAACTTAGGGCACATATGTAAGTCTTGAACAGCATGCAGGCACGCCTGTGCACAAGACTAATCCACTGTTCAAAGGAAATGAGACTGCAACTCTTACCACATCTGGTACACTGGAAAAGCAAGGCAGTATTTTGCCCCTATGCAAAGCAAAGGCTCCCAGCACATGCTTTGCCCAGAGCAATATGCTGCCCATCAGCTACTAGACAGCATCTTGCTTTGTCAAGATGAAATGACTTTTTCTAGATCTATAAAGACTGCATGTTATTAATTGTTATGTGATCATTATGCAAAACAAAGCACATAACAGTTGCTCATTTTTGTATTTTTATTTATATCTATTTGCTTGATGTTGATGTGAAAGTTTCTTGTATAGTCACAGGCAATGTCTTTCACTTCCAAAAGAAGAAAAACGCAAAACACAGTTTTTAGCAGGACAGCACAGCTACCCAGCCAGACAACAGTTGATTCCCAAGAGAGACAAACCACATATGCCAGGTAACAACCAAACTATACCGTTCTCGAAGCTCTGGCCACACTTGGCACCTGTAGCTATGAGTAAGTGCTCTGATATGGTAACAACACAGCTAAACAGTAGTTAGTTTGTGATTTCATGCACAAAACCTACTTTTAAACATCAAAGATGAAGAGGAGCTAAGTATAGCAAACTGGCTTGGGTTAACACAGGTTAACAAGCACTAGCAAACAATCAGACCAGCTTCAAGTATGCTTGGCCTATGCCGAAACATAAATACAAAGCATAATTTAAAATGTGGGGAACAGGGATGCAATTCTCACTCCTAGACAACATAATCCAGCAAGAAAAAGTCCAACATTGTACAGATTTGGCAAAGATGGAGAAGACAGCCCTTCCAAAAGCACAACGTGTTTCCTTTGGGAAACAAATTTAAAGTAAACCATCAAACAAACCCCTTTGCTATTATAACTGGGTGCTAGGGACTGTGCCAGCTAATCCCAGAAGCAAAGTTAAGCTTGGAGGTTGATGGAACTGTTAATGATTAGCTGCCTCTGCTATCTGTCTGCTTCAAACCATATGAAAAAAAACCCCAGTTGATCAACAGGATGTAGAGTTAAAATTTAACTGTTTGTTTCCTTAGAAGTAGCCTCAAGGCCAAGTGCAGCACAGCAATGATACAGCAAATAGTTGTTCTTTTCTATTCTTTTTCTGTGCTGCAGATACCGCTCTACCCATGTGCTACAGGGGGCAATCCCTGGACAAACACTTTACAATAAACAGAGACCGCAGCATGTTTGGCCAAGGTCATTTGAGGATATATCTAAATATTTCAATAAAGCCCACATATACAGGGGTATTTAAAAAAAAAAAGGAAAAACAACTTCAAGCTTTGACTATCCTTTTAATTCTGAACCACTGCAACTCAAAATTCATGAGCCAGATACACAGTCACTGCTTCTCTCACTAAATGCACACACAGACGGTAAAGAGCAGGGGAAAAAAGAAAAAAAAAATCTCTATCAAATCAATTTAGCAACCAGGCACTGCCAACTTCAGCCTGTCCTGAAGGATAACTCACTACACTAATACCACAGATTTACACCTGTGCTGCACAGAGCTGCAAGTCAGTAACCTTTTAATTTTTCTCTAGGCTCACTCAGACAAGAAGAAACATAGGCTCAAACTTCACAGGCTTCCTGAAGCTGCTACTTTAGAGAAAGCAAGGAGAAAAGGAAGACCGAATACCTTGTTATTAGCAACAGTCTTCTGTAATTTTGACATTGTTTCCCTTTTCAGCTTTTTCAGTTTGTGGTTGAATATAGGGTTGGGTCTGTTACTAAACACTTTATTTCAAATAAGTAAAGCCCTGGTTACAGGATAATCAGCATTATACATATCTAAATGTTAGCAGAATAGATCAGAATTACTTTATACAAGCAAAACTTTATACAAGCTGCATGACCTGTTACCACTTCCCACCCTAATCTTCCTAGCATACTTGGTGTAATCATACTGAGCCTTGGTAACCTGTTCTGCACAGCTGGTGCTGTACTTTCCAAAAGTAATCTGTTCCTCACCCCAAATGCTGTGTGCAGTTTTGGGCACCTCAGTGCAAGAAGGACAAATTATTAGTGTGTCCAGAGGAGGGCAACCACGATGGTGAAAAGTCTCGAGGACAGGACCTTCAAAGAGTAGCTGAGGTCACTTGGTTTGTTCAGCTGGGAGAAGAGAAGGCTGAGGGGTGACCTCGTGGCAGCCTACACCTTCCTCGAGGGGGGCAGGTGCTGACCTCTTTCTGGTGACCAGCGATATGACACAAGGAAATGGAATGAAGCTGTGCCAGGGGAAGTTCAGATTGGATGTTAGGAAAACGTTCTTCACTGGAAGGGCGGGCGGTCACTGGAACAGGCTCCCCATGGTAGTGGTCAGGACCCCAAGCCTGCCAGAGTTCAAGGAGCACCTGGACGATGCTCTTAGTCACATGGTTTGACTTTAGGTCGTCCTGCAAGGAGCAGGGAGTTGGACTCGATGATTCTTATGAGTCCCTTCCAACTTGAGATGATTCTATGCTAAAGCCAGAATTATTGAAAAGCAAGTTAATGGATGAAACACTGTTCTTTCCATTCTGTATCTGAGAGCAGTGAAATTCCCTTAACCAAAGGGCATTGCTGGCAGTATAAAAGAAATGAATCGCATAAGGAAAAAAACAAATAAGATCTCTAGTCAAAGACAAGCCAATTGGAACACTAGATTTGACCTACCAAGTCAGACTAGGAGATATGGTATGTCCATTCAGCAGAAACTGTGCCTGATGTTACACAAAATACTGGGCAAAGACACTGGTTTCAGATTGAACCTAGTCAATAAAACTATGCAATTTGTGGGACGATGAGTGGTGCAAAGGAGTTTAGTTTCCTTCCTCAACCTCTGGGACAGCTGTCTAGATTCCAAGCTTAATTGTTGATGTTTGAATACAAAAGACAAGATCTGTTCTACTGCTCGTGAAAATGAGCCACAGCTTCAGATTTAGTTGCTCATTGCAGTAAAATATGTGGATAGCTGATGGTTACAAACATTGTAACAAACACCAACAAACATTTTCTAGTAAACACACATTTTCTATTATATACTACAAGCTCATACACCTGAACCATAAATTGTATGTTAACCAAAGGAAATATAACTCAAGAAACAAACACTAAGGTGCTTTCAGAATCCCTTAATAAAGAAAAAAACCCAAACTCTCACTCTTTGTAACTTGTTCCTAGACCCAGCTTTAATATTAGCCCTTATTGTCATTCTCCAGCAAAACTGCAGATTTCATTGTCTTGCTATACAGTTTACACCATAAGCTTCCCTGAAATTTAAAAATATGATGAGACCAAGAACATTGACCTATTCTGTTTTAGACATACAGATTTATCCCACTGCTACTTCCATAAAGAAAGCATATTTAATAAGACTTTTTAAATAAATGAGTTATGGTTAATTGAATAATGGCACTGAAGAGATCCTGGACAATGCACATTGTACAGGCCACCTGCAAGGAATTCAGTTTGACCTACAAAAAGGACAATAAAATCCCCAGTTTTAATGAGCTCCGCCAAACAGCGAACTTCTTCAGGGAGAGCACCATTTAATGCTGTTACTTTATGAAGGAAATTCAAAAGAAAAATTAGTATATTCAGCACAGGGAAACACAGAATCATAGAATTGTCTAGGTTGGAAGAGAACCTTGGGATCATCGAGTCCAACCATCTACTCTACAAAGTTCTCACCTACACCCTATCTCCCAACACCACATCTAAACGGCTCTTAAAACACACCCAGGGATGGTGACTCAACCACCTCCCTGAGCAGCCTATTCCAATGCCCGGCCACTCTTTCTGTGAAAAATTCTTTCCTAATGTTCAGTCTGAATCTACCCTGTTGGAGCTTGAAGCCATTCCCTCTGGTTCTGTCATTAATTACCTGTGAGAAGAGACCAGCACCAACCTCTCTACAGTGTCCTTTCAAATCGTTGTAGAGAGTGATGAGGTCTCCCCTCAGCCTCCTCCTCCTCAAACTAAACAGTCCCAGCTCCTTCAACCGATCTTCATATGATTTGTTTACTAGGCCCTTCACCAGCTTCATTGCCCTCCTCTGCACTCGCTCCAGCACCTCGGTATCTCTCTTGTATTGAGGTGCATGAAAATATTTACACTGCAAGAGAAATATTCTACAGAAAAGATCAATTATGGGTTCAAGGCACATCAGGCACGAAGAAGTGCGAGTAGCTTGAATGAAGACATCATGTACAATCAGGTGTCTACACAATGTTACAAATTACATCTTTCATTAACCCTTGATGAAAGTGCAAGTAATTTAAGTATTTGGCTTGATTACTAATGCTTATACATTATCTGATCCCCACCAAGATAGTATTCAAGAAACTCAAGAATTTACCTACAGAAATAAAATAATTTATTTACATCTCTTGTCCAGGAGAGTCCAAGTGCCAACCAAGCCTGGCCCCACTGGAGATGCAGAGAGCAGAGCGCCAGCGCAACTGACACTGCTCATCCTTGTTTATCGTTATGCACACACTCATTTATCCCATGGGGATCTTCTCCAAGCTATGAGGCTCTACTGGCATTGAGAATTATAACTGTCAATTCTATTAACTACAAATAGTTTGAATACTCCAACTGTGTCTGCAACAACTCAGTTAGACCAAAACCGGGCAGTTTGGTGGGCATCTGCCTCTTCCTAGTTCTTCAGCACAGACATCTGGTTAAGTCAACCAACATTGGAAAAGCATATAAAAAACCTGAAAGAAACTTTGACAGAAGCACTGCCCTGTCTCAGTGACTGGTGGGGCCAATCCTATCTATAAGGCAGAAGACTGA
>NW_009649631.1:0-548 GCF_000708025.1 Charadrius vociferus
CTCCTGGAGGGGTTTAGAGGTTTTGAGATACTTTGTCTACTCCATCACCTGCAGTGACATGCTCATTGGACTTCCTCCTGTGTTGGGACAGGCTGAGCTCTGCCAAGTGCCTGGATGACATCCTCAGTGTTTCCCACCCCCAAATTGTCACGAATGACTTGAAGTCATTAATATTTTTCGCTGCAATGTGAACCAGGAGGGGGATCTCTTGTGATTACGCCTTAGTGTTAATGTCTGGAGTGGTTCCTAAGCATGGATTAGTATTATTATCCCTATTGTACAAGTGGAAAATGAATCCTCAGGGCATTAAAGTACTTCCCAAGGCCACACCACAAGCTGAAGTGTTTGGCTTCACAAGCCAAGCAAACTCTCCAGCTTAAATCCAGCCACAGCTGAGAAAAACCTTTTGTCCTTGTGTCTGGCCTTGGGGGGCTGCTTGGTGCAAGTTCGGGCCCCGTGTTTCGCCCTATTCTCTAAGCCAGTCCTGCTCTCCTTCCTTGACTTGGCATCTCCTCGGCCAAAGATGGTGCTGCCAGAAATTGGCAGGA
>NW_009649632.1:0-416 GCF_000708025.1 Charadrius vociferus
TAGACAAAAACCTGATGAACACCCAAGTGGTTATTGGGGCTGATTGAAAGCTACTTTATTGAAATATGGGGGGATGACCCGTGACAATTTCCAAGAGCCATTAGCTGTTAGTGTTTTTGTAGATCAATCTGCACCTGACATTAATAAATATTTCAAGAAGCACATGCCAGGCTGGCAAGGTGAAACATTAACTAAAATTTTGAGTATTACTGCTTTTGTTTTTGAAGGAACAAATTAAGAAAAGCAAAAGCAAGAAGACGACAGGTTAAAACTTGAAAGAAGGTGAGAGCAGAAAGAGAAAGAAAGAGAAATTGGGTTGCTAGCTGATGCTATCACCCAGACATATAACCCAAGGGGAAGACCCTGAGGGGATTTAGAGGAAGAGGGGCGAGAGGTAGATCCCTTCCTATTTCTCA
>NW_009649633.1:0-453 GCF_000708025.1 Charadrius vociferus
AAAAAAAAGGGGGTGGGGGGTTAGGGGACTCCTCGGGGACCTCCCGCTGTCCCACCAGTATATCCCAGTGGCCCCAGGAGATCCCAGGACCCCGCCCAGGAGATCCCAGTGCCCCCCAGTATCTCCCAGTGCCCCCAGAATCTCCCAGTGTCCCCAGGAGCTCCCAGTACCCCAACCTTCACCTCTGAAGACCCCATAGCGCCTCAACCCCCCCCGAAATCCTCACCTTGAGGGGTTTGAGGTTCTCCAAGCCATGGCTACGTCCAACTTTGGGACTTTTTGGGGCCACCAGAGGGCCAAAGACCACGAGGAACCCCCCAAAAAGCCCAAACATCCCCTTTTCCCCCCAACCATCACCTCCGAAGACCCCATAGCGCCCCCAAAACCCCCCAAAAATCCTCACCTTGAGGGGTTTGAGGGGCTCCAAGCCGTTGCCGTCCGCCCCCTCCTCGC
>NW_009649633.1:18534-19093 GCF_000708025.1 Charadrius vociferus
GGTCGGGGTCCTTGCGGTCGGCGGGATCGTAGAGGGCGGAGATGGCGGAGGAGATGCTCTTCTGGAGGTCCTGATTTTTACTGACGGAGTCTTCCTCGTCGGAGGAGAAGGAGGGCAACGTCTCCAGGTTGCGTTTGAGCTCCTCGTCCAACCGTTTGCAGGGACTGGGACACGCCATGACCAAACCGTCGCTTTCGGTCCCTTCTAAAGCCCCCGGTAAAATAGGAGGACCGACGGTAAAAGGAGGAGCCGGGGGACCACGAGAGGTCTTGGAAGGGCTAGTGGCCACGGGAGGTAAAGTTTGGCGTTTGCCGGATTTGAGGAAATCTAAAAAAGAGGCCATAAAACCCGATTTCATCTCCGGTTGTTTTTCTTCTACTTCTTTGATCTTCTGTTTGATGCGTTCCCGCGTTTGGCTACTGTCCAAAGGGGATTCGGCTACCGGTCCTGGGGCTACCGGTCCTGGGTGACCACCTCCTCCTTCCGGGGGCAACTGAATTTCTCCTCCTTTGGGCACCGCCAGTTTGATCTGGGGGAGACCAGAAAAAAAGAAAAAAAA
>NW_009649634.1:0-396 GCF_000708025.1 Charadrius vociferus
CCAGAGCGCCGGGAAACGCTCGAAAAAGAGAGGTTGTCCCCCGTAACGGTCTTTGCTGGCTTTGAAATGAAGATCCGACGTATCTAATCCAACAAAATTATATCAAATTAAAAAAAAAAATCAAATTAAAAAAAAAAAAAAATAAAAAAAATTAACGGGAAGCGGGAAAGCGACACCGGAGGGGAAACCGCGACATCGGTTTCTCCCAGAGTCCGAACGCAACAGCGTCGCCCCAAAACCGGTTCGGAAGGCGGCGGAGGAGTGATCAAAAACCCACCGAATTCACCATAAATCCCCCCAAAAATCGAGGGGTTCCGCCTACGTACAGGTATCCAGAATGACGACGCTTTCGTCCTCTTCGCCTTCTCGGGGTTCTTCCTCCGGCGGCGGCGGCGG
>NW_009649635.1:0-3184 GCF_000708025.1 Charadrius vociferus
AGTTTGAGAAAATTTCAGGATTTGAATTTTTGGGATGCTACAAATCTACCCCACTTAAAAGGAATCTCGTCCTCGAGATTCGGCTTAGAAGGGTTATGGGTATAGCTTTACTTCAGCTACATATCTTCACTTTGCAGACTCTTCGAGGAGATGGAACTTCAACAAAATCTGGCCTTTCAGGAGCATCCGGTTGCTGATTGCAAACGCTGATTCTGGCTACTCAAAGATCATCTTCAGGCTTCTAGGTTTCGCTTGGCAGCTAGCTTATTGAGGAAGCATTGATGCCAACACGCAAACCTTTCTCTTGCGAACTCCCACATGGATTCCTTCCTTGATTGGTCTTCTGGTGCTTCATCAACAAAACTTGGGTGACCACTTCTCATCCAGAAACTTATATGCTTTGATGATCTGGTCCTCCACAAGCTTGCTACAGGCCTTCTTCTTTTTCTCCATAGCAGGAACCTTACTGGAACACTACCCCACTTAAAAAGAATGAGGGTAGAACTCTTGAATCTTGGGGATTTGAACTCCTTGAAGTACCTCATAACAAGGGTGTTACGGGGCCTTCTTCTGCTGTTGCTGCTTGACCAGGCTGCAGAGAGATGACTGACACAGGGTTGATTCTGGGAGAACCTTCTTCTTATCTTCTCTTCACTATCTTCTTTTCTCTTCTCACTTTTCACTTTTCACTGCCTCTTTCTTTCTCTTTGCTCTTCCCACTGGAGGATTCTATCAAAGAGTATTACCATCATACAGAGGAGGAAACCAAAGACTATGAACCATGTACAACAGTCTTCAACCCAAGAATCACCAAGCATTGTGATCTTAGGGGCGAGGGAGTGGAAAATGGAGTTGCTTGCGATTTGGCAGAGGGGATTTATCTGGAGTGTGCTTTGCTTTGAGCGAGATGGGAGTTGAGGGAGCTGGTGGGGGGGATTTATAGGCGAGCGGGGGTGTCCGGTTGCAGAGTAGTGGTGATGGAGCAGGTGCCACGCGGCAGCAAACACGACAATGGGAGGGGGGCTGGTGTTGCCGGCGGTGGGTGCGCTGCAAAAAGGGGGGTGGGGGGGGGTAGTGCGCTGCAAAGGGGGCGTGGGGCGGTGGTAGTGCGCATGGAGGCGGGCACGCGTGCGGGGGGCACGAGTGAGTGGTGGGGTCAATGACCCTGATGTTTGTGGTCTCTGGTTCCAAGAATCTTTGCCTCTCTGTATGGTAATAACTCCTTCTGTCCTCTTTTCCTGTTTACTTTGACTCAGGGGCAGTGCTTTGATTCTCACGGTCGGTCCTTTTGACTGAGCGGCTGGACTGGTTTCTTCTGTAGCTTATTCCAGGCTTCAAGGGTAAGCTTCCCGGTATCTTCTTGGGTAAGGCACTTTTCTCTTGAGATGGGTTAAGATGAGAATGGAAGCATAAGGTGAGGATTAGCTCTAATTTGTGATCTATGTTTTTAGAGAAAACCTTTCTTAAAAAGAAAGAAAACACACAAGCTCAGCAATGATAAGCACAAACAAATCAAATGTTTTGAATAAGGGAAGAATAGAGTTTTTCCAAAGCACGGACTACTCAGATTCGGGGGCTAAGCATAACTACTATTGCTTGGCTCCTGAATTGAGAACTATGCTAAATGCAACTTATGAGCACTAACGTTAAAGCATCACATATGCACTCAAAAGGGGAGAAAACATCAAGCGAAATTCATTTTGAAATGCCCTAGGGGGCCACACAATTAGAGTTTTGCAAAACACGAGTCTACACGATTACCTCTCATACATGCAGGGCTCTAGCCAAAGTGAAGAAAAACTTCACTACCCAATGCATGCAGAGGACTGGGCATAACTAACTTCAGACCAGGCAGCTTCTCTTCTGGCAAGGCTTGCACACAACTTCAATCTGAGACATCTCCTGGATGGGTCAAGAGGGAGCTGATGTTGATGACTTCTTCTGGCGGCGACTGAGATGGCAAGACGCGGTCGAACTCTTCTTCAAGCTGGACTGCTCTTGTAGCTCCTCAGAGGGCGATGGTGCTGGGGGTGCTTGCAGCTTCTTCCTTGACCATAAGGGACGGTGCTGGAATCTTCTTCATGGTGAGGGGCTCAAACAACTCTGGCGGGGGATCTTGGGAGGACTCGGGGTGCTCTTGCTTATCCATAGCCTGAGGGAAGACTGGAATTCCTTCCAAGACTATGGCTCCTTCCGGGAGTTCCCAAGCCTTCTTCTCTCCTCTGATAGAGACCGGGTGACCTTCAAGAATCTGGGGATCTTCAGCTCCCATGGGTTGAACTGGGTTGGATGAAGCGGGCTCTTGGATCCGCAGGGCTCTACGTTGGTTATGGGTTACCAAGTAGGCCTCCATCAACTTCTGGACGTGCTCATCCTTGGCTTGCTTCAGGGCTTCAACAGCAATGACTTCACGACTTTCCAAGGCAGCTACACGGGCTTGAGCTGTGGTGAGATCCACATGGAGCTGACGGTTGCGCTTCTCTGCATCTTCTGCTCGGGCAATCATCTGACGGTGGTGCCGAGCCAAGAAATCATACTGGGCATCCAGGGTGAGCAGGTATGCAGTGAGGTACACGACTGTGGGGTCGTCCTCAAGCAGCTGCTGCCCTTCCAATGCACGCATCCTGGCCATCCAAACAGGACGGCCTCTCTGAAAGGGCGGAAAGAATCTGAGCGGGGTGTCGGCCACTTCTTCTTCATAGATCTGACACAGGGCCCTCAATGCCTTGCGAGCGACGACTTGGCAGGTGTCTTTGAATCTGTGCCCAGCAGCAGTGACACTCCATTCCACATGGTGTGGACTGGATCCAATGTATACAGTCACGACACACTTCTCTGTGCCATGCTCGACGAATTCACGACCATCATACTCTGGCTGGCTCCTGATTCCGAGGCGAACTGTGCATGCTCTCAGCAACTTGGGGAAACCATCTTCATTCTGGCAAAAGCTGGTTTGGCAGCGGACCTCCATCTGACTTCTGAGAGAAGGAAAGGGGAAGGCATTTTTGAAATGAAGGGATGAGAGCAAGAATTTTTTTAAGAAAATAGTTTGGACTCAAAAACTTTTGGATCAGGCTAAGGGTTACGTCCTGCGGCCAACCTAACAGCTCTGATACCACCTGAAGCGTCCCCAATCCTCTGGGACTCAAATGTGATACAATTACTAGTCCCAGGAGGCTAGTAA
>NW_009649636.1:0-563 GCF_000708025.1 Charadrius vociferus
CTGTCCTTGACATTGGTTTATCTGATCTGTGCCATGCTCCCCTGTTTTGCTGTACATGAAATTTGATAGCTTGTTAAAGGCTGGTTTTGGCTTTTGCAGTCTGCTGTGCTGTGTAGCACTTGGTGGTGTTTTGCTTAGGAGAATTATGATAAAAGCACTGGCCTTGAGCCTATTCTGGTATTTGGGGCCTGCATTGATGCCTTCCCTGTACTTCAGGAACCATCTCATAGAGACAATTAACAATTACATTTTTTCCCTTTTCTCCTCTGAGAGGCATTCAGTAGAGAAAACACAGAATGGCACCTTCCCCTTCTTCTGTGGGGTAGATGTTTGCTCCCTTGTTACAATGTCTTAAGTATTTTGAACATCCTTGGTTAACCAAAACACTCCTATTGGTACTTCTGAAGAATTTTTTTTTTTTCTAAGTTTAATCAATTATTTAGGAATATCACCCAGGGATATGCCCCGAGGTAGTGTGATTATGGGTGGCAAGGCATGTGTGAGAATATGGGCAGGTACCCAGAATGGTTGTAAGCGATGGTCTGGAACTTCATCCCCAAACA
>NW_009649637.1:0-258 GCF_000708025.1 Charadrius vociferus
AAAGAGGACCGGGGGGAAGGAAAGGGAGACAGGGGGACATAGAACACATGTGGTAGGGGGAAATGGAGAAAGACAGAAAGGGAAAAGGGCGGGGTGCAGGAGAAGGAAAGGGAGAACAAGGGAGAAAGGGGGAGCATGGGACACATTGGGAGGGCGTAATTGAAAAAGAAGGAATGAGGCGACAAGGGTGAAGGCAAGGGGGAAAGGGGCGAGAAGTAAAGGGGGTACCAACGATGAAGGGAAAGAAAGGGGAAAGAG
>NW_009649637.1:280-1073 GCF_000708025.1 Charadrius vociferus
GATGAAGGGAAAGAAAGGGAAAAGAGTGAAACAGGAGACATAGGACTGGGGAAAGAAAGGGGAAAAGGGGGACAGTATGGTGGGGGTGAAAGGGCGTGGGGGGTATATGGGGTAATGGAGGAAGAAGGGAGGTAAAACAAAAGGGAAAATGGGGTGACAAGGCAAAGGGGGAAAGGACAGGCAGAGGGGGAAAGGGTGATGGGGTGGAAGAAAGGAAAAGGAAAGGGGGGACATGGGGTGGAGGCATAAAGGGAAAGTGGGAAAGGTGGGTTGGGAGGGAAGAAAGAGGAAAGGGGCATGAGGAGAACAGAAAAGAAAGGGAAAAGGGGGGACTGGGAGACACAGGGAAGAAGGGGGAAAACAGGGAAAAGGGACAGGGAAGGGTGAAAGAGAAATGCAATGAGCCATCCCATTACCTGAAATACGCTATGCCTCATGTCCCTTCTGCTTTCTTTAAAACTACTGAAACTCCGTATACAGATACATACAAGATGCTAACCCATACCCCTGGTTGATAATCTCATCATCAGCCCTATAGAGAGAAATTATATCAGCAGCTTACACAGTATACAGCAACATTAGTGAAAAAACACAAATTTCCATTTTCAGTAAAGTCAGGAATTTGTCACAATGGAATGGAAAAAAAAAAAAAAAAAAGTATATTGTTAAACTCCTCTCCCCCAAGGCTTTCCGGAGGCACGGTGGCTCACAAGTGCAGCCGACAGAAGCACCGAATCCCAGCGCTTTGAGCTGGTGGTGTGCACTGTCAGGGATGGCTGGGGACGAGTCTTCC
>NW_009649637.1:2051-3351 GCF_000708025.1 Charadrius vociferus
TGTTAATCAAATAATGACGAATAAGAACAAATCCAAAAAACACCTTCCTGCCACCGCTCCCTCTTTCCCCGGGCTCCTCTTCTCTCCTGACTTCTCTACATCCCACCCCTGACCAATGCAGGGGGACATGGCACAGGGGTTGTGGTCAGTTCATCGCACGTTGTCTCTGCGGCTCCTTCCTCCTCACGCTCTTTTTCTGCGCCACTGTGGGGCCCCTCCCACAGGACCCCAGGTCCTTCCAGGAGCCTGCTCCAGCACAGGCTCTTGGCTTCCTTCAGGCACAGCTACCCGCTCCGGCCTCGGGTCCTCCACGCGCTGCAGGGGCATGCCTGCTCCACCCTGGACCTCCGTGGGCTGCAAGGGGAGAGCCTGCCTCACAATGGTCTTCACCACAGCCTGCAGAACCTCTGCTCTGCTTCCTACCAGTGCTGCCGATGGGCTGAGCTTTGACCAGCAGCACATCCGTCTTGGAGCTGGAACCGCTGTGCCCAACATGGGACTAACACCCGGTGCCTTCTCGCAGAACCCACCCCTGCAGTCCCCGCCCCAGCTAACAACACCACGCATGGTAAACCCAAGACAGCAGTGATGGGCTACAGGCCAGGAAGGAGGAAGCAACAGGGAACCAGACTCGGAGAGATGGAAAAAAAAGGCCTGTGGAAAATCTCACTCGAGCCCCAGAAAAGGAGCCAGCCTCTAGAAAAGCCAATCCTGAACCCCAAAGCAGTAGTCAGCACCCAAAACCGAACAACCAGAGCCCCAGGAAAGGAGCTGGCCCATGGGAAATTTGACCCAGAGCCCCGGAAATGGAGTTGGCATCCAGAAAAGGCAACTCGGAGCTCCAATGGAAGAGACAACCCTTGGAAAAGCCAACCTGAAGTCCCAATGAAAGAGCCAGCCCCCAGAAAAGCCAACACAAAGCTCCCAAGGAGGAGCCAGCCCCAGAAAAGCCAACGCGGAGCCCCAGAGGATGAGCCAGGACTTGGAAAAGCCAACCTGGAGCCCCAAAAGAGGAGCCAGCCCCCAAAACAGCTGACCTAGAGCCCCAGAAGTGGAGCCAGGACCTGGAAGAGCCGAGCCAGTGCCCCAGAGGACGAGCTGGCCCTTGGAAAAGCCAACACAGAGTGCCGGAGGAGCCGGCCCCCCCAAAAGCCAACCCAGTGCCCCAAAGTCCTCCCTGGCACTCGAAAATTCAGAGCATCGTAATGACTGATCTGCCGCAAAGGAACCAACAGCTGTGAGGCCTGTCATGCTGCTCCTCAGACCTCAATGCCTCAACAATTTCTAGAGACTTGCCAGA
>NW_009649638.1:0-628 GCF_000708025.1 Charadrius vociferus
CCCAGGGCCACCACGGCACCTCTCTCCTCTCCCCATACTTCCCCAGGGTCACTGTGGTCCCGCGTTTCTGTCCCGTCTCCAAACCTCCCCGAGGCCACCACAACCTTGGTTCCTCACCCCAGGGCCACCACTACCCCAGTTGCTATGTCACCCTTGGGTTGCCACCCAGTCCCCTGTCCTTATGTCGCCCAGGAGCCACCACTACCCTGGTCCCCTGTCCCCACGCCACCCCAAGGCCACCGCCACCCCGGTCCCTGACTACAGAGACCCCCAGGACCACCACCACCCCAGTCCTCTGTCCCTGTGTCACTCAGGAGCCACCACCACCCAGTCCCCTGTCACCCAGGAGCCACCACCACGGAGGTGCCCTGTCCCTAGACCACCCCAGGGCCACCACCTCCCCAGACCCCTGTTCCTATGTCACCCTCGGATTGCCACCACCCAGTCTCCTGTCCTTATGTCACCCCAGGGCCATCGTCACCCCAGTTTCTGTGTCACTCAGGAGCCACCACCACCCCAGTCCCCTGTCCCTATGTCACCTAAGAGCCACCATCACCTGGGTGCCTGGTCCCCATGTCACCCCAGACCCACCACCACCCCGTTGTCCCCAACCCACCATCCCATCCCG
>NW_009649639.1:0-294 GCF_000708025.1 Charadrius vociferus
CTTCTCTCTTCCAGCCCTCCTGGGGGTGTCACCAGGCCCAGTATCCCACCCTGTGTGTCCTGGGACTTCCCCCGACACGGCCGCGGTGCCTGACCCCATCCTTCCCCTCGGGGCGGCGAGGGGTGTCGGGGTGTGCCGCGTCTCCTGCTCCCCGGTACGGCTGAGCGGGGGGACCCCGACAGCACCGTTCGGTGAGGGGACGCGGCGCCAGGAGCTTCCACGGGGCCGAGGACCCGTGCCCAGGCTCATCCCGGTGCCATGGGCGCATCCCCCGGCCCCCATCCCACCAGCTCA
>NW_009649640.1:0-454 GCF_000708025.1 Charadrius vociferus
TAGGTATGAGGCTCTGGATGAGGTAGGTCAGACAGTGGATGATGTGGATGATGCTCCAACTACACCGGAGGAGTTGCCAAGACCAGAAAGGCCTACCCCCTGTAGAACGACCACCTCCACGAGGAAGAAAAGATGGGTTATAGTTGTAGGTGACTCCCTTCTGAGGGGAACAGAGGGTCCAATATGCTGGGTAGACCCTCCACTTAGGGAAGTATGCTGCCTCCATGGGGCCCGGGATAGGGACATCACTAGGAAATTTCCTAGCCTAGTACAGCCCTTGGACTATTATCCACTGCTGCTCTTCTATGTGGGTAGTGATGAAGTCACAACACATAGCCCAAGGGTGACTAAAAGAGACTTCAGGGCCTTGGGACAGTTAGTAAGGGAATCTGGGATGCAGGTTATCTTTTCTTATCTCCTTCCAGTTATGGGCAGTGACATTGGAAGAAACAGA
>NW_009649641.1:0-746 GCF_000708025.1 Charadrius vociferus
CACCCGCCAGCACCCGTGGGTGCCATGGGGTGATGGGTGCCCCAATGGGTGCCCAGGGGGGTGTTGGGTGTCCCCAGGGATGTCCAAGAGGGTGTCCAGGGGGAAGAGAGGACCTGATGGACACCCAAGAGGGTGCCGTGGGGTGTTGGGTGCCCCCATGGATGCCCAAGAGGGTGTCCAGGGGGAAGAGAGGACCTGATGGACACCCAAGAGGGTGCCGTGGGGTGTTGGGTGCCCCCATGGATGCCCAAGAGGGTGTCCAGGGGGAAGAGAGGACCTGATGGACACCCAAGAGGGTGCCGTGGGGTGTTGGGTGCCCCCATGGATGCCCAAGAGGGTGTCCAGGGGGAAGAGAGGACCTGATGGACACCCAAGAGGGTGCCGTGGGGTGTTGGGTGCCCCCATGGATGCCCAAGAGGGTGTCCAGGGGGAAGAGAGGACCTGATGGACACCCAAGAGGGTGCCGTGGGGTGTTGGGTGCCCCCATGGATGCCCAAGAGGGTGTCCAGGGGGAAGAGAGGACCTGATGGACACCCAAGAGGGTGCCGTGGGGTGTTGGGTGCCCCCATGGATGCCCAAGAGGGTGTCCAGGGGGAAGAGAGGACCTGATGGACACCCAAGAGGGTGCCGTGGGGTGTTGGGTGCCCCCATGGATGCCCAAGAGGGTGTCCAGGGGGAAGAGAGGACCTGATGGACACCCAAGTGGGTGCCATGGGATACTGGGTGCCACCATAGATGCCCAAGAG
>NW_009649642.1:0-230 GCF_000708025.1 Charadrius vociferus
CAACTTTGGGTTCCCCGGGGCAAATTTGGGTTCCCCGGAGCAGTTTTGGGTTCCCCAGGGCAAATTTTGGAATCCCTGGGGCAAATTTCGCCTCCCCTGGGGACAAATTGGTGGTCCGTGGGGCAGTTTTGGTGGTCCATGGGGCAACTTTGGGTTCCCCGGGGCAAATTTAGACTCCGCTAGGGACAATTTGGTGGTCTGTGGGGCGAATTTGGTGGTCCGTGGGGCAA
>NW_009649643.1:0-228 GCF_000708025.1 Charadrius vociferus
TGCTCAAAATTCCCTCTCTTCCAGCAACTTGGGATGAAAATTCCCTCTTTTCGAGAAATTTGGAGCTCAAGTCTCACTATTTTGGCTCATACCTGAGTAAAATTCCCTTTCTCAGCAACTTGGTGCTCAAATTCCCGATTTTGTCCACATTTGGAGCTCAAAATTCGCTGGTTTCCCAGTAACTTGGGGCTCAAACCTGGCTATTTTATCACCATTTTGAGCTCAAAA
>NW_009649644.1:0-301 GCF_000708025.1 Charadrius vociferus
GAAGATACCCGAGTGGAAATGGGAAGAAATTGGTATGGATTTTATTGTTGGACTACCCCGCACTCCAGCAGGATATGACTCTATTTGGGTAATTGTGGACAGATTGACAAAAGTGGCTCATTTCATACCTGTGAGGACTAATTACACGGGAGCCAAGCTAGCAGAATTGTATATGACTCGGATAGTTTGTCTACATGGAGTGCCTAAGAAGATCGTGTCTGATCGAGGATCACAGTTTACTTCTCGATTTTGGAAGAAGTTGCATGAGAGCTTGGATACAAAGTTGAATTTTAGTTCAGCC
>NW_009649645.1:0-1015 GCF_000708025.1 Charadrius vociferus
CATGACAGTTTATCACAGTTTATACTCCATATATTGCTATATGGAGGCCAGCTCATCATTAAGCGCCGAGCCACGCATAGGCGCCGTTGCCACACTTTAACCATAGGGCAACTCATTATGGTAACTCACCTTCTTACCTGAGCGTAGGTGCGTCGTTACAAGTACATTACACTTCTCAGTATTCCCATGTCTGTATACCCATACACATCCATGGGGTACTGAATTCCCAGAAAAGTAAATACTCCATATCGCAGCCTTCATATATACATATGTAAAACATGTATATAATCGGACGCCACTTTTAAACACTCCCCTAGACCGACGTTTGTTCGGTCATGCTCTCACATCTCACCTTACCTTGAGCGTCGATCCATTCAAAACTGAATGGCCTCAAAAATAACAATACACATGTATGCAATACCCCCGATTGTGGGTTAGTGGTTTTGAACTAAGCCACCTGATAGTCCTTAACTTAGGGCTTAATAGAGGATGTCGCTAGCATTATAGTTTTTCAAAACTGTTTTTCAAAGCCAAACAATGTGTTTAGTTGAAAATAGGTTTTTCGAAACCAAAACTTTTGTTTTGAAAATACGTATGTGACCGTATATACTTAATCCTGCTCCGATACCAGCTGTGGCAGAACCTCCCAAGTTATTGGGCCCACATGCACCTGTCCTTGTCTCAAAGACCTCAGACGGCTATGCATGTGCACCAGATAACTTAACAGGATCCATCCGATTGCCCCAAGGACATCGGATAAACCACTTACAACCAGAACCGCGGGATTAAGTAACACAAATCACACACACCAATATTTTTGCAGCGGAAATCTTATTACCAAATTTTACAAGTTACAAAAATTTTATATTATTTTATCGGAGTGATTACAAAAGTATAAGTTTGAAATATATGCTAGCTCAAGTGACCATCCTCAATAAGAAGTATAGAAGAGTTACTTAGACTTATAAGAAGGCCGAGCCCACCGGCACTTAACACCATCAACAGCAGCACAAAA
>NW_009649646.1:0-585 GCF_000708025.1 Charadrius vociferus
AGGCGGCAGCAGCCCCAGCTCAGCCAGGCCCCTGCCTGTCCTTTAATTAATGTAATTAGCGAAGTCTCCAGGCCAGACGCCTGCAGCAGCACTTGGAGCATCATTTCCAGATTCGCTGCTCACAGGCTTAGGGACAGAGCCGGTAGCCGTGGGGGCGCTCAGGGGGATGTTGTTCCTCTCCTGGGGGCTGTAGGACATGTTTGGGACATGGGGCTTGTGTGGACAGCGGCCTCACCCTTCGTCCCCAGCCCAGGAGCAAGCAGACCCCCAGCTGGACGTGTGGGCTGCGGGGTGCAGGCACAGGGCAGAAAGGCACCAGGCTGCCACCAGCGAGTGCCCAGGGGTCTGTGCCACCCCACTGCCCCCCAGGGCTGGGGTCCCCGACGCTGTTCCCCCTGTTCCCCCAGTTACCCATGGCCCTGGGAGCGCTGCCCCACGGGGGCACTGCCCCACGGCTGGAGCCTGAGGATGGGCACCTCCTGCCAAAAACTGGGCCCGGGCAGGTACCCCCGGGGGTGGGGGGATGCCCCCGGGGTGGGGGTCCCGGGCCGGAGAAGGGCACTCCCTGCAAGCACAGCCCTGGGG
>NW_009649646.1:2150-5443 GCF_000708025.1 Charadrius vociferus
CCGAAACTGAACCTGCTGTGGTGGCCCCGGGCCAGGAACTGGGCTCCGTGTGCGATGCTGCACGTCCAGATCTGTGGGGGTCAAAGAGGGCAAGACGATAGGTACCCACCGGGGACGCCATTCCCCATGCAGCTGCCCCTTCCCGCAGTGCCAGCCCTACCAGGTAAGCGATGAAGGCCACGTAGACAACCAGCAGCAGGCCCAGGGGGATGTGGTACCCCAGGCCCTGCAGCGTGGGCAGAAAGTCCACCACGAAGTAGACGTTGATAGCGCAGACCAGCCCCGTGATGAGGGTCATCAGCACCTTCCCTGGGCTGCGGGCAGGGGAGCGGGTGTCAGCGCCAGGGCAGATCCCCCACCCCACGTGCCACTAGGCACAGCGGTCTGGGGGATCTGGGGTTGGAGGTGACCCCAACCGGGACATCTCTGCACCCCATGGCCATACTGCACCCCCACGATGGGGCTGTGGGTGTGTGGGCTTTGGCCACCCTCTGAATGCAAGGCTGGCAGTGCCAGGAGGATGCTGAGGATCCAGGGGTACCTGAGGGGGGGGGTGTCAGAGGTGGCATTGGGATGAGGATGGAGATGGTAGTGATGGCATCTGTCCCGCTCTGGCTGCCCTGGGCACGTGGGAATGAACGTGCCCCCCCCCAAATCTGCCCCCATGGCGTGGTTTGGGGGGCAGGATGGTCCAAAGGGAGGGTGCCTGCAGCCAGGGCACCCCGCTTTGCCCCCCTGTGCGTTCCCCCCACCCTGGCACTCACAGGCCGTTGGTGAAGTCCTGCATGAGCGGGCGCAGGCTGGTGAAGGTGAGGAAGGGCAGGACGGCGAAGGGCAGCTGGAATGAGAGCCGGGTGAGAGGGGCACAGCTGCCAAGTGATGCTGTTGGGGGGGCAGGCGGTGCCCCCCCGTCACCTTACCAGGATGCTCTGGAGGACGTTGAGCAGGTCGTTCATGCCCGTGAGGTGGCTGACATCCTTGAAGGCAGCCACGAAAACAGTGGGCAGGATGGCAAAGGAGCGGGTGAAGAGCACCCGGGCGAAGCGGGACCAGCGGAGCTGCAGGAAGCCCTGGGGACACAGCGAAACCTGCGCTCTTGCCCCTCACCGTGCCTGGGGCACCGTGCCAGGGTGCCCCCCCCAAACCTGGCTCGGATTGACATGGGGGGCATCACCCCCTTCTCTGTGCTAAGGCACTGAGCAGACCCTTGCAGGACTGCCAGGCCCCGCTAGATGTCAGCTCCAGCTCATTAAGCAAACAAACTCATTAGGGAAACATGGTGTGGGGCACCCATAGGGTGCCTCTGGCAGGAGGTGTCACAAGGGGTGGAGGCAGCTGTGCAGCGGCAATGGGTGGGCACTGTCCCCATCCCACCTCCTGGGGACCCTCGTGCCAGCAAGGTGCCACCCACCGGGTGGGCAATGCCCCATGCCCAGCTCCCTGTGGGCACTGGGGGGCAATTAACTCTGCCAAATACCCCTGGGGGAGGAGCGCCTGCCCATAGGACCCCCCACCCAGAGCCCACCCGTGATTCCCCTCCTTCTCAGCTGCTCCCCGTGGGGGTGAGGACCAGCATCCTCGTCCCTCACCTCCATGACGAATTGCCCCGCGTAGGTCCCGGTCATGGTGGAGCTCTGCCCTGCCGCCAGGATCCCGACGGCCCAGATGTACAGAGCCACCGCCCCAAAATAGCAGCCTAGGATGACACCCTGTGTGGGGACACTCACATGGGGACTCCAAAGTGTCCCCCTCCTCTGCCACCCCTATCAGCTCCTGGTCTCCCAGTGGGGTCGCAGCAGCCCCCAGACCCAGGGACCAACGGGGGGAGTGCTATGTCCCCCAAATGGGTACAGATGCCCACTGGGCACAACGCAGGGCCACTCACCCCCTGGTAGATATCCACAGAGACAGTCTCGTTGTTGGTGGGGAAGATGTTGGCGTAGCGGCTGACGCTGCTGTTGACGCACTTCTTGTGCTGCAAGGCACGGCGGGCACGAGCGTGACGGCCACCTGGCAGTCCCCGCGGGCACAGGAGGACCCCCCCCCACATCCCAGATGAAGACATCCCACCCTCCAGGGGATGCTCGCCCTGCCCGTCTCCACAGCCAGGCACAGCCATCATCTCCCCGCGGGCGCGGAGTGACACTCACCACGTCCTCGTTGCGCTGGCGGTAGAAAGCCTCGCCAAAGACAGCCATGACGAAGAGGTTGATGAGGAAGGAGACGAAGAGGGCCAGGCAGGACTCGGTCAGGAAATACATGTTGGCCTCCTGCACTGCCTCCTTCTTGGACCGGTCGATTGCCCTTGTCTGGGCACGGTGGGTGACATGGGTGCCATGGGGTCAGGCGAGCACCTTCGGTCCCACAGCCAGGACCACCTGGTCCCCACCAAGTGTCCCCTGAGATACCCCGGGATGGCAGTGCCTGTGGCAGTGCCTTGGTCTCACCTTGACCAAGGAAGAGTGGAGGAAGATGTTATGGGGCATAATGATGGCGCCGACGATGCCCACGGCCTGGAGCAGCTCCTCTCGCCCGCAGCCGGGGCAGTAGGGCAGGAAAATGCCCTTCAGCACCTCCACCTGCCCTGGCCTCACCACCACATACTGGGGACCAGTGGGAAGGGGTACTGTGAGCTGACACCCCCCCACTGAAGCCTGGTGCCAGTGGGGATGCCCCGTGGACATCCCCTGCCAGCGCCCTGCAGGGAAAGGGGTGTCCCCAGATGCCCCCTTCACCTCGTAGCCAAAGGTCAGGGCCATGATGGTGATGAGGAGGCCGAAGAAAGCCTCCAGTTTGCGGAGCCCTAGAGGGGTCAAGAGATGAGGTAGGATAAGGTGATTGGCACCAGGGCAAGCGTTCCCCCCGTCCCCCCACCCCGGCACTCACCGTACTTGTCAAGGAAGAGGAAGAAGAGGGTGTCCACGATGGTGATGAGGACTCCACCCCAGAGGGGGATGCTGTGAGATGGCAAAGGGGGGGCGTTAGCTGTGTGCCCCTTGGCAGGGCAGGGCCATTGGGTGGGCTGGGGGGGTCCCTGGGGGGTGGCTCACCTGCCAGCTGAGAGCAGGCTGAAGGCGATGGCTGTCCCGATCACCTCCTGCATGTCGGAGCCGATGATGGCGATCTCGATCATGAGCCAGAGCAGCACACGGGGGACCTGGAGGGGCCACGGCCGGGGGCCGGTGAGGTCCCCGAGCGTGCAGGGGGACTTGGCCCCAGGTAAGCAGGCACAGCTTCCAGGGTGGAGACCCCTGTCCCCATCCCCCAGTTGCGGCAGGCCATCCAGAGCAGAA
>NW_009649646.1:5842-6043 GCF_000708025.1 Charadrius vociferus
GGCAGCACCTTCCTGCTCCTCTGCACCCCCCAGACAATCTTCCCACCCAAGTCCCTGCCAGGACCACCACCAGCCCAAGTGTGGGGTCACCCCAGGCTGTGACCCCCCCGGGGTGGGGGTGTCCCCGTGGCTGCTCACCTTGGGGTAATAGAGGTAGCAAATCTCGCCCAGGTCCTTCCCCGTCACCACCCCCAGCCCCAT
>NW_009649646.1:6406-8647 GCF_000708025.1 Charadrius vociferus
GGGGCGGGGTGGCCGTTGGCCCAGGAGGGGTTACGAAACCCCCGGCTGCTTCCTGACGCCGGGGCTGGGGGGTGGTGGGGGTGGTGGGGGTCCAGGGCTCACCTTGAACCCCGCCACCGCCCCACACTGCAGGTCCGACTCCACGTTGCCTGGGTCCAGGTAGGCGATGCTCATAAGGAAACCGGGACCGGTGAAAGCCCAGAGTTTCCTAAAGCTGAAACCGGGCTGGGACGAGGTGGCAGGTCAGAGAGGGGGTGTGTGTGCTCCCATTCAAAACCATCGTCCCCCAGTTGCGCTCCCGATCCCCTTTAACCCATTGCTGAGACACCCTGTGCCGCCCACATGGGCGCTCTTCAAACACGGAGGACATGTCTCCTGCCTGCTTTGGGGAGGGAACTGCTTCCCCCCCCCCCAGCCCCTCTCTGTTAGCAGCAGTGCTGGGGGACGGCAGGCAGCGAGACCCCCATCCCACAAGGGGGACAGGTCGGGCAGCAATTTGCAGGGGGGTCCTGGGGCTGCAAGGCACCATGAATTGCACCCTGTGGGATCCCACTGCCAAACCCGACTTTTACCACCCCTCCTGCTAGGGGCAATCCCTTCCCCTTCTCCCTTCTGTTCCCCCTGGGACTGACTGCTGCTGGGAGGGGGTGGCAGGGAGCAGGCAGCCTGGGGGACCCCCGCTAGGCTGGGCAGGGGTGGCCGAGGACAGGGAGCCCGGGAAGCGTGTGAGCAGTGGGCTGATCCCTGCGGCTGGGGAGCACCTGACCCTGTGCCTCAGTTTCCCTATCTGGAAACCTTTAAGCGTGGAAAAGCTCAACCTGGAACTTTGATTTGACTGAGCCAGGTCTGGGGACACGGAGGTCCTCAGGGCATGTCCCGGGCACTCCTCCTACCTGTGGTGGCCCTTTGCCCCCTCCCACCACCTCAAGCTCCCTGCGGTAGCCGGGTCTCTGCCCACCCTCAGGCAGAGGTGGCAGCCTGGCAGCACCTACCCCTCTGCCCTTGGGGATGCTGATGAGCTCGTCCAGGTAGGTCTGATCCCGGGTGCCGGGGCGCTGCGGGGGCACGGAGCTTCCACCGGTGCTGTAAGTCTGGGCTTGGTCCCGGTTCAGGGACCCAGCGAGGTCTGGAAGGGGCGAGGAAAAGGAGGAGGGGAGGTGGCAGCCCACCCGGGGGACAAGGACACCGGTGGGGTGGTAGCCCCAGTACCAGCTTCTGCCCAGACCCACCTGCCCCTGCCCTGTGAGCCCCACGAGGGATGAGCCTCATTTTTCTAGGGGGGCTGTGAGGGTGGCTATATTGGGGCTGTCAGTGGTACTCAACGGGATCAGATGCCACCTCCAGCTCAAGTGTCCCTAAACCCCCCCTGATCCCAGCCCAATCTTCACTAGTCTGAGAGCCAAGTGCATTTCTGGGCAGAAGGGACAGGAGGGGACCCTGCTCCAGCTCCTGCTGCTGGGTGGGTGTGGAGCGGGGACGAGTGGCTGGTACTGGCCCCATCACCCCAACCCACGGACAGATGCTGGGAGCGTTGGTGAATCATGAGTGGGCTTGGGGGAAAAGAGGATGGGGTGGGTGGGAAAGCTAGGACAGGCTAGGGGGGTCGGTCCCCACTGTGGGGGGGAGCAGAACCGGGGGTCCTGGGGCAGAGGGAAGGGAGTCCAGGGGAGGAAAGCAGGAGTGGGGGGACCCAGGTGTCACGGGGCTCACCTGGTTCCAAGGATGCCATGGCTGGGCCCGATCCAGACACGCTGCTGGGGAGCCCTGATCTCGACGCTGGGTGCAGTGCCTGCCACCCAGCTTTTAAAGAACCCCCCCGAGGAGGAGGAAGTGTTCCTTCCCCACCCGCCGACCTGGGCTGGGAAAGGGGCCCTGCCTGGGGGAAGTTGGGTGCTATGAATGTGCAAGGTCTCAGTTTCCTCACCCTGTGCCGGGAGCCGGGGAGGGGGGGGAAACGCGGTGCCTCCCTCCCCTTGGTGTGCACACGCACGTGCAAACACGAGGCACCCACACCAGCGTGCCCAGAGGGGTGGGAAGCGTACCTGCGTGTCACCCTCCATCACGTGCCAGCGGTCCTGCAGTTGTGGGGGGGACAGAGGACAGCATCCCACAGCGTGGGGAAGGAGGGCTGGCCCCATGGGAGTAGGGGAAAGGCCGGAGGAGTGGGAGCGAGGAGGAAGCAGGCGTGCGTTGCACAAGCACATGAGAAAGTCAAAATGCATCCTCAGCTGTGGGGGGTGG
>NW_009649646.1:10402-11159 GCF_000708025.1 Charadrius vociferus
GAAGCTCCAGCACTGCGGCTCTGCCTGCGGAGAGATCTGGCCACCTCATGGGACAGCCCCACCGCCCCCAGGGATGGCACCCACTGGAGCCTAGGAGCACCCCTGGGTGGGACAGGCCAGTCGTGCCATCCCCCTCCCAGGATGTGTCCCATCTGGGGGGCAGAGGGGAGACACCCACTCCACCCCCCCATCCTCACCTCACCCTCCTGGATGGTCTTGGTGACAGTCACCCCATGCTGGTGGCTCACCATGTGAGTCCTCCTCTCTACTGGGTGCGCTCTGATCTGTGGGAGGGGTGGGGGGCACAGGGTGGAGGACAGGGCCAGGGCACCCACTCTCTGAGGTAGCACCCCTTTCAATCAGGGTACCACTCCAGATGCATTGTGGGAAACTCCCCACCCCAGCTGCCGTCCAGAGTAGGGGATGGGGACCAGGCTGGTGGGACAGAGCTGGTGTCTGAGCTGGGGAGGGGACATCAGGCTGCCCACAGTGACCTCGAATGGGGCGCAGCCCCCCCCAGGAGGGTATCGCTGCAGGGGGGCAGAACACAGGGAAGGGGACACGCCACCGCCACATCGGTCACCTCCATGCGCTCCTGCTCCTCCTGCTCCAGGGTCTCCAGCTCCAGTGTCACATAGGCTGGCAGAACAGAGCCACCCTCAGCCCACCCCACTGGCACCACAGCAGTGCCCCCCATCCCAGCCCTGGCGGCCGGTGGGATGAGGATGCTCCAGCCCTGGGGAAGGTGGGGGGGACG
>NW_009649647.1:0-1986 GCF_000708025.1 Charadrius vociferus
CTGAGGCCAAACCACGACACTTATCCACTTAAAATATCTTCCACTCTCTCCGTCTTGATAGATTATGCAATATTTTATATTTTACAGTAAGCACCCCTCTGTATTCTTCTTCCAGCTCTCTAGCTCACTCCCCTTTTTTCTCATCTCACACTTGCATTTGACAGTACTGCGCGCTCTCTGTAATGGTGTGTCTATGCTGATTTGCCAGGCATCCTATTTCTCGATTCAGAACAGTTAGGGATCTTCTTTAAAATACATTTCTTTCAGCAGTCACTTGCAATCTGAAAAGGGTAGTGTCTTGTGGCCACCGAAGATAGCATCTGTTCCACAAACCGCTGTAAATTATTTTGTGAAGTATGTGTGTAAGTGACTGTATTCCTCTTTGTAAAGACTTACGAGCCAAAAATATTGGCCAGGTCTATTATAAAGCTAAGTACAAGATTCAGTTGGAAGTGTTTCAGATAATCTTTTGTAAAAAGTAAAATTAAAAAAAATATATTTGGAAAGCTGTACAAACTAGAAATACTAATTTGTAAAGCATTCACCACTATCTATGAAGAGTTGTACAAAAAGGCTTCTGATGGTTTTAAAATCTTGTCTGATTTTGTCTGGAGAAATTGCTTACCCTACCATCACACAGAAATACTGAAGAAGACAGTCTTATTTTTTCTTTTGGTTTTACTTCAGCAGGCCATACTTTAAAGCCCCCCCAAAAGCAGCTCAGTTATATAATTCTGTTTATCATAATATGTATTTAATTGATTAATTGCAAATTTTTAACATTGCACATACAGACTTTGGATTCAGTGGCACATAAAAGTCAGCTGGTAATAAATATTTAACTTCAAAGAACTTAGAATTTAAGAGCATTTCGATGGTTGATAGTGTTGTTTAACCTCAAACTAGTGTTCCTGGGAATAGCCCTGTGCATAGGTTGCTACAGAGGTCTGCTCCATACCACAGCATATCACAGTCCCTTCCCATCAGCTGAGGCACTTCCATTCCTCTCCCTGTTGTGTAAGAGGTATTGCATATGGAGTCAATAAATATGAGGTATAGGTGTTTTAGGAGTGCTTACCAGATATAGGTGCATTACAGGGATCCTTCTACACATGGATGAGATCACTGTTATGAAGAAGCATATGAACAGGCATATGTGAAGAATGTGGCGATTTAAGCAATGGGTTCCACTCTATGGTTAGTAGGTCAACATTTGTGGTTTCTATTTAATTTGCCAGACATTCCTTTCTTTTGTTTTCTGTTTTCCTTCTTTAGATGTGACTTCTTTTACCTCTAATACCATCCTTTTCCTTATTACAACTGTTGAAAGCTTTTTTTGTTCCTTTTGAACCCTTCTGTAGCAATATAAATATACTCTTAGCCTCTAATTATGGTATCTTTTTCTATGCCACCTGCAAGCATTTTACCTTTTTAGCTACACAGTTAATTTTCTTTAAGTTACTCATTTTATGTAAAAAAAAAAATAAATAATTTAAAACTTAATGCTATGTGATGGACTTTTGCCTTTTTCTCTTCTCCAAAGATATTGAATTTGTGCGTGCTTTGGTCACTGTTACAGGCAGCTCTTCTGTTGTTCTTGGACTCGGAAATCAAAATTGCCTTTCTCTCCTGGGTCTTCTAAACCATTGCACCAAAAGGCAGATTTTTATGGTGTCCAAAAATGTAATCTCAGCATCACAGCTCAATGAAACACTTGCAATATGAATATGGGGAACCCCAATCTCCTGTTATTACTGCATTTCTTGTCCATGCAAATTTGAGATAAATGAATGAACCATTTCTTGTGGTTAATACATGGATTCAGCAAATTAGGTAATTTTAGTTTAATTCATGCCTCCACCACTCACCCTCTTGCAGTAGTACATGCTTAATCCTGTAAATGTCTTTGAAAAATTCAGATTAGTGAGGATACCAATGCATACCATTCTTTGGCATAAACCGTTGTCCTGGTTTGAGGTAAAACAG
>NW_009649648.1:0-336 GCF_000708025.1 Charadrius vociferus
CTCCACGCAGTCCAACTTCACCTTGGAGGGGCCATCGATGGTGACGGCCAGCGCGCCCGCCCCCGCGTTGGCCGTCTTCACCAGGAACTCCGAGCACACTCCTGCGCCGGAGAGGGGACAGGCGGTGGTACGACGCCGTGGCCATGTCCCCGTGGCCACCACCACCCCACGGCCATCGCCCCATAGGAACGGTCACGGCCCCGTCGTCGTCGTCCTCCCATGGCCACGGTGTTCACCATGGTGTTCACCACGGCTGTGGTCATGGCCACCACCCCATAGCTACGTCCCCATGGCCACGTCCTACTGTCACCACCTCAGAAACATGGCCCCACTTCC
>NW_009649649.1:0-464 GCF_000708025.1 Charadrius vociferus
GGCACGGCCCCCCACACGCCCCGCCGAGCCGGGGAGGAATGCACTGAAAAGAGGGAGATAAGGCGAAAGCAGCAGGAAATGAAGGAGAGGAATCAGATGGGAGAGGGAGTGAGCGGACAAAGAAGACACGGCGGCGCTCGCGCCCCGTGTTCCTCCCTAATGAATGAGGCTTTGATAGAGTTCATTGTCCCCCGACGCCGTTCCCAGGCTGCTCCTCGGAGCCGTTCCCTCCTCCACCCGCATCGCCACGGCCCCTGCCAGCGCCGGCGATGGGAACGGGCCCGATCCTGCGAGGGCATCCCCACCTGCGGCAGTGAGCGGGGGCTGCACCCAGCGCCAAACCCGTCCCCGGAGGAGGATCCTGCCCTCGCAATGGCTAAAAACCCCTTTGCGGGCAGGGTGAGGGCAGGTCCCCAGCATGGCAGGGTGCGGGATTGGCGGGATTTCTCTTGGACAGGAGCTGT
>NW_009649650.1:0-302 GCF_000708025.1 Charadrius vociferus
CACCTCCGTCCCAGGGGAAGTAGAGGCTGAGGATGGAGGTGCAGTAGTTGCACAGGTTCTGCAGGGATTTGAGGTGCTGCTGCAGTTTCCCGTTGGGCAGTTTCGCCTTCAGGAGCGGCGCCAGGCGGCTGAAGACGAAGGCGTCGAGGGAGGCGGGCCTGGGGCACAGAGACGCGCCGTTGGGTCGCGGTCCCTCCCGTCATCCCCACCCAAAGCCACCCGGATGGACGCGGTCCTCGTCGGCCACCCTCAGCCCCCTGCGCCCCCCGGGGGGACGGCACGCCGCTCCTCCCCCTCCCCCC
>NW_009649650.1:4319-5806 GCF_000708025.1 Charadrius vociferus
CCGCCTGCCTCACCCAACACCGCATCCTGCTGCTCTGCATTGCCCCACACCGCATCCCAATGTCCCGCATCGCATCCCCCTCTCCCACACTACATCGCCCCGCACCGTGTCCCACTGACCTGCACTGTATCACCCCACGCTGCATCCCAATGTTGCATCACCCCGCACCGCATCCCTCTGCCCCACACTGCATCGCCCCACACCATATCCCGCTGCTCTGCATCGCCCCGCGCCGCATCCCAATGTCCCCCATCGCCCCGCACCGCATCCCACTGACCTGCACTGCATCGCCCCACGCTGCATCCCAATGTCGCATCACCCCGCACCGCATCCCACTGACCTGCACTGCATCGCCCCACGCTGCATCCCAATGTTGCATCACCCCGCACCGCATCCCTCTGCCCCATACTGCATCACCCCACGCTGCATCCCAATGTCCCGCATCGCCCCACGCCGCATCCCAATGGCCCGCATCGCATCCCTCTCTCCCACACTGCATCACCCTGCACCGCATCGCCCTGCACCGCATCCCAGTCTCCTGCATCACCCCACACCGCATCCTGCTGCTCTGCATTGCCCCACACCGCATCCCAATGTCCCGCATCGCATCCCCCTCTCCCACACTACATCACCCCGCACCGTGTCCCACTGACCTGCACTGTATTACCCCACGCTGCATCCCAATGTTGCATCACCCCGCACCGCATCCCTCTGCCCCACACTGCATCACCCCACACTGCATCCCAATGTCCCACATCACCCTGCACTGCATCGCCCTGCACCGCGTCCCAGTCTCCTGCATCACCCTACACTGCATCCTGCTGCTCTGCATCGCCCCACACCGCATCACCCCACACTGCATCCTGCCACTCGGACTGCATCACCCCACATCACCCCGCACTGCATCCCACTGTCCCGCATCACTCCGCACCACATCATCCCGCACTGCATCCTACTGCCCGGATCACGTTGCCCCGCATCACCCCATACCACGTCACCCCACACCGCATCCCACTGCCCCATGCCACATCACTCCACACCACATCCCTATGTCCCACACTGCATCACCCCGCACTGCGTCCTGCTGCTCTGCATCACCCCACACAGCATCCCACTGCCCCACACTGCATCATCCCACTGCCACATCGCTCCACACCACATCCCTATGTCCCACACTGCATCACCCCGCACCGCATCCCACTGCCTGCACTGCATCATCCCACAACACCCCGCACCGCATCGCACCGCACTGCATTGCTCCGCACCGCATCCCGCTGCCCCACGCTGCATCGCCCCACACCACATACCGCTGCCCCACATCACCCTACACCACATTGCCCCTCACTGCATCCCGCTGCCCCGCACCGCATCCCGCCGCCCTGCACCACCCTGCACCGCATCCCGCTGCCTGGACCACACCGCCTCTCATCACCCTGCCCCTGCGTCGCCCCACATCGCATCCCACTGCCCCCCATCGCCCCACACCG
>NW_009649650.1:7754-10225 GCF_000708025.1 Charadrius vociferus
GAGCGAGGCCCGGCAGATGGCCAGCATCACGCACAAGATCCGGATGGAGCTCCTGACGGTTAACGACGTTTACCTCCTCTCCACCTTCCGCCTGCCCCCCAAGCAGGGAGGGACCCTCTTCGGCCTCTACTCCAAGAAGGACAACACAAGGTGGCTGGAGGTCTCGGTGGTGGGGAAAATCAACAAAGGTGGGTGCCTGCTGCGCGGGGGCGTGCTGGCCCTGGTCTTGCTGCGATGCTCGGAGAGAAACGGGGACCGAGTTCCCGCCGTCCGTGGGGGAGAGCGGCGGGTGCGTGTGGGTCCCAACGGGCTGTCGGCGCTGGGAGGGGAGAGCTGACGGTCCCTTCCCGCTCCTCCGCAGTCCTGGTGCGTTACCTGCGGGAAGACAACAAACTGCACTCGGTCAACCTGCAGCACGCGCACGTGGCGGACGGGCAGAGCCACAACATCATCGTGCGCCTGAGCGGGCTGCGAGGGGACATGCTGAGCGTGGAGCTCTACGTTGATTGCAAGCAGATGGACTCCAGCGTGGGGCTGCCCGAGCTGTCGGAGATCCCCCTGGCAGAGGTGGAGTCCATCGAGGTGCGCACGGGGCAGAAGGCCTACCAGAGGATGCAGGTGAGCATCTGGACCACTTCAGGGGTCGAGACCCCCCCTCCTCTGCACCCTCGGGGACAGGCAGAGCTCCCCCGTGGCTGACCGCGTCTCACCGTGTACATCAGGGCTTCGTGGAGTCGATGAAGCTCATCCTGGGAGGGTCCATGAGCCGCGTCGGGGCCCTGAGCGAGTGCCCTTTCCAAGGAGATGAGTCCATTCACAGCGCAGGTCTGTGCCCTCTGCAGAGCAGGGAGAGCGCGGAGGTGAGCATCTGGACCACTTCAGGGGTCGAGACCCCCCCTCCTCTGCACCCTCGGGGACAGGCAGAGCTCCCCCGTGGCTGACCGCGTCTCACCGTGTACATCAGGGCTTCGTGGAGTCGATGAAGCTCATCCTGGGAGGGTCCATGAGCCGCGTCGGGGCCCTGAGCGAGTGCCCTTTCCAAGGAGATGAGTCCATTCACAGCGCAGGTCTGTGCCCTCTGCCGAGTAGGGAGAGCGCGGAGCGCTTAGAGCATCCCCCGTGCATGCTACGCGCTGCGGCGCGCGGAGGTGCGAGGTGACAGCACGTCGCACAGTGGGGTGCTCCTGCCTCTCCCGCTCCAGCATCCCCACGTGCACGCACTGACCGGAAGCGACCGGTCAAGGTGACACCGTTGGGCTTTGGTGGCAGCGGTCAGTAATATCTCGTCTCTCTTCTTGCAGTGACGAGCGTGCTGGCCTCCATCCTGGGTAAGTCCCTGCTCCGCTACCCCCTGCTATCTCCTACTATCTACTACCATCCCCGGTGTGGGGGCGATGGCAGCGTTTGGGGCTCCACGGAGACGGAGAACCCTCTGCAGCCTGTCCCAAACGCCCCAAGTACCCGCGGGGCTCCCCAGGATGGGGTGGATCTGACGGCACGGGATGTGCTACAGGGGAAGGGGTCCTGTGTGGAACAGGGAGGAGGAGGAAGGGTCGTCGGTTGTCTCGTCCTCCCTGTTTGGTGCCGGGGGTGGGGGGCAGAGCAGTCCCCAGCCCACAGCCCCGCGAGACCGCGTCTGTCCTGGGACTGACCGTGTCCTTTCTCTTTCCGGCAGGCGAGCAGACCAAGGCGCTGGTCACGCAGCTCACCCTCTTCAACCGGGTCCTGACCGAGCTGCGAGAAGACATCAGGGACCAGGTGAGGTGCTGGGGCGGTATCGGCTGTCCCCAAGGCTGGGTTTGCCCGGTACGCTGCATCCCCCTGACTCTCCGCGCTCTGCCGCCTCGCAGGTGAAGGAGATGTCTCTGATCCGCAACACCATCATGGAGTGCCAGGTCTGCGGTGAGTGCTGGTGAGGTTCTGCTGCCACCTCAGGAGGACAAGGACCACCCCATCTCACCCCCTGTCCGACCCTCCTCTTTCTCAGGTTTCCACGAGCACCGGTCCCGCTGCAACCCCAACCCCTGTTTCCCGCCCCTCTCCCCTGCCTGGCGTCCGGGGGCCGAGCTGCCCCCCCAAATTCTACCCCCGCCCTTTCTCTCCCAGGGTTCCTACAAGTGCGGTCCCTGCAAGTCGGGGTTTACGGGGAATCAAACGGCCGGCTGCGTCCCGCAGAAGTCCTGCAGCACTCCCACCTCCAACCCCAGCCACGTCAACGGCTTCTGCGTGTTCGAGAGGAACGGGGAAATTTCCTGTGCGGTGAGAGGGGGACGGCGAAGGAGTCGGGGGGCACAGGGGGTACCCCCACCAGGCAGCAACTGGTCCTGCCCGGTGCCCTTCCGTGCTCCCCAGCCCCTGATTTCTTCTTTCTTCAGTGTAACGTGGGCTGGGCTGGCAACGGCAACGTGTGCGGGCAAGACACGGACCTCGACGGCTACCCGGACGAGCCCCTGCCCTGCATCGACAATAAC
>NW_009649650.1:11008-12994 GCF_000708025.1 Charadrius vociferus
CTCCACCCCGTCTTTAACGCTCTCCGCGCCCGCAGGATAACTGCCGCCTGACCCCGAATTCAGGGCAGGAGGACGCTGACAATGACGGCATCGGGGACCAGTGCGACGATGACGCTGACGGCGACGGCAGCAAGAATGTGGAGGTGGCTGAGCTGGGCGGGCAGGACGTGTCTGTGGTCTGGGGCTGTGCTGGGCAGAGGGCTTTATGGCGATGCCCTCAAGATCCTTCTCCTGGGGATCAGCAGGCCAGGGCTGGTGGCTCTGCGATGGTCTTACTGGGTGTGCTGGAGGAGATGTCCTCCTGCCCTGACCCGTGCGGGACCGCGGCTTCTTGTCTGCCAGCCACCGCAGCGCGGGTGTCCCTGTCCTTCTCCCCACAGGACAACTGCCGGCTCTTCCCCAACAAGGACCAGCAGAACTCGGACACCGACTCCTTCGGGGACGCCTGCGACAACTGCCCCAACGTGCCCAATAACGACCAGCGGGACACGGACAGCAACGGCGAGGGGGACGCTTGCGATAACGACATCGACGGGGACGGTGAGCGGCTCTGGGGGGGGGTGACGGGCGCGCACGGGGCCGGGGGTGCTCTCGCGCCGGGCTGGAGGTGGGGGGCGGGTAGCGAGGGGCATCCACCCAGCGCTGTCCTTGCAGGGATTCCCAACATGCTGGATAACTGCCCCAAGGTGCCCAACCCTCTGCAGACGGACCGGGACGAGGACGGCGTCGGGGACGCCTGCGACAGTTGTCCCGAAATGAGTAATCCCACTCAGGTATGGCCGGGACCAGGTTGGGACAGGGGGGTCCGGGACGGGTACGGGGGTGTCCGCTGAACTAGGGCTCTGGTCTCCTCCAGACAGATATGGACAGCGATCTGGTAGGAGACATCTGTGACACCAACGAGGACAGGTGGGGACCGTGCTGCTGCGGGGTCACCTCCCTGTCCCGTCCCATCCCTGGGGGAGAGCCGGGCTGCCTGCTCGGGGCCCTGCGAGGTGGGACGAGGGGGTCTTCGGGGTCGGTGAGGGTCCGGGACACACTGGGACACGGTGCCAGGTTCCCGGTTCACGGAGCTGCTCTGATCCTGTTCTCGCGTCCAGCGATGGGGACGGGCATCAGGACACCAAGGACAACTGCGCTGAGATCCCCAACAGCTCCCAGCTGGACTCGGACAACGACGGGCTGGGGGATGAATGTGACAACGACGATGACAATGATGGCATCCCTGACTACGTGGCACCCGGCCCGGACAACTGCCGCCTCATCCCCAACCCCAACCAGAAGGATTCGGATGGTGAGTGCGGGGCGGGGGGGAGGAGACGGAACTGCCTGCGCTCGACCCGACCCTGACCGGGGCGGCGTGTCCCCAGGGAACGGTGTGGGCGATGTGTGCGAGGAGGACTTCGACAACGACACGGTGGTGGACCAGCTGGACGTGTGCCCCGAGAGCGCCGAGGTGACGCTGACCGACTTCCGCGCCTACCAGACCGTCATCCTCGATCCCGAGGGGGATGCCCAGATCGATCCCAACTGGGTTGTCCTCAACCAGGTGTGGGTGCTGCCCCCCGTGTTTCTGGGGACCACGTTGCCAGGGTGGGAGCAGAGGGGGACCGGGAGGTCCCCCGGGGCTGCCCCCTCACCCACGTGTCCCCCACAGGGCATGGAGATCGTGCAGACCATGAACAGTGACCCGGGCTTGGCTGTTGGTAAGAGATGTTCTCCCACCCACAGACCCCGTGGGGCTCTACTCCTCTCCCCCTGCACCGGGGGGGAGAGTGAGGGAAGGTTCTTCGCCCCACAGAGGGGTGAAAGGTGGGCTGGAGGGGGGTCTGCGCTGGGGGAGAGGGCTCCTTGCAGCGTTTGCCCCCCCCGCCCCCGTAGGCTACACGGCCTTCAACGGGGTGGACTTTGAGGGCACCTTCCACGTCAACACCATCACCGACGATGACTACGCCGGCTTCATCTTCCGCTACCCGGGCAGACGCC
>NW_009649650.1:13509-14182 GCF_000708025.1 Charadrius vociferus
GCGGTGCCACACGGGCCCCACGCCCGACCACGTCCGCCTGCTCTGGAAGGACCCACGCAACGTGGGCTGGAGGGACAAGACGTCCTACCGCTGGCAGCTGACACACAGGCCCCAGGTGGGCTACATCAGGTGAGCGGGGGCCGGGCATGGTGGGGGGGCCACGGAGGCTACTGGGATGGGGGGCTGCTCTGGGGTCCAGTCCCAGTGGGACCACACCGGGAAGGGAGGATGGTGGCCTTTGGGGTAGGGTCCCCAACCATAGGGACACCTACGTTGGGCCACCGTGATGGGGAGGATGCTGGCCGTGGGGAGGGGTCCTGCACCGGCGGGACTACACCGGTGGGGGGACACCGGCTGTGGGGAGGGGTCCTGTCCTAGTGGGACCACACCAACCATGGGGAGGGATCCTGCTCCAGTGGGACCACACCGGTGGGGGGAAACTGGCCGTGGGGGGAGGGGTCCTGCCCCAGTGGGACCACACGAGTGGGGGGACACCGGTCGTGGGGAGGGGTCTTGCGCCGGTGGGACCACACGAGTTGGGGGACACCAGTCGTGGGGAGGGGTCCTGCCCAGTGGGAGCACATCGGTGGGGGGACACCGGGCGTGGGGAGGTGTCCTGTGCCGGTGGGACTACACTGGTGGGGGGACACCAGCTGTGGGGAGGGGTCCTGCC
>NW_009649651.1:0-1701 GCF_000708025.1 Charadrius vociferus
GCAAAGCCCAGAGCCCCCACGGGTGCCTCCCTCCAGCCAGCGCGCCCAAGCTCAGCATCCTGTCCCCTCTCTCGCAGGTGATGTCCCCCGCCGGCGCATCGCCACCCAGGAGGAGGTGCGCTTTCCCCTGCAGCACGGGTATGTGTCCCCATCCCCTTCCCTCCCTCCCTCCTGCCCCATGGCCGCCCCACAGCACCGGGCTGAAGCTCCTTGTGCCCAGGTGGAGGCGGGAGGTGCGGATCAAGAAGGGGAACCACCGCTGGCAGGGTGAGACCTGGTACTACGGGCCCTGCGGGAAGAGGATGAAGCAGTTCCCAGAGGTGATCAAGGTACGGTCCCCAGGGAGAGTGGGGTTGGGGATGACCCGGGGTCCTGGTCTGCCACGGTCCCCCCCGACACTGCCAGAGCGCCCGACCACAGCAGACGGACGCTGCTGTGAGCCGGGAGCTATGGGGCCCAGAGCACTGAGCCCCCTTCATGGACTTCCTCCTCCTCCTCCCCTCAGTACCTGAGCAGGAACGTGGTACAAGACGTCAGACGCGAGCACTTCAGCTTCAGCCCCCGCATGCCGGTGGGAGACTTCTACGAGGAGCGGGACACGCCGGAGGTGGGTCTGGGGGCAGCTTGAGCTGCCCTGTCCCCTCCCCGGCCCCGCTGTGCTGCGGGACGTGACCCGGATTTGTGCCGCAGGGTCTGCAGTGGGTGAAGCTGAGCCCCGAGGAGATCCCCTCCCGCATCCAGGCCATCACGGGCAAGCGCGGGCGACCCCGCAACGCTGAGAAGGCCAAGCCCAAGGAGCCTCCGGCTGCGAAGCGCGGACGAGGCCGGCCTCCCAAGGTCAAGATGGTCGACCTGCTGAGCAAGACGGACGCGCGGCTGCTGAAGAGGCTGGAAGCCCAAGGTACCCCCCTCCCCGGCCCCACTGGCTCGGGGTGGCTGCATCAGCCCCTCGCAGCCTGGCTCTGGTGGGACCCCAATGGCCGGTCCATCACCTCCCTCTCTCTCTGCTCTCACAGAGGTGCTCAGCGATGAGGACAAGCTGAAAATGAGCAAAATCAAGAAGAAAATGAGGCGGAAGGTACGAGCGGCTGCACGGGGCTCGGGTGGCTCTGGGGGCACTCTGGGTCTGGGCCAGGGGCTTCCCTGGTGCGGGAAGACCACTGCGTCCCTGAGGTGGTCTTGTCTCTTCCAGGCCAAGAACAAGCAGAAGCAGGAAGCCAAAGCCCCCAGAGCGAAGGAGACCAAGAAGAAGTCTAAGGTGAGTCTGCAGGGTACGAGGGGGCTGGGAAGGGGGCAGGAGATGGAGCCGCTCTCCCCATGCATCCCGGGGTCTGTCCTCAGGCCAAGGAGAAGAAGGGCAAACCAGAGAAGGACAAGGACAAAGCGCGGCCCAAGGAGAAGAAGGGCAAAGGGGCTCGGAAGGCGGACAAGGGCCTGCTGGCCCAGCGGCGCCTGGAGGAGCGGCGGCGGCAGCAGCTCATCCTGGAGGAGATGAAGAAGCCCACAGAGGACATGTGCCTGGGGGACCACCAGGTACGCTGGGGCACGGGGGGGCTTGGCTGGGGCAAGCTGGTGAGCCGACAGCGTGCCCGGTGCCTCACTGGCCCTGACCGCCCCCTCTCCTTCCCCGCAGCCCCTGCCAGCCTTCTCCCGCATCCCGGGCCTCATCCTGCCCAGCCGCGCCTTCTCCAACTGCCTCAC
>NW_009649651.1:2904-3394 GCF_000708025.1 Charadrius vociferus
GCGGGTCAGGCAGCGGACGCCTCCGCTGTGTCTCGGCAGGTTGAAGGTTGCCCTGGCCAAGAAGACGGGCCGTCCCGAGTCGGAGATCACGGGCCTGGAGGACGGACGACGCAGGCGCAGCTCCCGCCTGACGGAGGAGACGGGTCTGGAGATGGAGGAGGAGGAGGAGACCCGCGGACGGAAATCCCGCAGGGAGGAGGAGGTGAGGTGGCCGCGGGATCTTCAGCTCACAGGGGACCAGAGATGGGGACACCACCCTCGGGGGGTCTCTTTGCCGCCCGCGCTTCTCTGACAGCTCCTGTCCCTTCCCTTCCCCAGGCCGACACGTCTGCGTCCAGCGTCCCTGAGCTGGAGAGGCAGATCGAGAAGCTGGCCAAGGTGAGCGGGCGATGGAGGGCTTGGGGGCTTGGTCTCCGCTGCGGGACCTGTCATGACCCTGCGCTCTCCCCACAGAGGCAGATGTTCTTCCGCAAGAAGTTGCTCCATTCCT
>NW_009649652.1:0-741 GCF_000708025.1 Charadrius vociferus
GTCAGGCAGTTGGACTAGGTGATTGTTCAAAGTCTCTTCCAACTGAAATTATTCTATTCTATTCTATTCTATTCTATAATACAGCTTAATTTATAATTTCTAATCACCTGGACCCTCTGCAGATCAGGTCAAGTCTTAATGCATGGTTTGCTGTATCAATATAACAATCATAATCTAGACTCAAAATCCTATAAAAGAATACGAGTCACTTAGTTTTCAGATGAAGCAGGTGACCGTGGAGGCGTCCCTGGCCACCGGGGAATCAAAGCCCTCACTGTCCAGCAGCAGTTCCAGTCCAAGTTCCCCACTTCAGATTTGTAACTGCTTCATTATATAGACAGTGCTCTATATGCTATTAAGCTTCCCTGTTCTGTGATGGGGTCGTCAACAATACCTGGGTGGTAAGGTGCCTGGGACCTTCAAGGCCAGTAAGGAAGGGAGTAATCAGCCTGGCACCTAGGAATCTTGAACCCCATAGGGAGGGAAAGATGAAATCTGTTTGGTTTGTCTACTTGGTTCACAGGACCTTCAGGGCCTGATAATGAGGGAAAGGGAATAAATACGGGACCCACATGATCACAGAGAATGGCTGCCTGGCTTATAAAATGGTTTTAGTTATGCTAAGCACATTACCAGGGGTTGGGAGCAGGTGGTACTGGCCACAATGCTACATACTATAATAAATACATTCCAGTACACCTGGAATTGACTGCACCAGGGGCGGAAACACAGCCCCACCGT
>NW_009649653.1:0-1257 GCF_000708025.1 Charadrius vociferus
GCACCCAGCGCTCACCGAAGCGGGGAGCCCACCGCCGGCGGCGCGGGAGCCGGGATGAAGCCCCCACGGAGCTGCTCTGCCCGAGGCGAGACACCTCCCGGCCACACAGTCTCCTCCTCTGCGGACACGGCGTCACCCCACGGGCAGGAGGTCTCCTCCAACGCCACCGCATGAGCATCCTCCGCCCTGCGGCAGAAGCAGGGCTGGTGCCCACCAGGGTGGGTGCCCCCCGTGCCGGGCAGATGGTAGCAAAGCCAAAAAAGTCCCCCCAAACCTCTGCCAGGGAGGACCCAGCTCCCAAGTCCGGGTGCGAGCGGGTTGGGAAAGGGCTGGCCGGCGGCTCCAGGCAACGCTGGACACAGGTCACCGCCAAAGCCGTTCCCGAGAGGTCTCCTGAAGGACACCAGGACCCGCCGGTCCCTGTCTGCCCCCCCAGGTCACATCCTGCTCTGGGTGCCCGGGGCAGCGGGTCCCCACACGGGACAGGGACACGGCTCTCTGCCCCCTCCGACCTCAGAGCAGAGAGAGGAAAATCACAAGAAAACCTCTGAAACCCATCTGAAGCGCCAGAACCTGAATTCACCCACTCTCACGTTATTTAAAGCCCCGTTGCAGCTTCCAAGTCCTGCAATGATGCGAGAATCTCAATTACCATTAGAAGAATGCGCTTCTGCTCTTTGCGTTACGGAGAAAAAGCCTGAAAACCAACCCCTGGGGATTAAACAACTCTCGAAAGAAGAAAAATAAAAAAATTCATGTCATTTGTATTATTTAAAACCGGGCTGTTGGCAAACCAGTCCCTCGACTGGAGGGAACTGGGGCCGTCGGCACCTTGCGGAAGGCAGAGAGACGATGGGGGCTGGAACCCCCGATCCCAGCGCCGCGGCCACGCAGAGCCCCGTCCCACCCCCTCCGCGCCGGGCTGACGGCGGGATCCGGCTTTAAATAGGTTTTTAAACACCTCTGAGCTTGCGGGACACGGCCCACTGCAGGAGGACAGCGCGTTATTTTTATCGTTGCGTTAGTTCCAGTTTAATTGCCGGGATGTTATTAACGGCAGGGAGGAGCGGGGCCGGGGCAGCGGGGATGCTGCTGTCGGTCTGTCCTGCCTCAAACCTCAAACTCCCCCTCGGCGGAGCGGGGTTGGAGACACAGCGCGCTCGCCACGCACCGGCACGTGCCTCTCCTCGCACCGCCGCAGCTCCGCACCGCGTTTGGTGACAACCGGGGACAGGAGCCATCGACCCGTCGGCTCCC
>NW_009649653.1:2146-2853 GCF_000708025.1 Charadrius vociferus
GTTTCCCACAGCGGGGGACAGGAGCCTGGAGGGGGTCGAGCCCGGTGGGGATGGGGGACGCCGGAGGTGCCCCAGGGGGCCGGGCAGGGATGCGCAGCGTCACAGGGAGGTGACAGCGGCGTCACCCCAACGTACAAACTGCTCCCAGAGGGGAAAGCCCGGCAGAGGAGAGGGATCGGGCACAGGAGGACACCCCAAACTCTGGGACAGCCCTGGGGGGACGGCCGCCGCGGAGGGCACCGACCCCGGGGGCCTTCCGCTCGGCCCCGCGCTCCTCCCGATACCAGTGCCCTCCCAGTTCAGCACTGGGGAGACGGTGCCTTCCAGGGACGGGGCCGCCCGGCGATGTCCCCCGGGTCGATTTGCTTTATAGGGTCAGGGAGGAAAGTACCAGCGCGGAGATATTTAAGCGGCGTTTTACTATCGGAAAAAAAATTAGAGTCACAATAGTAATTAATCCTCAAAGCACTTTACGAACATTAACTAATTAAGCCTCCCAACCCCTCTGCGAGGTGGGGAAGGTATCATTGTCCTCGTTTTACAGCTGCAGAAAATGAGGTGGCGCAGAGGTGACGTGACTCACCCACGGTCGCCGTGAGCTGGGCGCAGGTGGGATGGGGACCCCGAAATCTCCCCCCTGTCCCCCCCACCTCCTCCCGCCCCAGAGCAGGGCAGGTCCCGGCAGCACCCCAAAGCCCCTCCACCAC
>NW_009649653.1:4589-5805 GCF_000708025.1 Charadrius vociferus
CCCCCCCCACCCAGTTTCACTCTGCTGATTTACACCAACAGAAGATGGTTTGGGGTCCGACCCGTCGCTGTGCCAACACCGCAAGAGAGAAAACCCCGAGCGGCATCGCAGATGCGTGTCGGACCTCGCGCCATCCCGGCCGGGTCCATCCCACCCCACGGACCGACCCCCACCCCGGCAGTGCCCCGGCAGCGCCGTCCGGGCAGGATTTACAGCCGGGGGAGACCTCTCCCCTGCAGGACCTCGCTGCTGCAACGCCGTCGTTAGAAAAACATGAAAGCGGATCGGTGCCCGGGAACAGCGATCCTCTCGCCGCGGCTACACCTGCGCCCGTAAATCCTCCCTGACAGGGCACAGCCCCGGCGAGGAGATTTATAAGGTGAAACAAATATTACAATGTCTAAGAAAAAAAAAAGAAAAAAAGAAAAAGAAACACCCAGCTGGGCTCTCCCCCCGCCAGGGACGGGGCTCCCGGCGTCACGCAGGGACCTTCGGTGACACCAGGATTTTGCCCACTTATGGGGAGACCCCCTGGCAAAGGGCCGTGTCTGTGGGACGCCATAATGAAGTTGGGCTCCGGCGCTGCCAAACTCGCTCAGCCGTGCCACGCACACGGCTCTGAGCCACCGCGTCCCCGGTGCGAGGGAACCACGTCCCCACCGTGTCCCCAAACCATCCTGGCAGGCGCCGGGGGCTACAGCCCGTCCTGGTGGCCCCGGGCTCGGCGGACACGGAGGAGAAGGGGTTCTGGAGCTGATGCCATCGCCCCTCACCGCGTTCCGGGAGCTGCCGGGGGACGGTCCGGCTCCCAGCCTAAATTCCCGTCCCTTGGGGCGGTGGCGGAGCGGGAGGACGCGCCGTGCAGCGGGACGCGGCGCTGGCAGAGCGATGTGCTTCTCAATCTCTCCACGCGCTCTACAAATATTGATGGGTTCATTTGGCCTCTGGCAGCGATCCTCACCTGTAAAGCGGAGAAACTGAGGCAGGGAGGGGGGAAGGCATTTGTCTCCGGGTAACGAGCTGGAAACCGGACCCGGCACTGACACCCAGCTCGCGCCGACCCAACGATGGGAGCGTCCCTCCACCTCATCCAAAAGCTTTCTATTTTAAAAGACAACATGATGGTTTATTGTTATTAACCAGCTTGGAAATGTTGTCTGGAGTCCGGTTTCCTGCTGCCGTACGCCCACGCCGGGGCCCCGACACCCCCCCGCTG
>NW_009649653.1:7270-7681 GCF_000708025.1 Charadrius vociferus
AGTCCCGAACGCGGGGAGGGAACCCCTTTGGGAGAGCATCTTCGCCGGCAGCATCTCTCCCACCTCCCGCCCCGCGGCTGCGCTCGGCAGCACCGCGACCGTGCCGAGAACCGGTCCCAGATTTGTGAGAGCCGCGGGCAGCGCCGGGGCCGGGTCTGGCAAATTGTCTCGGTATAAAAAAAAATAAAAAAAAAAAAAAACAAACCCAAATTTGCAGAAGGAACGGGAGGGGAAGCATCGGTGAGCAAAGCGCGGAGGAAGGTCTGTGTGACGGGAAGTGGGGGAATTCACGCTGGAAGGCCCAAATACAGGAAAAAACGATATTCCCGGTGTGAAGGGGGAGAGGAGACTGGTGAAGAACCACAGAATCGTTTTGGCTGGAAGAAACCTTTAAGACCATCAAGTCCAACC
>NW_009649654.1:0-1089 GCF_000708025.1 Charadrius vociferus
GGTACAGCGTCCCCTTCTCCTGCCCCAGGTCGAAGGCGTAGATGTGGTCCCTGGGGGACCACAGGGTGTGAGCGTGCGCGGGGCACGGGGACGTGCGAGGGACACGGGGGCACGTGCCACATGCAAGCACAGGGGACTGCGGGGACAATTTTGGGGCCACAGGAGGGACCGTGGGGGCACAGTCACGCACAAGCGCACAGGAGCACACGCTGGTGGGCACAAGCGTGCACAGGGGGCACAACCGGGCTCGAGCACGCAGCGGTGGGCACAAGCAAGTGTGCCCAAGTGTGCCGCAGCGTGGACAAGCACACACAAGTTTGCACAAGCGCGCACAAGCTTGCAGTAGGAAACAAGCCCCCAGAAGCACACGCAAGCGTGAGCAAGCACGCACAAGCACACACACGCACGTACAACCTTGCAGAAGCACGGACAAGCATGTACAAGTGTGCAGAAGCTTGCACAAGCATGCAAAGGGGGGTCGAGCTTGCACAAGCACAGACAAGCACGTGTAAAGCATGCACAAGCATGTACAAGCTTGCACAAGCACAAACAAGCATGTACAAGCGTGCACGAGCATGGACAAGCATGTACAAGCACACACAAGCACAGACACGCATGTACAAGCGTGCACAACCTTGCACAAGCATGCAGAGGGGGGATGAGCTTGCACGAGCACAGAGAAGTACATACAAGCATGCACAAGCACACACACGCACACGAAGGGGGAATGAGCTTGCACAAGCACAGAGAAGCACGCACAAGCACACACAAGCACGCACAAGCACGCACACACACACAAAGGGGGAATGAGCTTGCACAAGCACAGAGAAGCACACACAAGCACGCACAAGCACACACAAGCACGCACAAGCACACACATGCACACACAAGCACACAAAGGGGGAATGAGCTTGCACAAGCATGCACAAGCACACACAAGCACGCACAAGCACACACATGCACACACAAGCACGCATAAGCACACACATGCACACACATGCACACAAAGGGGGAATGAGCTTGCACAAGCCCAGAGAAGCACGCACAAGCACGCACAAGCACACAAAGGGGGAATGAGCTTGCACAAGC
>NW_009649654.1:4571-5423 GCF_000708025.1 Charadrius vociferus
CCAGCACCCACCGGGGGGGGGATAGAGGACTCTGGGGACATCCTGGGGGACTGGGTGGCACTGGGAGTGATGGAGACCCCTGTGGTGCCGGGGTGGGGGTCCCGGGGGGGGGTCCCAAGGGTGCGGGCACAGGGTGACACCTGGTGGCACCGCGTGGTGTGGCACGGAGGTCCCCTGGGTGACTTGTCGGGGGGGGTGTGCGCGGTGTCCCCGAGTGGGCGCCCGCAGCCCCGGGGGTAAGACTGTGTCCCCAAGGTGCTGATGGTGTCCCTTGAGGGGTGGCAGCATCCCCAAGGGGTGTCCATGTCCCCAAGGGGGTGACAGTGTCCCCGGGGTGTGCGTGTCCATGTCCCCGAGGGGATGACTGTGTCCCCGAGAGGAACGACTGCATTGCCGGGGGGGTTAATCCTGTCCTCAGGGCTGTGCCCATGTCCCTGGGGGGGGACATTCGTGTCCCCAGGGGGGGTGTCCATGTCCCCAGGGGGGTGTGATGGTGTCCCCAGGGGGTGACAAACAGGCAGAGCCGGGTGACAGTGCTCGGTTTTATTTACAGGCTCTCGGGGTGGCGGGTGCCCGCCCCCGTGGGGGTCCAGGCACTGGCACGGGGGGGCGGGGGGGTCCCCCGCCTCCCCCCCCGAGAGCAAAGACGTACAAATAAATACAACCAGAGGAAAAACATCAGCTGGTAAATCTTGTCCCAGTACCTCCCAGTGCCTCCCAGTACCTCCCAATAGCCCTGTGAGAGGGCTGGCTCTGCACCCCGGCGCTGGGTGTCCCTGCAGCAGGAAACGTCCCTCGAAGGAGATGGGGAGGGGACACTGTTCCCCCCCAAAATCCATGTCCCCTCCACTA
>NW_009649655.1:0-689 GCF_000708025.1 Charadrius vociferus
ACCGACCGTCCCGCCCCATAGCGCCCCACGGCGCCTCTCCCCACCCCGTTTCTCCTTACCTGGACGGGCGGATCGGCGTGTTGGATGTTGTCCTGCAGGTGGGACATGAGCATGAGGTCGCGGGCGGCGTACCAGCGGCTGTGGAGCGCGTGGTGGTAGATGTGGCAGAGAATGGCGCAGGTGCGGATTCGGTCCGTCCGATCTTTGGCATAAACGAATTTACACAACCGCTCCATCAACGCCGCCGAGTCTTCTTCTTCTTCCTCTTCTTCTCCCCACACTTGGGGGGCTCCCGCCCCACGGCGTCGCGCCCCGTAGTCGAATTTGTAGTAAGTGTGGAGGACGCGGCGTAAGTAAACGCGACAGAGCTCTTCGGTTGTGCCTTTCTCCTGGAGGTACCGCTGGAGACGGGCGATGATGCGGCAGACGCGTCCTTCGTCTTTCAGGTGGTCCACGTATTCTATGGGGCGGCACTTGGGGGTCAGGATGGATCCACCCGCCTCCGTCCCGACCCACGGCGGCCGCCGGTTTAGTCACCTTGGGAGTGGGGGTCGGTGTTCTGCATGATTTTGGTGAATTCTTCGTCCATGCGCTCCACCAAGGTGAGGATGCAGCCCCGCACGCGGTAGGGCTGTGGGGCAGACCCATAACTCACCCCGTCCGACCCACAGCGACCTCTCCAGACCCAT